>NC_139218.1:290223912-290823912 GCF_055691185.1 Crinia signifera | reverse complement strand
CCTTAACGATCAATGTACGTGGGGGCCCCCCTGGGGGTGCCGGACGGGATGGAACCCGATGTGCTCTTTCAATACAGAACTGCGGGGAAAAGGCCTCCCTGCCTAATTCTTTTATCAGCCAGTCCTCGACAAATTTCTCTGGTGAGCTCCCCTCTGCTCGCTCCTCGAGCCCCACAAATCTGACATTACTTCGACGGAGCCTCCCTTCAAAATCCGAAATTTTAGTGCGCATATCCTCCATCTGTCCGGCTAGGACTTTTACTTGGCTCTTGAGAGGGGCCACTACATCCTCCAGTGTGGAAATCCTGTTTTCTGCCTCAGTTACTCTCTCTCTGATGATTTGGGCATCGTGGCGTATCAATGAGATGTCGGATTGTACCTTGTTTATCTGCTCTAGCAATCGGGACTCGCAGGTGTTCACTGCATCTAACACCTGCTGCAGGGTGACCTCAGCTGGACGAGGTTCAGATGTACTTTTAGATGGTGTTGTCTGTGGGGTACTTGGTTGCGAGCTACTCCCCGCCTGATTTTGCGTGCGTGCATATTTTTCAAGACGGGCGGCCGCAGTGTTCGTGCCCGTCTTGCCCATTCTGGATTGCGCCACGCTGCTTCGGGTGCACGCAATAGTCCCAGCTTCTATTTTAGGTTTTGCCCCCCCAATCAGGGGTTTCACAACCCTACACACAATCCCAGCACACTGCCTCCTAGTCCTGCTGTTGATAAGTCTCTTGCGGGTTATAAGTACACGGCACCCGACACTCGCTCCAACACTTTCAGTTAACTGTATATATTTTTTACTGGTTAACTTTGAAAGTCAAAATCTGTGGTAACACTGAAAAAAATAGGAGCTGTACCTTTCTGCCGGCTGGGTATATCAGGAGGCCTGAGAAGAATCCCGCAGACTGTTGTTTTAATAAAGGCCGGCGTTCTGGCAGAGTTAAGCTGTTAAGACCCCTGCAGCGATATCCTCCTTAGTATCTTATTGCCAGCTTAGCTTCGGGTGTACGCAATAGTCCCAACTTCTATTTTAGGTTTTGCCCCCCCAATCAGGGGTTTCACAACCCTGCACACAATCCCGGCACACTGCCACCTAGTCCTGCTGTTGATAAGTCTCTTGCGGGATATAAGTACACGGCACCAGACACTCGCTCCAACACTTTCAGTTAACTGTATATATTTTTTACTAGTTAACTTTTAAAGTCAAAATCTGTGGTAACACTGGAAAAAATAGGAGCTGTACCTTTCTGCCGGCTGGGTATATCAGGAGGCCTGAGAAGAATCCCGCAGACTGTTGATTTGATAAAGGCGGGCGTTCTGGCAGAGTTGAGCTGTTAGGACCCCTGCAGCGATATCCTCCTTGGTATCTTATTGCCAGCTTTATCCGTGGAGCATTCCCCGGGCAACATGCGCGGGTCCACTACCGGCTGAGCTGTGCCGGGAACTTTTCTCTGCCCCGGGTGCTGTGATACGCAGGCACGCTGTTTTGTTTTTCCCCAAGGTCTGTAATAGCCAGAATCGAGATCAGGGGAGGCAGCCGGAGAAGCCACCCGTCCTGCGCTGCCGGGCTCCAGATATCCGCCGCGGGTACACTTTGCGATTATGGCAGAGGCGCTTCTAAGGAGCCGACTGTCTCTTGTGCGCGTGCTGCTCCGGCTGGCGTGTGACGCTGACCACACGCGCCCACCACTCCTCCGGCAGCAGTCGTCACCGCGCGACGAGACCCGGCTGGCGTCACGGCTCCCAGCTTCACTCGTGCCGCCCAACTTCTCCACGCCAGGACCACTATCCAAACCGGTACTTCATGCGGGTTTATGGGATACAAATTCCCCGTCTCATGTGTGCGTATGAGCGGGCAGGGAGGCGGTAGGGGCCGTTAGGATCATTTAGGATAAGAGGAGAACCGGCATCGATCTCCCTACCTCACTCACAAGCTGCCGTGGCCACGCCCCCGTCGGCCCATTCCTTAGTTAACTTGAATTGTATATTCAGTTGTGAATTAATATAAGACTGTATTGCCTCCCAGATATTTTTTACAATTGGGCATTCCCATAGACAATGTATCATATCTGCATTTGGTGCTTGACATTTGAAGCAATTAGATGACTGAGCGTCACCAATCAAGAATTTCAGTTTGGGCGTATAATATGATCTATAGAGGATCTTCTGGTTCATTTCCATAAATGTACTGGCCACTAGGAGTTTGTTCATTTCTACATATGATAAGAGGATTTTTTCCATCGTAATATTAGGGAAATCTGCCTGCCATTTTAAAAGACCTAGTGGTGGAGAGGTGATATCAAGCAGCTTTCGAGATTTGAAATATATTTGCGATGTGGTCAGTGTTGCTGGGGTATGTCTGACCGTAGAGTCCAGGTCATTGCTTTTGTCATGATTTGTTAGTTCTCGCAGGAGTTTGGTGATGTACAGATGGGTCAGGTCCCATCTTTGCAGGGGATGGCGCTGGCGTCGCCAGCCGCCATCCCCCGCCAGCGCCATGGCGATGGTGAGAAGGGGCCGCGCGCGCACGAGCGGCGCGCGCGTCCCCTTCCGACGGCGCTTCGATCCGTTCCCCCGGGTCCCCGCCGGCTTGCCGGCGGTAACCCGGGGTCCCCGCCGCCTGCCCGCACCCCCCCCTAACCCCCCCTAACCCTGTCCGTCTCCCTGAGGCGGAGACGGACAGGGTTTCTGTCGCGCTAGCGACGGAGACTGAGACGCGCGTGCGCGTGAGACGCACGCGCGTCTCAGTCTCCTCGCTGGCGAGGCTGCTGGCGGGTCGCCAGCGCGTACGTTCTGGCGACCCGCCAGCAAGGATGTATACAGTAACATACTGTAACTAGAGACCTGCAGATACTGAATAAGTGGGAATATGATGTTTGGGTATTTTTCTTGCAACTGTGTTCTGGTCAAGGGTTTCCACTGAGCAAGATTCATGAACTGATAAATGTATCGTAGTCCTCGTTTGTTCCAATCGAGGAAGCATGGATGTGTGGAATAGGGGCTGAAGTGAGGGTTTCCTCCCAGCGGCATGAATAAGGACGTATATACTTTCAGTTTTTTGTTAGTTCGAATTGACCTCCATGCAGTGCACGTTGTATTTATCAGAATGTTTTCCCTTAAGTCTTTTTCAAATGAGCTGGGATGTGTGTGCAATAACATTACTACATCTTTTTGTGGGCTAAAGGTTTGTTCTCGGGATCTATTAGTATAGGTATTATTCCCTTTATCCAGTCAATTGCTATTTTGTAATTGGCCGCCATCGCGTAGCTTTTCAAACATGGCAGGTTTACACCACCCATATCTTTGGGTTGTTGGAGTTTAAATAATGAAATTCTTGCCTTTTTCCCTCCCCATATAAAATTAGATAGAGCTTTGTTAAACAATTTCAGATCTTGTTTCGCAGGCAGTATGGGCAACATTTGTATTAGGTATAGTAGTCTTGGGAAAGTAATCATTTTATAAAGATGGCACCTGCCTAGGTAGGAGAGGGGCAAATTCTTCCATTTTTGAAAATCTAGATAAGATTTGGCAAACATTTTAGTAAAGTTAAGTTCGTACAGTTTTTCAGTGTCAGGGTGTATATTGATACCTAGATACTGTATTGTGTGAGCTGACCATGTGAAAGGGAATGTATTATCCCATCCCAGTTTTGATCTTGGTCCTAGAGCTAATGCTATTGTTTTGGTGTTATTTAGTTTAAAACCTGTTACGTTTTCCAACCTATTAAATACCGTTAGTAAAATGGGGATGATTCGCTTGGGGTCAGAGAAGTATAGTAACAGGTCATCTGCAAAAGCTGAGAATTTGATTGTGTCTGCATCTATCTTGATACCCGTCCAGTCAGGTAAGGAATCAAAATAACGTAATATGGGGTCTAATGCCAAGTTAAAAAGGAGGGGTGACAATGGGCAGCCTTGTCGTGTTCCTCTGAATAATGGGAATTGTGGAGAGTTTAAAGAATTTATGGTGAGGGACGCTTTGGGATCCTTGTATAGTGCTTTGATGATGTGAATGAATTCCGGGCCAAATTCCTGGTGTGTGAATACCCGGTTTAGATGAGACCATGAGATTCGGTCGAATGCCTTATCCGCATCGCAACTCAGTATTAAGTTTTCTAGTTCCCCAGTTAATTTAGTATGCGTGAGGGCTGCAATGAGTGTTCGGATGTTGTTCACTGAATGTCTGTTTCTAACAAATCCCGTTTGGGCCGGATGAAGAATATCTGGGAGGATTAACTGTAGCCTTTGTGCCATTTATCTTTGAGAATATTTTAAGGTCTTGGTTCAGTAATGAGATGGGCCTGTAACATGTGACCTCTGTGAGGTCTTTGTTTGGCTTAGGGATTAAGATGATTCTGGCATCGTTGAAATAATCTGGAGCCATGTTTCCTCGGAGGATGGAATTATATAGGTTGTGCAAGTGTGGTAGTAGTATAGGGGAAAGCATTTTATAATATGCCGCCGATAGTCCATCGAGGCCTGGACTTTTTCCTATTGGCAGGGATGAAATAATTGTGGAAATTTCCAGTTCTGTAATGGGGGCCGTTAATTGTTCCCTGTCTGTAGGCAATATCTTTTTAAGCTTGGCCTGGGTCAATAGTAACTCTCCATCATTTGCATCCTCGTACGGTTTCTCGTATAATGTTTGAAAGTAGTTTAAAAAGAGCTTTTCGATCTCCTTAGGGTTTGTGGTAATTTTACCGTTATGTGTTTTTATTGTTGTGATATATTTAACATCTTTAGCTGCCTTAGTCATTGTCGCTAATAGTCTGCCTGGCTTATTTCCCCATCTGAAATATTTGTTTTTCTGGAAATTTATGTCCATTTGGGCTTTCTCAGTACACAACATGTCGTATAGCGTCTGGGCTTCCTTGTATAAGTTTCTATTCAGGTCATTGGGGGTGTCTAATAAAGTGGAATAAGCATTTTTAACCTTTTCGCTAGCTTTTAAAAGTTTTAATCGTAGCTTTTTCTTTTGGTGGCTTATGTAGGAAATGATGTGGCCTCTCATTACCGGTTTCGATGCCTGCCATAAAAGATTAATATTTTGGTCATGTTCTTTATTATCCGTGAAATAATTGATTATAGATTGGTTCAGATGTCTTTTAAAATCTGCCGAATTTATCATATAGTCTGGGAATCTCCAATTGAAGGATGTGTGTTTGGGGTCTGCTAGTTGTAGTGTGAAGAAAACAGGAGCATGGTCCGAGATAAGGATATCCCCTATCTTGGACGAAGTGACTCGGTGTAGTAATGCTTTAGGGATGAGCCAGTAGTCCAGCCTAGATGAGGTGTTGTGGGGATGGGAATAAAACGTGAACTCTCTTGAGGTCGGGTATAAAAATCTCCATGCTTCTATTAATTGGAAGGTATCTATGAGCAGTGACAAACTAGGTGGAGGTCCCTTTCTGTGGCCAATCCCCCTTCTTCCACCCATGGCATCTATTGTTGGGTTTATTGCCATGTTGAGATCCCCTCCAACAATTATTGGTCCCTCTGCCCAGTCCTGTAAGTGTGAAAAGATGTCAGAGAAGTATTCAGCATTTGAGTTATTAGGAGCGTATATGCATGCTAATGTATATTGTTCTCCCTCAATAGTGACTTTCAAAAACAAGAATCTCCCGTCCGGGTCTGCCCATTCTTGCCTGATCTCATAATTTATATACTTGCTGAATAAAACCAACACCCCTCTGGATTTCGAAGTGTATGAGGCTTGTTTGAATTCTCTTAACCAGTTACCCCTTAAGACATTGGGATCCACGCTTTCCAGTGGGATTCCTGGAGAAAGACTATGTCAGGTTTGTACGTTTTCAAATGGCCTAATATTTTTTTCCTTTTTAATGGCGTATTTAGCCCTTCCACATTCCATGATAGGAACTTAATAGTTGATTTGGACCTATTTGTGTCCGCTGCGTCTCTTTTGTTTGCCATGATTATCCTATACCAGTTCTAAAGTTTTTCCTAAAAATACAGTTATTTGTACCGTTATAGGTTCCTCCCCCGTCCCAGCCTTCAGGAGAGAAACATTTCACCTTGTGCCCTATGCAATTCTGTACCACATAACTTGATGAGAACTCATATATACCTGCTTGTGTGTAACATGTTGTGAACCCTAGTAGAACATGAAATGTCATTATTTTTATACTTAACTGAACCCATAATGAGAGCCTAACTTGGCCCCACTTAATACTAAATGAACTAAACAGATAAGAAATACTGAACATTGGTTTCCTGAGTGAATCAATATCACCTCCGAACCTTAATGGTATAAAAGAGAACCAAAATACCCATATATGGACATAAACATACACGTTGTCCATCAAACTTTGTGATTGTCCCTCTAACTCCCTCATAATCAGTTGCAAGTATAGACAATATATTTACGGTTTCCACAGACATGAAGGTCTCAACCGGAATCTGCTTCTGGCGAGCGTGATCCGGCCGTGTTCAGCGACTGTATGAAGTTCTTTGCTGGCTGTACTTTGTCAAAATATATTGGCTTTTCCTTGTAGATGACTCTCAATTTCGCAGAATACATCAATGTGAACTTTATTCCACGATCAAACAACTCCTTGCAGATCGGTGTGAATTCTCTTCGGCGTGTTGAAACTTGAAATGAGAAGTCTTGGAAGAGAAGAATTCTAGAGTCCTCATAAAGCAATTCCCTCTGTTTCCTGTAGGCCTCCAGGAGTCGTTGTTTGTCTAGGTAATTTAGCAATTTAAATATGACGGGTCTCGGTCTTTGGCGTTGAGGGGAGCTTTTTTCCGGGCCAATTCTATGGGCTCTTTCAACGATGATTGGGTTGTCCTGTGTAGGGACGTGGAGAGCTTGGGGCAGCCATGTTGTCACCAGGTGTAGTAGGTCTCTGGACTTCACTGACTCGGGGACACCGATTAGGCGCAAGTTATTACGTCTATTGCGGTTCTCCATGTCCTCCACTCTATCTTGGAGCGCCGTCGTCATGGATACTAGTTCGTTAAGGAGAGTTTTTGCCTCTTGCAGTTCATCTTCAAGTGTAGAGATACGTTCTTCGGCCTCGTCTAGTCTGGTTGCGTGTTGCTTTAACTGGTTCACCGCAGATGTGATGGCTTCTGCAAGCGGTGCCAGTTTGGCGTCTAAAAGTGCGGAAATTATTTCAGCAATTTCTTTTGCTTTCTGAACAGACGAGGTGTTGTATGACTGTGAGGCCTCAATGTCTGCCAGGGGGTCAGGTGGGCTAGGAGAATGGTGAGATGCCGGAGAGCTCATAACCTGTGGTTTGTCCCTCTGTCTGCTTGAATTTGAATTTGAACCTCTCTGGGTCCTTTGTGCCTTTGCCACATATTTCTCCATGGCAGACGCCGTCTTTATATATGCTGAGGGGTTGTCTGGGCCTGATGTTCTTATCGCTGATGGTATAGTAGCGGTATCCTATGCAGCTGTGACCTTGCGTCAGTTACTGTCACAGTGAGGGTCCTAGGTGGAAGGGGGGTGCCGTGCAGGCTTTGTGAGTAAGCAGGTGGGTTTTTGTGTTTGCACTGTCCCCTGGGGGAATCTGTGGCTATGGCTGTTATATGTCGCTCCTCAAGCAGGATTAGTGAGGGTTTGTCGGGTGGTGGGTTTCTATAGCCCGTGTCAGACTAGAGAGGTGAATTGGATTGATAGCAGCCTTGGCCTTGTGGGGAGCAGATGCTTGTGTGGCACCTGAGTTGTGCCTGGCCCATCTAGGGCACCTCTCCGGTGGTCGTTTGGAGTGGCCCCTCGTCCCTTCTCAGCCCCCTCCTACCTCTTTATTCTGCTGCAAGGTTGTGGTTCCCGGCAGGGGGTCCAGTAAGCTGGGTATCTGCTGTTGTATTTCAATGGAGACCTCCGTCTCCTGCTCCTTTTCAATATGGCGGCGGCTCCCTCATGCAGCGGCCGCACCTGACACTGTGCGGGGTGTGAGGGGGGGGAGCGGCAGCCTCCGCTTTTCAATCAGGGCTCTCGTTTGATGTTGGGGCACTTCGGGGAGTCCGGCTCTCCACCCCTCGGCTCCGGGGGTGAGACCGCTTGCTGTATCTTCCGCGCCGCGTCTCTCACAAGATGGCGGCGTCTTCCTTCGTCGTGCTTCTTCAAGCACTTGGATCCGGGGTGAGTAGCGCTGTGGAGAGCCGGGGATGGCTCCCACTTGTCCACACGTATCTCCTGTGATGTTGGGTGCGTGTATCGGTGCTGGGCACTCGGTGTTTCCAGCTGTATCCGAGGCTCAGGGTGTCCGACACGGAGAGCTCGGTTAAAATGCGGCCACTTCTCTTAACCACCCACCGGAAGTCCACTTCTTCATGTCTTAATGTTTCTAAATGTCTGAATCATTCAGAGATGTTTTATAAACTATGTCAGAGGGCATGCAATGGTTCACCCCCCAGTGGCAGATTAGCATTTGGCCTTCTGTTTCCCAGTTCTGTTGGAGGAAGTGCAGATAGATTGGATCTATTCTACGTATATTTTGGGGGTGCCCTCTGTTGCTTCCGCTGTGGTCTGCTGTATTGAAAGTTCCGGTTCCTGCTGACCCCCTGATTGCACTGTTTCGTCGTGCCCCACATTTCCCATGTGGTGATAGGTACATCAATTCCGAGTCTCAAGCCCATTGTCAACAAGGTGCTTAAGCACTATTTGTTTGCAGTAGCTAATTGCATTTATTCCTCTTCTGCTTCCTCCGCTCTTATAAGATGGTTTAATTGGAAAGAGTGTCATGAGAAACAAGGTTAATCCATTATATTTACTTATCCAGTTGATCTTGATACTTAATTCCCCCGGATCTAGTGCTGACTAAACTTAGTTATTATTGTATTGCTGTTAGGATATACAGATATAGCCCCTCTCATTCACTGCCAGCGCTCGCCAAAATGTTCCTGCTGTTGAGCACTGGCGTAGAGGGACTCCATTAGACTGGGACGCACTAGCGCCTCACACGCATGCGCAACCCAGTCACTCGGCAGCTTTGCAATGGGATCCTGCCTGTCTCCGCTTCAGGGAGACAAGCAGAGTTGGGGGGGGTGCAGGAAGGCAGTGGTGACCGGTGATAGGGACCAGCGAGGCAGCGGATGGCAGTGGGGAGCTCAGTCAGAATGGGGCGTGCGAGCATCTCGTGCACACGCCCCCTTCCGACGACTGACGGGACCTGCAGATTCTATCACCAGCCCTCGCAAGCATGAGAGGGGCTCTATCTGTATACTGTATGGCTACCCTTGGCCCCCTCCACTTGTTTTGTCTCTGCCTGTCTTGCCAATGTCCTTCTGACGGGAAACTGGGAAGTGTGTGTGTGTGAGACACCCACGCATCCCAGTCAGATGTAGTGGTCTGGCCAGCTCCAGCACTGAATGAGTGGCGCTACATCTGTAGAACACCCATCTTAGTAAATTAATCACACAAAGTCATTAGTGAGTTGTGGCCAATTAGGACGTTCTCAGGGATGTGGATAATTATGTCTGTACATGCTGTCCATGCTGTATATATATATATATATATATATATATATATATCCATCCATATGTATAGAGATAGCACTCTCCAAACAACTTCAACAGCCGGGGTACCATGTGCCAGAAAGTCACCACCATTTTGGAGCTTCCATATCCATACAAGAAAAATTGCAGACACTCACCGGACTTGCTTGTAGCTTTTTTTTTAATAAGACATCACCTTTACGTGCATAACAGTGGGTACAGGTCGACGTTTCGGTCCCATGCTGGACCTTTCTCAAGACCCCCTTCCTGCTTTCTCCACACGCTGGAAGGGGGTCTTGAGAAAGGTCCAGCATGGGACCGAAACGTCGACATATATATATATATATATATATATATATATATATATATATATATATAGGTACTTATGTAGTATCTGGGCTGCCGATTTTTTGATTGTATGCCTTAAGTTAAGGCATACAATCAGATGCGATGCGATACGATATCGCATCGCATCGCATACGATGCGATGCGATGACCCGATTTTTCCATAGGATTCAATGTTAAAATGGACTGAGTCCATTTTAACATGGAATTCAATGGGAAAAAGGGGTCCTTTTCATACCCCTACTATCCAAGTGGGCATGGAGTTGGATATAAACCTGTGGCGAGCGTAGCGAGCCACCGAGCCCGAAGCGTGGCGAGCGAAGCGAGCCCCGCGAGGGGACGGTATTCTGTGTCCCCTCGCGGGGCTCGCTACGCTCGCCACGCTTCGGGCTCGGTGGCTCGCTACGCTCGCCACAGGTTTATATCCAACTCCATGCCCACTTGGATAGTAGGGGTATGAAAAGGACCCCTTTTCCCATTGAATTCCATGTTAAAATGGACTCAGTCCATTTTAACATTGAATCCTATGGAAAAATCGGGTCCATCGCATCGCATCGCATCGCATGCGATATGGTCGGGTGCGATGCGATGGACCCGATTTCAAAATCGGCAGCCCAGTTACTACATAAGTACCGATATATATATATATATATATATATATATATATATATATATATATATATATATCGACGTTTCGGTCCCATGCTGGATATATATATATATATATATATATATATATATATATAGCCAAACACTAATTACACTGAATCAAAGATGGAATCCGGTATCCAGAACATTCCAGGATGGGCAGTTTTACTTTATTACAATGTTAAATTGTTAGGTTAGCCCAATTAGAAAGATGTTTCACTAAAACTATTACATTTAAATGACTCAATAAAAGTACTGTAGTACACGTTTATGTTATGCACAGTTTAAAGCTGCTGGACTTACCATATTCAGAGAAGTGAATAATGTGCAGTACT
This sequence comes from Crinia signifera, assembly GCF_055691185.1. Taxonomy (NCBI): domain Eukaryota; kingdom Metazoa; phylum Chordata; class Amphibia; order Anura; family Myobatrachidae; genus Crinia; species Crinia signifera. The sequence goes on along the minus strand of NC_139218.1, from coordinate 290,813,123 downwards.
GTATTATCCTTGCAACAAAAGGAAAGCTTGTAAAAAATATATACATTTTACTAAAATCAGAATAATCATTTGTATGTTATTAAATTCTAATAAACATATTTTATGCTGTGTTTTTTTAAACAATATGTAGTATTCAGTCATCATTAAATACTGACTATGTTTTGTTAATAATGATAATTAATTTAATGGATATAGTTACACACTATTTTCAGTATCCTGCAAGAAAAAGTATATTTTGGTATTTTTTATATTATAGCCTATTTGGAAATTATTATTTTTGTGAGGTTATTATTTTTAAATATAATCAACATGGAGTGGATGCAGATTAACAGGCATCAACTACATCTCCACTAAACAAGGGGCATAACTGGCCTGTAATAGTTGGCAGTAATGATATCCTGTCATCGAAATAGCGACTTATAAAAAGCTGGAAGTATAAATATGACTATTTTTATACCTATCTATTGCAGCTAGGACGGGGCTGCTGCAAGTGTGTCATAATGTTGATGATGATGACAATATTCAAACCAAGCATACAGCTAGTGGCGGTTTATTTGCAAATTTGCATGGAACTCTGGGGTAGATGTATGAAGCAGTGATAAGGGAGGAGAAGTGATAAAATACCTGGTACTTTGTCACCAGCCAATCAGCTCCTGACTGTTAAGTTACATGCTGGGTTTAAAAAGGGACAGTTAGGAGCTGATTGGCTGGTGATAAAGTAGCAGGCACTTTATCACTTCTCTTACCTTATCACTGCTTCATACATCTACCCCCCACTGCATTGAGACATTTAGTATCATGTACTGTATGCAATGGGGAAGCAATGACAGTAGATTTCTGTTTAAACTTCATAGTTCTCTAACCCATTTATTCCCATTTTAATACTTTTAATTAATTGTAATTTAAATCTATTACAGACATGTATAAAGTAAAAATATGTCATTACAAATTGCCATTACAATTGTTGGCATGACAACAAGACAACAATAAAACTGTGAGACGCATGAAGCAATAGCATGGATAATAACTAATACATTTACCAGAAAGATGTCAAGGCAAGATTGCAGAATAGATTGGCCTATATAATGTATACCTATGTACCTCTATTCTACTGCTGCTGTGGCAGGGACACAAGTAAGGGGGGGGGGGGGTTGGTCTGGATATCAGTGGTGCAAGTAGGAAAAAGGTCTTAGTGGTACTGTGCCGCGCGCCGAAGGCGCGCTGCGAAAAATGGGCGTGGTCAGGGGATGTGACCAGGGGCGTGGTCATATGACACTAGGGGGAGTGGCTGGAATATTGCACGCCAAAGGCACACGGCCAAAGTTTACACAGTAATGCCTGTTACGCGTCACACACCCAATACATATGGCCCATACCATAATGCCCGTTACACATTATTCCCCACACCATAATGCTCATTACACCGCACAACTGATGCCCATTACTAATAGGCCCACACAGTGCCAGATATGCCCCCACAGTGCCCCAGTGCCAGATATATGCCCCCACAATGCCACACATATGCCCCCAGTGCCAGATATGCCCCCACAGTGCTACACATATGCCCCCAGTGCCAGATATTCCCCCACAGTGCCACCCATATGCCTCCAGTGCCAGATATGCCCCCACAGTGCCACACATATGCCCCCAGTGCCACACATATGCCTCCAGTGCCACATATGCCCCCAAAGTGCCACACATATGCCCCCAGTGCCACATATGCCCCCACTGTGCCACACATATGCCTCCAGTGCCACATATGCCCCCACAGTGCCACACATATGCCCCCAGTGCCACATATGCCCCCACAGTGCCACACATATGCCTCCAGTGCCACACATATGCCCCCACAGTGCCACACATATGCCCCCAGTGCCAGATATATGCCCCCACAGTGCCACACATATGCCCCCAGTGCCAGATATGCCCCCAGTGCCAGATATAATATGCCCCCACAGTGCCACACATAAATGCCCCCACAGCAGCACAACTCACCAGTGCTGGCTGTGTCCGGGGCAGTCAGGTCCTCTCCCCCCTATAGTCCCCCGCTGTTCTGCTTCCCTGGGGAGGGGAGGGGGAGGGAGCGCATCTCCCGTTTCTTCTGCCTGGCTCTGTCTATCTCGCGGGCTGGCTCCTGATTGGCTGCCAGCCCGCGAGCGCTGATTGGCTGTCGCCTGACAGCCTAGTCTGAGTGACACAGGGAGGGGAGGGAGAGAAGCGCAATGCGCTCCCCTCCGCTCCGATCAGCTGTGGCGGGGCGGCGAAAACCACGCCCCCCGCCACTTACATATGCGCGCATGCGCATTACACACTTTGGGGCAGATTTGTTATGGCGGTACGGGGTACCGGCAGTATTTCTTTTAATGGTACGCCGTACCACCCCGTACCGCCATACTTGCAGCGCTGCTGGATATCTACATGTGCATGCATGTGTGGGGAATATGGATCAAAGCATGCTCCCAGTACTGCATTTGATACCCATATATGAGTGCAGGGTGTGTGTGTGTGTGTGTGTGTGTGTGTGTGTGTGTGCGTGTGCGTGTGCGTGTGTGTGTGTGTGTGGGGGGGGGGGGGGGATATGGAGCAAAGCCACAATCCTAGTCTCAGCCCTTGGTATGATGGTATGCTACAGTATCTTCTTAGGTTTTGGTGAAGGCATAAATGCTGATTCTAAGCATATGATATGGAGGGAAACTCCTCACCATCTCCAAGGTCTGCATTGACTTTGTTGGAACACATGCCATCTGTAATGCTTGATCCTGGACTATTTAAAAGATCACAATGCCGAGCAAACATTTCATCTCAACTACACAAACCTCCTGCAGCTGTTTGAGTTTATTAGAAATGATTTAGTGACTTTACTCTCCAGTATGTTGCATGGGATGCCCAAGATTAATGTGTGATCTCCACCATTTGGCCTTATTATAAATTAAGTACAGTATGTGTGCTGATACATGGCAGAAATTACACAGGGGACATATTTTCATATACTTCTGTGTGTTAATTACCTTACAAAATGTTAACATAGAAATATTATTTTCCTGATAGAAAACAGTGACATAAGATGAAATTATTATTCTACTGTCAGGTTGATAACTTCTCTGATCTCTGAGCAAGTGATCCAATAATTGGTTAAAGTGCCCGATGCTTTAGACTCCTCATATCATTTTGTGCATCCACAATGCTGCCGTGCATATGTGGCAGAGCCGGCCCTAGCCAATATGATGCCCTAGGCAAAATTTGGCCTGGTGCCCTCTAGCACTGCCGCTATTTCCACCTCTGATCCAGCACCCATAACCCAGCATCACAGAACACAGCAGCAACCAGCAACACCCACCATCCACTGGCACTGGTTCAAGGTTTGCAGTGCACACAGTCTTGTGGGTCCTGGGGGCCCCACATACTGTACACCCTGCACCCATTTCAATCTACTCACCTCTCAATCACTCAGGCAGGTAATGATCACTGAGAAATGGCTGTGTAGTGACCAATATTCACATTACACAGCATGTAGTGACCCATATTCACATTACACAGCGTGTAGTGACCCATAGTCACATTTCATAGCGCATAGTGACCCATATTCACACTACATAGCAAAGTGACCCATAGTCACATTACATAGCCCATAGCGACCCAAAGTCACATTACGCAGCACGTAGTGACCCATAGTCAATGTCGGGGCGTGGCCTAATCACAGACCCCCATGGCCACACCCCCTTTTGAAAACCCTCTCGTGCTGAAGAAGCGTAGGTACCGCTAGCAGGCGTGGGAGGGTGCACTGCTGACAGAGCTTAGGGGAAGCATTATAGCCTGATATATACCTTTGTCAGTGCCCACTGTCAAGGCAGAGCCGGCCCTAGGAAGGCTTAAATGCCCCTAGGCATGGCAGATGCCCTAAGCAATTGCCTGGTTTGTCTATGCCTAGGGCCGGCTCTGATATGTGGTCTTCTGAGAACCCATGAGCTAAACAGAAACTAAGCTCTCTTAGCAAAATAACGTCCAATTCACAATGTATTCTGATTGGCTGACAGACTAATTGTAACACTGTGTCTGCTGCCGAAAACGGATGCAGACCTATGTTTAAGATGCACAAGAAGCAGAGCAGATGTTGAGCATACAGTAATGGGTCCTGAGCCTTTTCCACTTCAGCCACTTTATACTTGCTCTCTATACTAATGTTTCTTTTTCAAAATTCATAGTACATGGTGTCATGATGCACTCATTCATTATCCAGTGTTCATGAGAAATACTGAACAGCAATAATCTGACACCTACTGTACATTTGTGATTCTTTTCTTACTGTAAGCTATGCAAAAACTACTGAGATATATTCTCATTTTCTATCAGTTTCTTGCAATATGTTTGCAACAACTACCAGTGGGTTGATGTCTATGTGTTATATATTTACAACATTAGCATATGATATTATAATCTATGTGTTGATATTTACTGTCACAATGTCTCTATGAAAAATAATTATTTTTGATACTGTACAGTAGCTTGCAGACTCGTGACAATGTAAGTGCAATCTTCTGAGAAGCATTATTATCAGTGCCACTCGAACTCTAACATCTGTATCACACAAGGCTATTTGTACACAGAAAATGTTTTCATTTTACAGTACTTTGTGAATAGGATGCTGTTTTCCTAAGTGCTTTCTTTCTCTTTAGACCATAACAACAGGGATATCTTGTTGATGATGTATGTCTTATCACCATTAAATCGTTATTAAAGGGTCTATTTATTAACATTATTAACATTAATAACTATTAACATTAGGCAGCATGGATGGTGTAATGGTTAGCATTACCGCCTCACAGCATCAAGGTCATGGGTTCAAGTCCCACCATGGCCCTAACTGTGGGGAGTTTGTATATTCTCACCGAGCTTGTGTAGGTTTCCTCCGAGTACTCTAGTTTCCTCCCACACTTCAAAAATATATGGGTAAATTGCCTCCCAAAAAAATTAAGTAGAATATTTGCTTTTGCTCTATCTTCTCCCCTTGGCAATTCTGCAATATGATCAAACTTCAAATATTTCAAAGATGATAACAGGATAACAATTTTCTTTAAAATGACATGCCACTGGTTGGCTGTCCTAAGCACATGTGCAGGGCTTCTGCACAGGCACCTTTGCCTACCTGCACAGTCGGGGTGGAGCTTGCACAGGGAGGGGGCAGGGGAGAGGACAGGGGCGGTACCTGACCATCTGCGTGTAAATTGTTTGTCTGCTGAAAATGGGTTTCTGAAAATATAATCAATGATTAATTATTACCTGTCTTTGATATTTGAGTTGGATTTTGGATCCTACGCACATACTATACAACCTTTGACCAAAACAAAAAGACAATTGTAACTGGAGACCACTGGTCTATTTATACCCCTTTCACATTGACAAAATAACCCAGGTTATTGTCAGGCTGATCCTGGTCGAGGTGCAGTGTGAAATAACCTGGATCTAACAACCCAGCATTTCAACATGGGAATAAAGGAGGGTTAAACATGGGTCAGACCACGGTCGGTGTGCAGTGTGAAAGTGTCTGACCCAGGTTATTCATCCCGGAAATAAGAATAAAAAGGCTTTGATTGGCTGCTTCTCTCTCCTTTTAAAACTACATCTTTGTAAGCCAGAAAAAGTCTATTTTAAATTACATTTCTAGGGTTTCCATGGTGTCCAGATTCAGTGTGAAAAGGGTAGACCAAAGAATTACCTGGGTTAAGAGTACAATGTTAAAGGGTCCTCCCTGGGTTCAAAATCCTGGGTCCGACCCAGTTTTGTGAGAGCAGCATAAATGACTTTGGCATATATTACATCCAGGAATATGTTTAGTGAGTACTATACTATGACAGTTTGCACTGTGAAATCCGCCAGCATATGCTCAAAAAGGGCACATGCATGCAGTAGAGTCTCTTTATTTTGGAGTTTCAGAATGCAGATGAAGAGTTATAGTAGGTTGGTGCAAATACAAGGTTGCCCATAAGTGTGTAAACACACAAAATGGAAATGAGTAAGGGAATATTAATCCAGTGTCTACACATACAATACGATATGAGAGTGGAAAAACCTTTAGGGTATGTCACCAGTATTGTGGCCATATTGAATATGGGCACTTTGGATGCAACTCCGTATTCAGCGACAGTGACTCCTTTTTTATGCATTATCATTTAGCAATGATAATGTTAGTATGTGGACGCAAAGGTTAATTGTCTATATTGAGATGCCTTCCAACCCCATTTTACTGCACTACAGTTGTTATGAAATTCAGACAAATGCATTGCGTTGTAAAAAAAACAAAAAACATTTTTATTAGTGGACACACAGAATAAATAAGAAGTAATTGACAAATATTAATTTACACTGAGCACTGGCAAAATAAATGAGTATAGGCATCAGCAACAAAAGACATAATCCAGAATTAACCACACAAAACGAGAGCAATGCTTACAGTATGCAGGGCCGGCGCCACCACTAGGCAAATCTAGGCATTTGCCTAGGGCGCCGGCCACTGGAGGGCAGCATTTTGCCCCCCGTGCCGCGGGGGTTCCTGTCCTGCGGCGCTGTGTATTTAAAGCTGGCGGCGGAGGCAGTGAGGGGTCCCTGCAGTCAATAAGAAATAACGAGCGCTATCCGCCGGGCTATGCGGAAGCGCTTCTGTTGTGAAAACACTGTCCGCACGCTGATTGGCTGAGATTCAGCCAATCAGCGTGCGCCATGCGGCCAGTGTTTTCACAACAGAAGCGCTTCCGCATAGCCCGGTGGATAGCGCTCGTTGACTGCAGGGACCCCTCTCTGCCACCACCGCCAGCTTTAAATACACAGCGCCACAGGACAGGTACCCCCCCCCCTCCCCCGGCACCGGGGCGCCCCCACCCCGACTCGCCTGGGGCGCTCCGGTGCCTTGCACCGGCCCTGACAGTATGAGTATATAATCTAGTAGCAAATTATTTTGGACTCACCAAAGTTTAATGGCAGGCATTTAGGGGTAAATTTACTAAATATTCTGAAAATTAAAAAAAAAAGTGATAATCCTTAAAGCAACCAATCAGATTGTGGCCTTTATTCAGATCTGATTGCAGTACAAATTTGTTTGAAAAATGGGCAAAACTATGTGCACTGCAGGTGGGGCAGATGTAACATGTGCATAGAGAGTTAGATTTGTGTGAGTTATTTCTGTGCAGGGTAAATACTGGCTGCATTATTTTTACACTGCAATTTAGATTTTAATTTCAACACACCCCACCCAAATGTAACTCTCTCTATACATGTTTCATCTGCCCCACCTGCAGTGCACATGGTTTTACCTATTTTCCAAACAAATGGCCAAGGAACACTGAATTCCTTACATCCTGCCCCAAATGTCTGACTATGGCACATGTTTGGACCCCTGAAGAATAAGCTCTGTTGTGTGTATTTTAATACAGAGAATGTTGTACATTTGTATTTTGATGTTAAATCATAGACTAAATGGCAGGAGCAAACAAGTATATTAACGGGAGGAGTCTATGGCAGGAGTCAGATGCTGACATAAAGGTGGGCTTGTGTGCTTTGAATGCCATGGTCTATTTTTAGTACCAGTCTGTACCCTGATCTGAAGTCAAGGAGTAGAGCAATCAGGACACACAGAAAATTAGTTGTATAAATAGACATGGACAAACAGACACAGGTTATCTTCAGGCTAAAATTACAGACATGAAGTCAATGACGTCAGAATTTATATCAAACATACTAGTTTACAATTTTCAGTTAATGTTAACAGTGACTAAGAGAACCACACAGCATGCACACAATATACAGTATAGAGTACATGCAAAGCATGCTTAGAAATGTCTTATATAGAATTTTCTCTGACCTTTGATTGGTTGGCATGCTAACAGTGATCTTTGCATCTAAGTTCATTCTTAGCACAGAGAGTTGGAAGATCTTTTTATTGATAGGAAAAAACATTTTGCCATCCCAATTGCACACTGAGTGAGAAATAACTACATAATAATCACATAATACAGAGATCTTGGTTTCATATATCTGCAGATATAGGGCTAAGCCCCCAGGCCGTACATCGAGGCATCTCTGTGTCACTGGGGATCCCTAATACTGGGTATGGGTCCGGGGTGTGGGCCTCCATCATGCCAACACAGGCCGACCACTCCAGGGCAGCACACAAATGAAAATTAGTAGGGGTTAATAGGAAGCACAAAAGTGCTATGTAAGTAAGTGAAATGTGTGATTAAAATAATACAAAATACATACAATGTGATAGGGAAAACATAAGTGTTAATAAAGTGTGAGGGTGTGCTATCCTGAAGCAGCCCAGCCATACCAACACAGGGGGCACCGCACCCCCAAACCCATCCCATAAATAGTAACAAATATGTCTGGGTCTAATAGCCCAGTGTAAGGCCACATGATAATGGCTTACAACATCTGAGAGCCAGCTTACCTGGAGATACTCCTGGCTTCTCCAATGGCACTCTGGAGTCAGCAATGCCTAGGAAGACATTCATTTTCTGCTGATGCGCTCTGCCATTCCTTTCATTTGTTGCCCATATTCTGCCGTATTCAATATAAAATACTTCTACAGTATTTACATATAAAGCTATCGAGCAAACCACACCAACCTTTATCTCTTCACTTATCTCAAAATATCTCCCAACTCGCTCTCTCTGCTCCGCACAAGATTTGCGTCTCTCTTCCACACAGATTACTAGCTCCCATTCACTGTTACATCGACTTTCATCGGGAAGCTTATTGTGCCCTTCCATGCACAATAAGATTCTCTTCAAGCCTCCAAACTTTCAAACGTTCCCTGAAATTTCACCTATTCAGGCAAGCCATCAAATTTAAGTACCACCCACGTAACCCTCAGAGGCACTTATGTATTATATAGTTTCCTTCTGGACTTGCAACTTGGTGGGACTGCTATGCTATTACTGGTGCCTGTCCTTGTGTTTCCCTCCTATTTCAGTATAGATTGTAAATTTGCAACCGTGCCCTCCTACCTCCATGTATGTGTTTACCCAGTTTGTTCTTTCAGTGTTTTCAACATTTGTAAAGTGCAACAGAATCTGCTGCGCTTTATAAGAAACTGCAAATAAAGAAATAAATAAGTAATAATCGATGAATAAGATTTTTAAGAAGATTGGTTTCTTTTTAGTTCATTTTTGGGACTGGACATTGTAGAGAGAATCATGAGTTAACATAATTGATTTTTAAATGATATTTTTCTGTAGTGTCTGTTCTTTTCTGTGAAATCATTTATTTACTTAAAACAATATAAAGATGTAATTCTCTAAAACCTTGGCAAACCACAGGTTTCTTAAGGCTATATTTCCCAAGTGCATCTGCTTGTAAAATCTGTCAGGTTTGAAATTGTTAACACAAGAAAGAGTAAATAATTACAGACAAGACATTTTTAAGCTCTTATCCCTTCCTGCTGGTTAATATTCTAGAATTAAACTGAACAGGGGCCTATTTCATGTTTGTAAGCAAATACACAGCCACAAGGAAGCTGCTATGCCATTCCGTGTAATTAAAATTCAAATGTAGCAGTAGGCGTCTGTAGAAGTTAGATGTCTCCTGCATACATCTAATACATCTAATGAACCAGCTTCAGACCACCATGCTGGCAAAGACAGCACAGACCCTGGGCTTGTCACACCTACAGGGGACACCGGAGAACACTGCCAGGTGATGTATCTGTTCCACACCCAATAAGAGTGAGCAATATCCCAATACCTGTTCTACATATGTGCAGTATGTGTCTTGCACCTGCATAGATCCACAATGATAAGATTTGTACACAAACCTCTGTTCATTCTTTCAATGCAAAAGAAAAATGATTGCAACGTTAGTTTTGTATTCATGTAATATTCATGTAATTCTTTTAATGTAAATTAGCACAAATTAGGTTTTAGTGCTAAAATAAAATATTAAATATTTAGTTCATTTCGTAACATACTGTATCTTCATAAAAAATATAATGCTCTACAAGAAAAGTAGAGATTATGGTAGTTACATTTATTACAAGTTGATTTCTATTGATTTTAAATTAACCTAAATCAACTTCTGCAAATTGATGTTGAGCAACAATGCACATACACTAACATACAAATATTGATTTTAAATTATTATAAATGTGCAAGTTTGCCTCTAATGTGCAAGTGTACCCCTAATGTACAAGCTGACAAAGGGGATGGAGTGGTTATATTGGATATTGAGTACTACAGATATGAAATAACCCTACAGTTGTCTGACCCCCTCATCTATAAAAAAAAAACATGACAAGGACCCCACCAATGTGTACAAATCAGAACTTGATGGAATCCTGGACAAAGCAACCAAAGATGAGTTACTGTAATTAATCAACAATTGAAGATGGCATTAATGCAGGATTTCCCCCATTGTACCCATCTTCTTACAGTACCAACAATCCATAAGAACTAACATAGGCCCCCAGGAAGGCCCATTATTTTGGCAAATAAATCATTGTACCAGCTGATATCCCAATTCCTTCATCCATCCTACAGTACAACCAATGATAATGAAACAGCCGACCTTCTTAAAAGACACTATGAATTATCTATTGAAACTGGACTCAGTGGGGTCATTGCCCAGTGACACCATCATGTGTATACTAGACATAACAAGTTTGTATACTAGTATACACCACCAACCAGGACTAGAGGTAATGAGACAATTTCTGGAAGAAGAGGACCTATCAATATTTGACATCAACTTGTTTGTACAGTTGCTGGAATTAACCCTAAAACATAATTAGTTCCTTTTTGACAAGTTATTTTATTTAAAACTAAGTGGATGTTCAATGGGGAGACACATGTCATCCTCCTTCGCAAACATCTTTATGTTTGCGGAGGAACAATTAATCTTCTTTAATAATCCATTGCTGTAAACATAAAACTATTTATAAGATTTATTGATGACCTATTTATCTTATGGACAGGGGTTGAATCAGCCCTAACCAATTTCCTGTCTGAAATTAATCTAAGATCCTCTTAAGTTGACATACCAGTACTCCGCTTCTACCATAAATTATCTGGCGTCCAGTTCAGTCAACAAAGGACGTATCCAGACATCAGTCTACTTGAAACCCACAGACAAAAACACCTTTTCTACGCTATAACAGCCACCACCCTGTGGCATTAAAAAAAGGGTTTGCCCAGATCCGAAATGATCCGACTGCCATGGATCACTAGTGACCTGACTACCCTTTCTTCAGAACTTGACAAAATTGTAAGCAAATTTGCAAGAAGAAGGCGGCACTCAACAGACTGCAGCAAAGGAATCCTTTAATAGCCAACCGTTTCGGGGTCACCCGCATTTCATTTCTAGCATACTATAACAAACCAAGTATCTATATATGAACTTAACAACACCTGTATGAAATAAAGCATCCGCAGATCAGAAAGCACAAGCTTGGGTTACATCACATACACAAATATACTTGTACGTCAGAATGGATACCAACAACCCCCCCCCCAAAAAAAATTGAAAGCATACAAAAATAGAGTACATATCAAACTTGCACTCTATTATTGTATGCTTTCATTTTTTTTGTTGTTGTTGGTGATGGTGCTGTGTGAGTGTAACCTCTCCGCCACCCTGTGAGATTCACAGATCCACGCTGCTAAACACTGCGGTTGTGATAACCGTCAGTAAGGTTATTGCTTTTATGTGTTCTTAAAAGCTCTTTTATGTGAATAAAAATACATTACATATTGCACTATTGAGCGCTCCTTTGCTTGTTTTTTAGATTGATTGACCTCCATAATCTGGGTGTCTATTCAGGAGCTGCCGGTCATATACAGACCAGAGTGCAGGAGATTTGGATTTGGGTTCAATTAACCCTGTTTGAACTGGACTTTATTGGGACTTGCGCACTTTTCTTTGTTTGTATATATGTATATATATATAGGGAAACAGAGAGGCGGCACTCGGAGACGGTGGTAATTGGCAAAAAACCCCTAAGGTGGTTTAATGTGACATACAGCAACATTTCGGGGCTGCTCCCCTTTCTCAAGCAAAGTCAAACAACAAGTGAGCAAACAATGTGCAAACAGTGCATAAATACCTGTACCAAGCTCCCCCCGCCTCCTCCTCCCCGTCGCTCTGTGCTGCACGCCGCAGCGTGCTTCCGTATAGTCCCCAGCCTTCTCTCACTAGGCGTGTGATGTCAGCGGAAGCTCTACGGCTCAGCTGCTCCGGGCGCCGGGGGTTAGACGCGGCGTCTCTGTATATATATGAGGTTGAGTATCCCGTATCCGAATATCCATTATCCAAATTATTCCGAAAACCATAAAGTGGAAAAAAAATTGTTTTGCTAAAAAGTTACTGGGGACATTTGTAACAGCACTACTGAGGACATGATATGTAACTGACACTATATATGTGCAATAAAATGATTGCTTGGCATTCAAATTCAGTGCCTGAGATGGTACACAAACTTTGTTTCATGTTTTGAAACCTTGTTTTTTGAACAAATAAAATATATTTGTGTATATTTCATGAGGTTGATGTGTTTATACAGCATAAATGCAAGATACTTCAAAATACATAATTGAAATATTAACATATTCCGAAATACGGAATAGTCCGTTATCCAAAATTCTCCTGGTCCCGAGCATTTTGGATAAGGGATACTCAACCTGTATATACATTTATTTATTTATTTATTTATTTATTAACAGTTTCGGTACTTGAGTACTAGCACGGCGCCCATCGCATCGCAGACCATAAGGCATGCAACGGTATGCGATGCGATGGTATACAATTTAAAATTGTATACCATCGAATTGTATGGCATTGTATGCCATTCTATCGCATATACAATGGTATGCGATTTAAAATTGTATAAGCACCCTAATGGGTTTTCCCATGTTAAAAGTGGCCCCTATAAGTTAATTAAACACGTTTGGTGCTTAATATGTTAAAAGCACCCCCAACGGCACCCCCACTATCAACGCCAACCCGAAGCATGGCGAGCGCAGTGAGCCCGTGAGGGGTGACTGTACGCGTCCTACGACCTTTTCATACCCCCACTATGCACGTCGGCGTGGAGTTGATTTTATATAGTGTGGGGAGCGCAGCGAGCCACCAAGCCCGGAGCGTGGCAAACACAGCGAGCCCCGCGAGGGGACGCAGAATAAATGTAACGTAATACGCGTCTGCTCGCCACACTAGTACACAAGTACCACAGTTTCTTATATAGTGCACACATATTCGTACTGCTACTTTGTTTTTTTGCCAGTACAGACCATTAAAAAACAAAATGGTACTGTACCTGCAAAATCGGTACAGTTGGAGGGTAAGATGTAGTAGTAAGAACTACTTTAATGGTGCTTCCCAAAACGAAATCCACATACAGTATACTGTAACACCAGAGTAGTGTATGCAGACGCACTTGACGCTACAATAGCATTTACCATTTTAATTCTAAAAAAGAATAGGTATAAGGTATAAAATGGGCAGCCTCTCCACCTGTCCTCTTCTCCTCTTTATAGAAGAATTGATACCTCTCCCCCTTGCAAAGATGTAGGTTTTCTGTAGTAGCTTGATGATTGCCATGCTTTACCCAAAACACCTGATCTGTGGCTCTTCCATGGATCAGACGTTATTCATAAAATAAGCTTTTAATGTTCTCCTTTATGTATCAAATCAGCTTTAAATGTTACCTTTCTGATGTATTACTTTTTTTTAGGCACTGTGTGCAAGGACAGACCTTTATTAGAACATCAGAGTGTCACCTACTTAAAGTAATTCATCATTTTTTTAAAAACCTTTGGGCTCAGTTGATCCACATCCCAGCAGGAGAGAGCGATCAGTTTAGTGGAAAGGACTGCAGAACACTGTCTATGTGACTGTACCTGTTAGCTGCTCAGACAAAATATCATGGGGAGGTCAGACTACGGGCCTAATTCAGACCTGATCGCAGGACAAATTTGTTCTTAAAATGGGCAAAACCATGTGCACTGCAGGTGGTCAGATGTAATATGTGCAGAGAGAGTTAGATTTGGATGGGGTGTGTTCAAACTGAAATCTTAATTACAGTGTAAAAATAAAGCAGCCAGTTTTACCCTGCACAGAAACAAAAAAAACTGACCCATATCTACAGTAACTCTCTGCACATATTATTTTCGCCCCCAGGCAGAGCACATGTTTTTTGCCCATTTTGAGAACATATTTGCCCCGTGATCAGGTCTGAATTAGACCCTTAGCCTGTGAGTGATTAACATGGGAGATTAATAATCCCCAGCTTGATGTGGAAGGGTTACTTGCCCCTGGGAAAAAAAGGAATGGATGTACAGTGCTAGGTTATCTGAAAAAGTATGTACTACCACATGTTAATATTCATAACATTTATTAATGAAAATACAATTTAATGAGAGCTCTCATAATAATTCATAACAATAGAAATATATATAATTTTTTTTTTAAATATATAAAAACATATATTAGAACAGAGGCTCTCTGAAGCAGGTATCTCCACAGTAAGTCACCAATGCGTTTATATTTACCAAGGGGAGACGGGGGGAGGGAAGGTCTCCTTAATGATCTGGCTGCATAGATAGTGTCCCAATCCAGATGAATGCCCAGTATATCCAGGTAATCCAAGCAGGTATTTTATGGCAGTCCTTATGGTATGTATCTACCTGGCATGACACTGTTGCTGTCTGCTGGTGAAACGAGATCCTGGAAGCAATTGATGAACCGGTCCGGATTAAAGTGCGGGATATAGTGCAGTCCTTGGTATTGTGCAAATAGGCAAATGGCAGTTAGGTGCGGTGGAGAGGTGCTGGATACTGCTCAACGCGTTTCGACGCTGGCTCGCGTCTTCATCAAGCTCCTAATGAAGACGCGAGCCAGCATCGAAATGCATTGAGCAGTATCCAGCACCTCTCCACCGCACCTAACTGCCATTTGCCTATTTGCACAATACCAAGGACTGCACTATATCCCGCACTTTAATCCGGACCGGTTCATCAATTGCTTCCAGGATCTCGTTTAACCAGCAGACAGCAACAGTGTCATGCCAGGTAGATACATACCATAAGGACTGCCATAAAATACCTGCTTGGATTACCTGGATATACTGGGCATTCATCCGGATTGGGATACTATCTATGCAGCCAGATCATTAAGGAGACCTTCCCTCCCCCCGTCTCCCCTTGGTAAATATAAACGCATTGGTCACTTACTGTGGAGATACCTGCTTCAGAGAGCCTCTGTTCTAATATATGTTTTTATATATTTAAAAAAAAAATATATATATATATTTCTATTGTTATGAATTATTATGAGAGCTCTCATTAAATTGTATTTTCATTAATAAATGTTATGAATATTAACATGTGGTAGTACATACTTTTTCAGATAACCTAGCGCTCTACATCCATTCCTTTTTTTTTACTTGTATTATTGGGAGACTTACACACTCCCTGTACAGCAGCTTTGGCCGTGCCTGCGGTTTTCACTCTTCTTTTTTTACTTGCCCCTGGGGCCTTATTCTAGTTCACTGTTTCTGATAAATTCCTACTTAGATGGACAAAACCATGTGCACTGCAGGGGGGCAGATGTAAAATCTGCAGAGAGAATTAGATTTGGGTGAGTTATTTAGTTTCTGTGCAGGGTAAATACTAATTGCTTTATTTTTACACTGCAATATAGATCTCACTTTGAAGTAAAACCCCACCCAAATCTAATTCTCTCTTCACAAGTTGCATCTGCCTCCCTTCAGTGCACATGGTTTTGTCCATCTAGGAAGGATTTTGTCAGAAAGAGTGAACTAGAATAAGGCCCATGGTTAGACATGCAAAGCTGCCCAAATTCAAAGTGTGCGTGTGTGTGTGTGTGTGTGGGGGGGGGGGGGGTGTAATTTGTTGATGATTTTCTGTGTAGTATTTGTTCTTATTGGGCTTTTTTCCCTCTGTTTTATCCATCTCTCTATATCTTTCTCTCTCTCTCTCTCTCTCTCTCTCTCTCTCTCTCTCTCTCTCTCTCTCTCTCTCTTTCCTTCACACTTATCTCTGGGTCTGATACATGTTGCATACAATTGTATAATGTTTGTAGTTTATGCATGAATCCGAGCCACCTTGACATGCATCTTAATGGATACCACACAGATGTAGATTGCATTTGCACATCGGCACATTTAGTTTTTATATTAGGCATATCTGGGTGGAAACTGGAGAGTTGCTGTCAGGCACTGGAATGTCAGTGTCAGGCTGACATGGGGGTTCAGACAGAGATTCTGTGTTGCCATAGGACTGGTACAAACTCTAATGGTACAACTGCTGATGCATCTGCTTGTAGGCATCTCAGTAAGACAACCATCACCTTTGGAATTAGCATAAAGATGCAGAAGATGCCTTAATGTCTGGTGATATAATAGCGGTTCTAGCATACCAAACTATTGCACACCGGCTAGCGAACTGTATTACACACCATTTAACTAAAGCTTCGCTATATCTGCCATTGTGTATAACATTGAGTATGACTGTGCCTGCTTTATTTTCAATAAAACTATTCTACTGGTTAAATAACCGGGCTGTTCATAGTTGTATACAGAAAGTCTGCTACATCATCAAGCCTTTACAAACATACATATGGTATTACCAACAGGTTCTTTGTACCCCAGTACTATACTAATAGGAAGTTTTATCATTCACAAAAATAAGCAATAATTAATTATTAAGGGATCTAGCTGAACTTTAGCAAATTGCTGTATTTCCTTATTAAATATGCAATACTGTATGCTGCAGTTTACACCACACAGCATGTATTTTATTTCTTTTAAATGACCTGAAGCAAGATACGATTTGCTACATTTAAATATGTCTACTTCGACAGTACTCCACATAGCTTTAGAACCACACAAAAGCAGACAGATTTACATCAACCCAGAGATAGGTAAGTAAGTCAGCTCTGGTCTTCCTTTGCTTTCACTAAGTAGATTTAATTATACCTAGATGAAAGTTAATTGAGCAGCAGTTCTTTTAGTAGATAATAAAATATGAAATAATAATGGGAAGAGGGAGGTCAACTAAAAATTCACAGAGATTTCTGCAAGCACCATTGCAGTTGTACACTTAATCTGAACTTTGAGAATTACCAGCATAGTAGCTTAATGTGCATTTTGCACATAAATGTCTCAAAATATTCTATGGGAATGGCTTTCACTTTTCAGTATTTCTCAGATAATATGTATCTTATATTAGTACTTATCATTTTATAATTATCTATAGTTCAGGTAGCCAGTCCACATGTGCAAATAGAGCAAGAGATATATAAATGCAACCATGACACATTGGCCAAAAAATATGTATAACCTTTACAACAATGTATGGTTAAACAAGTAAAACATACTGTATGACTGTGATTGGAGATCAGTATACAGATATAGCATATTAATTGAATGGTTTAAAATACAGTATATTGGATGTCCTTCTAGCAAGGATTGGTATGAAAACAGTTACAGAAGGAAATGATAGCTGTGTGTATCCACACACTACGTACGGTAAATGCGCCTGTCAGCCATGAGTTTGCCAGGGGGTTCTACCCACCTACTTATTCTGTGGACAGATTTTATATTCCATATTTTATCAAATAGTGGTTACTTCCCACCAAATATATCATTAATTAAAAGATTGTTACGATTGCACTCATTGGGCCCACTTATGCCAATACACAATAAGATAATGGTTTTATGTCTGACAACCACCTACACATAAAAATAATTGACATATTTTGCATAATTAATACTATAGAATATACTCATCAGTTGTGTGAGGCCACACACCCGATGAATAACCTCATGCATACATTTTATTAGTTTGCAGCTACTTTGGATAGAAGTTAATCACAGAAAGTGAATCCCAGAATGCTACTTTAAATCTTGGATAGCTCAGCACTAAAATGGATTGAACTTTACCACCAGTACTGTTCAAGCAGGCTACATACTGAATTAACTAAGCAATGAAATACATATTTTGTTTCTTTTACCACACATTTGTAGCAATGTGACCATTATGGTGCTTAATCTATTTTTGTAGATGGATTTTCAATATAACTATCACTGTTACAACTTCACTTGGAGTTTCCAATTAACATTTCAAAGGACAATATTGTTAACATAAAAATCAGATAAAATGTAAAACTTCTTAAAAGAATGCAGAGTTTAATTTATCCTAATATATTATGGTTGGCAACTTTCAGCCTGGGGGGCAAAACAAGCAAGTGGCCCATCACCATCGCCATCATTTCACCACCGTACCCTCTTCCCTCTAGTATGCAGCAAGGATTAAAAATCCTCCCCCCCACACACACACACACAAATACAACAGAAAAGGGGAAAGTATGCGCCGAAGGCGCGCTGCAAAAATTTACACTGTAATGCTCATTACATATAACGCCACACCGTAGTGCCCATTACACATAATGCCACACACCGTAATGCACATTACACATAATGCCACACACCGTAATGCCCATTACACATAAAGCCATCACTGTAACGCTAATTAAACATAATGCCACACACTGTAATGCCACACCATAATGCCCACTACATATAATGCCAACACCGTAATGCCCATTACACATAATGCCAACACCATAATGCCCATTACACATAAAGCCATCACTGTAATGCTAATTAAACATAATACCACACACAGTAATACCCACTACACATAATGCCAACACCGTAATGCCCATTACACATAATGACAACACCGTAATGCCCATTGCACATAATGCTACACACCGTAATGCCAATTACACATAATGCCCATTACACATAAAGCCATCACTGTAATGCTAATTAAACATAATGCCACACACAGTAATGCCCACTACACATAATGCCAACACCGTAATGCTAATTAAACATAATACCACAAATGTTAATGCCAGACCGTAATGCCCACTACACATAATGTCAACACTGTAATGCCCATTACACATAAAGCCATCACTGTAATGCTAATTAAACATAATGCCACACACCGTAATGCCACACCGTAATGTCCACTACACATAATGCCAACAATAATGCCCATTACACATAATGCCAACACCGTAATGCCCATTACACATAATGCCAACACCCTAATGCCCATTACACATAATGCCAACACCCTAATGCCATCACTGTAATGGCCATTACACATAATACCAACAATGTAATGCCCATAAAACATAATGCCACATGCTATAAAGCCCATTACACATAATGCCAATACTGTAATGCCCATTACACATAATAATGGCAATTACATATTATACCATATAACTGCTGCTTACCTACATGTTCATTGTCAGAAGTATATGACTTGTTGCCAGGGGTTACATGCTGCTTGGCAGGTGTTTCATTCTTCTTGCCATGGGGATTTTTTGGCAGGGGGGAGCCAGGATACATGCTCATCGCCAAGAGGTTCTATTTAAATAGCGTGCCAGCGCTACCCGAATCCGCACTTCCGGGTAGCGCTGGCCACGCTGTTGTCTTCTGACAGACACTAAAGATATGCCAGTACCTCTAGTGTCTGTCTCCTATAAGGCGGCGGACATTTTTGGAGAGGCCGCCGCCTTACATTTGTGCGGCCAGGAAGCCGGGGATGAGCTGGAGTGAAACACGGAGGCGGCCGGCAGCTGCAGAGGTGACGGTTGTGGCAGCATGTGCAAGATGCACACAGCGGCCCAGCCTGCACAATAGTCATACCGGCCTGGGGGGGATGTGCCACCCTGCCCCCTGGGCCAGGCCGCCCCTGTATGTATCCCTCCTATTATCTCTATAGACTGTAATCTTGCGAGCAGGGCCATCTTACCTCTATATCAGTCTGTTACTACACAGTTTGTTTGATCACTGTTGTTCCTATTGCAAAGCGCAACAGAATATTCTGTACTATATAAGAAACTGTCAATAAATAAATATTATTTCTTCATCCACATTTGGCTCTATGAATGTTCAACTAAAATATTATCATGTTGTGTCATACTTGTGAGTAAGAGTATGAGTACATGTTCCTTCATTATTATTTCTCTCCTTACTATTCAACAAAGAGTTATGTGATGTAGTTGTAAAATGCCATTTTCAAGAATAAATAGTAATTCTCTTTTATCTGCTGTGTATTATCTACTGTATGCACTCGGAATACTTTTATTAGCTAGTGTCCTTATTGCTGGAAGAATAGCTTCTAATGAGAATGAACTCTATGAGTCTCGTGTTGAAAAGACATTGTTTTTGCAATATAGGCTAGAGGTGGAACATAACTAGATGTTTCTAACTATAATATATATGCCGTACACTAATTAGGCTTTCACTCTAATTTATTTCCTAATCCTTTCCATTTATCTATATAAAAAGATCCTCTCAGTGGTATATCAGGAAATTTTATATGCAAACTCCAGAAAAATTTCAGTCACTCTTACAGACTTCTAGCTTCTGTCACACTTATTGGACTACCACAAGGGTTTTCGAATGTTAGAGATTGTTTACCTGCTATGGATTACCCTTGTCCCATTGCAGAAGCAGGGCCATCTCAACATCAGTGAGGGCCCCTGGGATGTTGAGATGGCCCTGGCCCCCAGGGGCTGCTGGTGCTGTGCCGCTGCCGTGGGCTGTCGGTGCTGTGCTGCTGCCGGGGCACAGCAGGGCGGAGAGGCGGGCATTGCTCTGCGCTTCCTTTCACGGTGTCTATGAGTGGTTGGTGCTGAGCAACTTTGCCAGCTCTCTGCATGGACAGCCTGGTGACCCGTCTGCTGCACTCGCTGGTCTCTGAGATGGAGTGGGTAAGCATGCAGATGGTCCCCTTCAGGTACCAGATGAGGCTGTCACTGTCCCCTCCTGAAGGGATATGGGCCATGGTAGCAGGGAGCTTGTAGCGCTATGCTATGTCTCGGCGGGGTGGGAAACACTGTTGAATTTGAAAAGACTGCCAGATGCTGTTTGGCCATAGCAGCCCATAGACGCTGGCCATATGCGCAGTACATATGTTTATACTGAGCATACGCCAGTCCTGGCGCCTGTCATCATCGGACAGGCGCTGGGGACGGGAAGAGGTAAAGGTGGCGGTGGTGACAGGGGGAGGGGGTGCCAGTGGCCAGAGGCAGCCCCCTCCCCGAAAGATGTAGGAGCCGCCACTGACCATACTCACAATCTTGAAGACGATTCTAACAAGAACAAGCCAACAATGACAGAGAAAAGCAGAAAAATAAGCTCTTACCTTGTGGCCATAGGAGATCCAAGTACCTTGACTTAAAGATAAGATGTTGCCCATGGCAACCAACCAGATTATATTTGTTATTTATTTAGCACCTTCTAGCAGATAACAGATAGAGGAAATCCAACGTTAGTAAATTTAACCCTCATTTAAGTCCTCATTTTTTCTTTATGTGTCAATGCTTAGTTGATCTCACAGTGACATTCTTAAAAATGCTATGGAAGAATTATGGAGGGAAAAGAAATCTTAAGATTTCAACATATATGTACAAATCAAGCAAAATCAGATATGCAAGCTACAGACCATCAGTCATTGGGTGAGATTTATTAGGAGGTGAGATTCAGAAAGTGAGAGATTTGGGAAGAAATCTCCAGGTTTTTTAAAGCGGCAATCATTAACACTGCAAAACCAGTTTGATTTTGCAGTGTAAATGATTGCCGTTTGAGAAAAACTGGAGATTTCTTTCCAAATCTCTCACTTTCTGAATATCTCCTCCTATTAAATCTCACCCATTGTATTTATTTATTAACAGTTTCTTATATACAGATGGAGCGGGAGACATCTTTGCAGGGGACGGCGGAAGAGTCGCCATCCACCATCCTCGGCCAGCCGCCATAAGGGGACGCGCGTGCACGAGATGTGTGTGTGACGCCTTACAACAGGGCTCCCCCCGGGTCCCCTCAGCCTCACCGACGGTCACCCCGGGTCCTCACCGCCTTGCCGCACCCCCCCCCCCAACCCTGTCCATCTCCCTGAAGCGGAGACGAACAGGGTTCCCGTCCCCCCGCCGACGGGAAACAGGGACGAGCATCCCAATCTCTATCGCCAGTGCTCGCCAGTGCAAGGGATCTGGCGAGCGCCGGCCAAAGATGTCTCCCGCTCCATCTGTAGCACAGCATATTCCGTTGCGCTTTACAAAATGAGACAGTGACACAATAGGGTAACATACTGTACAGAAATAGGGAATTAGGATATGACCCTCGCTTGGCGCACTGCTGCCTCCGGTTTGTACTAACCCGTAGTTATCACCAAATAACTTAAACAATAACACAGAACAAAAAATTGGGAATTCCAAACTTCTTGAGGCACAACCAGTCCCACTGTTATTCGGACCGTCAACACTTCACTCTTCGTATGTATGCAGTCTCACCACATGTGTATCCAAAGTTTTTAGGAAAACAATTAAAAGGGAAACCAACAATTAGGTACAAATCGATGTATTAGTAAATTAATTTTACCAATGGGGTGAGACAGGTGAATATAGAAAGGCGTACCCTACTCACAGTGTGAATAGCGTGGTAAGTGCACGTAGCGTGTACTTTTATCCTCTGCTTGATTCTCTCTGTCTTCCTCTTCAACTCCAAACAGGCTGTGTATAAAAAAAGGAATAAATAACATAAACAATGGTGCGTGGATCTATTTACTTTTTAGTGTTTGATATTTGTCACCCTTTGTGACAGACGACTGGAACAAGACTATTTATCAGCGTACCTCACTCACCCTGTATGCGGGGGAGGTACACCCATAAAGGTTTCTTTTCCCTTCAGAATAAGGCAAGTATAAGCGATAGACAATGTAATTAAAAGAAGATGGGAGGGCGTACCCCACTCACGGTAAAAATGGCGGAGTATATGCCCGTAGCAGTTTCTTTTCTTTGTGACTTCCAAATTATTTGCAAGTGATCAGGGTTTTTTCATCCATAGTGTGTGTATAAGAAAACAAAAAGAAGGGTAATGTGTAGTCTTATCACACCTGCAGTGTAGATATTTTAATATAGGTGTCTCCTATTTACCAGTAGAATAAAGACAGGTGTACACAATCGTACCGGAACTCACCCTTTTTGTGATTTTTCAATGTGCATAAAGGTATCTTTAGATTTTTTTTTCCCTACACCGTGTTACAAATATCCTTCACCAGGTGCAAAAAGAGTTTATACCCAGTATAAGGAGTATCTATGGATAGTAGTAATGCTGGCGTACCAGACTTACGATTATGTAAGTCTCTATGTTCATATAACGTTTTCTTTAGCCTCAGGTTGATAGTATAAACCGGTAGGTCCACATTCAGTCATCCGGCCAGTATATAAAAAGGCAAAAAAGATGGGGAAGCAGCTCAATATTCTTTGTGGGGAGTAAAATATCAACCTTCCTTCTTACAGCTATTCAGCAAAAATCAGCGAAAAATTGAAAACAGTTCCTTTTCCTTTTTTAAAAATTTATTTCAACAAGAAGGTTTAAAAATCCTCCATCCACATGATGGTAGGATACCATAGAGTCCACAAAAACAGTCCACAAGACCCACAGCGGTCTTACAAGATATTTATAAAAACATGAAAAAATATAAAAAAAATAAAAAACGGATAAAATATACATACATCCAATGTAGGGTCAAAAGAGGTGATGGCTGCTCACACTCCACACTGGCTGTCGACGCGTTTCGGTGTAGAACACCTTTTTCAAGACATGCTGGTGGAGGGTGAGAGGCCATTCTTTTATACCCTGAGCAGCCAATTACCCTGAACAGGAAGTGATGACATAATTCCTATGTCTTTAACACTTTCTAGCAATCAAAATATAAATTAACATACCATATTCATATACATTGATGTTTTCACATCTAAATCTTCGTTCAACTTTATTTTACAGTGAAACAAAGTCCATTATTAATTGCAGTTTAAACGGTTGCCATGACAACCATCCTCGTACTTCCGGAAAAGATATAGTAAAGGTGGTTATACCGCTCGTTTTTAGATGGTAAACGTTGCGCTGGAGAGACCGTGATATTTCCTCTCCCCCCGCTGTATGTTGATCGTTTTTGTTATTTGATCGGGCTTAGAATGGTGCTGCTTCCCTCCTACATCTGGTGCTTCCGGTTGCTGGACCGCAACTACGGAAGCCCAGTGAGGTCAAAGGGATCGTGCGCACCTATGGCTTTTTTCCGGCTTCCGGCTAGCTTGGACCGCAAAACACGAAAGTAAATGCCCTTCTCTAAGGGAGATGCTCCGGACTGGCGTAGTTTGTCATGGCAACCTGTCTTTTCTGCAAAAACACACACCGGAAGTACGAGGACGGTTTTCATGGCAACCGTTTAAACTGCAATTAATAATGGACTTTGTTTCACTGTAAAATAAAGTTGAACGGGAGATTTAGATGTGAAAACATCAATGTATATGAATATGGTATGTTCATTTATATTTTGATTGCTAGAAAGTGTTAAAGACATAGGAATTATGTCATCACTTCCTGTTCAGGGTAATTGGCTGCTCAGGGTATAAAAGAATGGCCTCTCACCCTCCACCAGCATGTCTTGAAAAAGGTGTTCTACACCGAAACGCGTCGACAGCCAGTGTGGAGTGTGAGCAGCCATCACCTCTTTTGACCCTACATTGGATTTATGTATATTTTATCCGTTTTTAATTTTTTTATATTTTTCATGTTTTTATAAATATCTTGTAAGACCGCTGTGGGTCTTGTGGACTGTTTTTGTGGACTCTATGGTATCCTACCATCATGTGGATGGAGGATTTTTAAACCTTCTTGTTGAAATAAATTTAAAAAAAGGAAAAGGAACTGTTTTCAATTTTTCGCTGGTTTTTGCTGAATAGCTGAAGGAAGGTTGATATTTTACTCCCCACAAAGAATATTGAGCTGCTTCCCCATCTTTTTGCCTTTTTATATACTGGCCGGATGACTGAATGTGGACCTACCGGTTTATACTATCAACCTGAGGCTAAAGAAAACGTTATATGAACATAGAGACTTACATAATCGTAAGTCTGGTACGCCAGCATTACTACTATCCATAGATACTCCTTATACTGGGTATAAACTCTGCACCTGGTGAAGGATATTTGTAACACGGTGGAGGGAAAAAAAATCTAAAGATACCTTTATGCACATTGAAAAATCACAAAAAGAGTGAGTTCCGGTACGATTGTGTACACCTGTCTTTATTCTTACTGGTAAATAGGAGACACCTATATTAAAATATCTACACTGCAGGTGTGATAAGACTACACATTACCCTTCTTTTTGTTTTCTTATACACACACTATGGATGAAAAAACCCAGATCACTTGCAAATAATTTGGAAGTCACAATGAAAAGAAACTGCTACGGGCATATACTCCAACATTTTTACCGTGAGTGGGGTACGCCCTCCCATCTTCTTTTCATTACATTGTCTATCGCTTATACTTGCCTTATTCTGAAGGGAAAAGAAACCTTTATGGGTGTACCTCCCCCGCATACAGGGTGAGTGAGGTACGCTGATAAATAGTCTTGTTCCAGTCGTCTGTCACAAAGGGTGACAAATATCAAACACTAAAAAGTAAATAGATCCATGCACCATTGTTTATGTTATTTATTCCTTTTTTTATACACACCCTGTTTGGAGTTGAAGAGGAAGACAGAGAGAATCAAGCAGAGGATAAAAGTACACGCTACGTGCACTTACCACGCTATTCACACTGTGAGTAGGGTACGCCTAACATACTGTACAGACAGTCTAAAAGGTAGGAGGGCCTTTTCTCAAGCTTACAAGCTATAGGGAAATATATATATATATATGTCTAGTGTCTGTATGTCACTGATACACTGCCATCTGATGGCAGCAAGTGAAACATCTCTTTCTCTCTCACAGAGGCAATCATTTACAATTAACTGATTCCTCCCCTGTTCTTGTAGCCTGCTTGTTCTTGGCAGCCATTTTGGTTTTGAGGAGTAATTTTATGTTGCTAAAATGCTTTGTAACATTCCTGACTTTGCGCTTGTGATTGCTGACTACATTAACTGCAACAGTAATGTCTTCCTACAATTGGCATTTATACACCATGCTAGTATGCTGATTATGCTTCCATAGGAGCCTATTAAAAAGTGGGACAATGGCTCTGACAAGGGCATAGTTTACTTAATAGGAAAAGTGTACATGGCACCCACTGGGAGTGAGTGTCCTGTGGTAGAGCTACCCTCCTTACCCTCCTTCTCTTCTACAGCCTCCACCTTCTCCTCATCTTGGCCAGCATCACCCTCCTCCTTCTGCCAATCTACATCAGAGATGTCTGCCTCCTCCAACTCTTCCTCATTCTGTGCCAAACAGCTCATCCTGTGTGCTGATGTGGCTGCTTGCAGCATCAGCCTCCTCCTGTTCCTTATGCTGAGGCTGCTCCTCCTGCCTCCTCCCTGCCACTGCCTTCTTGGCACCATGCTGCCTCTGTCACTGCTGCTGTCTCTGCCTCTCTTTCCTGCTTTCTTCTCCATCTTGCTTTCCTCACAACATTACAAAGGACAAAATGGTGCCTTACCCCTTTATATAGGGTGTGTGATGCATATTCTAAGGGAATTAGTTGGGCCAATAGGGGGTGTTTTGTTTGTAATGGTGGGGATATAAATCAAATTCCGGATGTTCATAAATTCACACATTACCTGGTCATAATATTTTTCCACATGGTCATAATATTTTTCCACATCACATGTCCGCATTTTTCAGCCACTAAATCGCATACAATTAAATTGTCGATTTCTGCAAAATAATTTTACATTTCTAAACATGTGGTATGGTGCAATTTCAGAACTTTACCATACCCTCCAACTGTACCGAATTTGCCGGTACAGTACCATTTTTTAACAGTCTGTATCAGCAAATTAAAATTGTACCGAGTGTACCGAATTTTCAACCATTTCAGTGGTCAGACTCACTATGCACCGCATAATGTAACTTCCTCCTGACTCCCGGGCCTGGCTCCGTGTGCTTCCTGGACTGCTCTGGCTCTCCCCACTCCCCCTCACCCATTCCCAAGAGTGCAATGTGCGGGCCGGTGCCATGTGTCATGACGTCAGCGCGCCGGCACCGTGCACTCTGCGCAGTGCGCACTCATGGGAACTCATCTCAGCCCTCAGTCTCCCTCTGTGCAGAGTCTGAGAAGGCAGCTCTTGGCACGAATCTGCCTGAGTGCTGAGGGGTGCGGTGGCCAGCCCTGGCGTGCGTGACACAGTGGGGGATCATCTTGCATCGGAGGAGCCTGCCGTACTTCAGCACACACTGTAAATGCAGCAAGTAGCTGGCTCAGGCTGTACTATTTTAAAATCTCCACACTTGACTCTTCTTAAATCCTGTCCATCGTGTGACCCACCTGCTGCAGGCTGCAGCTCATGTCACATGGTGGCTTGGTGGGCTGCTGGTATATTATGTAATATACTTATTTATTAAATAAGTATATTAAATATACTTATTTATTTTAATATGCCAGCAGCCCACCAAGCCACCATGTGACATGAGCTGCATTAGGTGCTGGGCTGGGGGGCAGGGTGCCATATGCCTCCCAGTGCTCTGTTACCTGCATACCCTCCAACATGGCTTGGCTCCCCCCCCCCCTCCTCTCTTCATTTTAAATACATATATCTGAAAAAATGGCCATTATACATTCGGAAAGGGGGCTTGACCAAGCCCCCTTTATCCATGGCCACGCTCCCTTTCAGTATGTGTACCGATTTCTGCCCTAAAAATGTTGGACTGTATGCCTTACTAAAAATCACATCCTATTAAATGTCAGCCAATAGATTTAAATTGTTTTTAGAAATGCTATCATATTAATTTGCATGTTAAAAAATCATGACAAAGTTTGTATATTATTATTATTATTATTATTATTATTATTGATTTGTATGGTGCCACAAGGGTTTTGAAGCACCTAACAATAACATTTTTTTGCAAAAATAAGAAAACAATGACTTACATTACAAGGCAATTTAGGAAAAGTACATAGTAAATAAAGATTGTGGCACCAGGGTAGGGCATTGTTGCATCAGGACAGTAAAACCTGTGGTGGGCCCCACAGCTTGAGGGCCCCCCTAGGATTAACATCAAGGCTCTGTCCTAATTAAGCCTATAAATTCAAAATATGCTACATTATACGGCACAGAATTATAGTACACTTTGTACAGTGCAATTCTTTTATTAATCTGTCACATGATAACGCCCTCCCAACATCATGATCTTTAATGGTTATCCAAACCTATTTGGTGGTTGGCTACACCCCCTATGGAAACTGGCCACACCATTAAGCATGGGCCCCTACCCCTGCATTCCCCGGTAGGTCCTTTAAGCCCAAGTCCAATATTGCATCAAGGGACAGGACACTGAATTAATTATTAGGCAGAGACTTAACAGTAAATTTAATAAATCCTCTAACAATTTAAATAGGTGATTTTGCCCATTGCTATCAATTAGATACTGTTTATCATTTTCTAGGATGCAGTAGAGAAATTTTATTCAGGAGTACATTTACCAAGATGGGAGTTCTTTTGAATGTCCATTCGATTCTACTTCTAATTTATTTATCACTTTTTTGAAGATAATAGATATGATATGATTGGTTGCTATGGGAAACATGCTATATGTTATTGAACTCCCATTTTACAAATTTTACCCCTTAGAATCTAATTGTCTGCTGTGGGCAGCATCACTTTTTAATTTTCAGAAGATACAGTAAATTTACATTTTAGGATTAGGTTCTATTGAAAGGAGTAATGGGGTATATATATATATATATATATATATATATATATATATATATATATATATATCACGTGGGGGACAGTGCGTTCCACCAGTTCAATGGTGAAGCACAAATGGGCCAATCAATGCCATGCAAAAAATAAACCCTAATGGTCATGCGTTCCACCAGTCCGAAAGTGGAACGCAAACTAGCATGTTTTTTTACTATTTACTGTATTTTAAATTGAATATATCGATATGCACCTAGTTGTTTAATAATAGTTTAGAACAGCAGGGAGACCGCAGTAGAATAATGTATAAGTAAAAATAAAGGACACAACCGCACAATTATTATATAAAATTATTAAAAAAATAAATGTACTACACGATATTATATAAATGTTTATAGATAAATAACACTAGCATTGAAGTTTATGTTTATTAATATTAATTATAAGCAAATAATAAAAATATAAGAATACAGGAAGTGAGGTCACAAGCTACCCCCTGTAAATAGAGACACCAGAGCACACAAAGATCACTTGCACATTGGACACAGAGGAGCACACTACTACTGGCTAAACCAGGTAAATGAAGACCAATAGTTTACATAGGATTTTTGATTGGGGATGGTGTATATTATCCACTAGAGATTATTATTTTTTTGATATAGGAATTTGAATTTATTCACCAAGGATCACACAATTATTCACCTTGCGGAGGTATGTAAAAAGCTAAAAAGATATTAACCCATTAGGGATCAATTATAATGTTTAAAATATATAATAAGTCCTTATCCCTCTATAGGGTAAAACTGAAATTCCATTCTTGGAATTTGCATCTCCATAATTTGCATCTCCATGTATGTGGAACAGTATCGGCTACATTAGTACCTATGGTACTTATGTAATATCTGGGCTCCCGTTTTTCTTATGAGACCGCGTCCCCTCGCGGGGCTCGCTGCGTTTGCCAGGCTTCGAGCACGGTGGCTCGCTGCGCTCGCCACACTATATAAAATCAACTCCATGTGTAGTTGGATAGTAGGGGTATGAAAAAATGGGGTGCATTTAACATGGGAGCCCAGATAATACATAAGTACAGTACCTATTTAGTATCAGATCCTGAATTGGTTTGGTATGTATATTAAATATGCATTTTTAATAACAATGAAAAATTAGTCCTCTTAGAAAAGATAAAAATAAAAATAATGTATTATATGTAATTTCACTAGGCATTCACTATGCACTTTTATTAATGAATGAAGGGAGGAGTACCCGTCAGTAGAGAACTTAAAGATCTTATACCACAGGTAACAGGAACTAAATAGAATACATATATATAGAAGATAGAATTAAATAAATAAAGGGGTGTACACACAGAGCAAATTTGTGCTATTTTCTAAGCAATCTGACTAGATTGCTTAGAAAGTAAGCACAGATCTCTCCGTGTGTATGCTCCGAGAGATTTAATATCTCTTGCTAACTAAGTCAGTGCATGCAGTCACAATCTAGTCAGATTGCTTAGCAAATGACTGCAAATCTCTCTGTGTGTACAGAATGAGAGATACTGATCACAATCTCTCATTCTGAACCAATACCCTGACTTTTTTTGCTTAAGCAAAATTGCTTAGCAAAATCGCTTAGCAAAATCACTTAGCACAAATCTCTGCATGTGTATGTGCTCCCCATGGGAGATCTTGACACCAGCAAAATAGCTTAGCAAAATAGCTTAGCAAAATTGCTTAGCACAGATCTCTACGTGTGTATGCCCCTTTAGTCTGACATCATCAGTCTAAATATATATTTTACTTTATTACCAGTGAGGCCACACCCATTGGAGAATTTATGTTTTTGTCATAAACAATCATAGAAAATAAAAAATAGAAGTTGTTAACATGGCTTTATCTTTAATTTTCACATGTCGAATGCTTACCAATATGTTCTACTCCTTGTATATTTATGTAAAGCACCCCTGCTGAAGTCTCATAGTGAGACGAAACGCGTTGGGCACTTGTTTTCATCCACTATTTGAGAAAATCCTCTGATAAGGAACTATTTTGAAATACTTGTTTTAATGTGTATATTTTAATACATGTTTTTTATTTGAAAATTTTGTCTATGGATGTCTATGGACTCACAATTGAACCGATGCCGAATATTGTATGTGTGACCCGTATGAGGATGTTGGAAAGTGTCACCAGACAATAAAAACTGGCAGGTGACACAACCGCATCTACTACAACCGGTTTTCACTGTGGGTAAAAAGGACATGGGGGTTTGACAGGTCGTAGGCTGGCTACATCTGTTTTAACCAGCCAAGACTTTACATTTCTGTCGAACAACATGGCATCAATCTGGTGTCAGAACGCCTGTAGAGGTGTTTGAAGAGATTAATGGCCAATGTTGTTTAGCAATCTTTTGAATGTCTGGGGACAATACATTGTATCGATTAACCCAGTGGTTCCCAAACTTTTTGAATCATGGCACCTTAAAGTATCAGAATATTTTTACGGCACTCCTAGGCCAAAAGTTGGTTACTAATTTCAGGAAAAATATTAAATTAGTTGTGATTTAAATGTTTTCCTTAGTCCACTTATGTGGTGAGAAACATGATTCACTTCTATTTACCCACATATTCTTAATTGGAAGCCACAAGCACTGATTTTGCCTATTTCACTGGCCATACATAACTTTAATTAGTTCTGGACCACCAACCTGCAGCACCCCTGCAAGTGCTCCAAGGCAGCCCAGTGAGCCTAGATGCACAGTTTGGGAACCACTGGATTAACCCAAGGTAGGACAGCTGACTCTTACTTTTTAGAAGACTGTGGGGACAGTAGTGAATTACGATCCAACCTGAGGGCTTTACTTTTGGCCATCTCTAAGATTTTTTGGGAATAGCCCCGCAATAAGAGCTTGCCAACCAATTTGTCAATTTGGTTAATAGGCAATTTATCTATTGCTGTTTATACGCGTGATGCAAACCATTTGGGAAAATGGCAGGCCTCGTATTAAAGATCTGCTTAGCAACGGTGACACGACTCCCAAGGAAGTGAACCCACTGACGGCATGACATCACAGATATTGCGGCAGCATGTCTGAGAGGCGTCCCCCCCCCCCCCGGTGAGAGCCGCAAGGATACATATTATGGCAACCAAATTCCTCTAAAGTGGAGCACTGCCAAGTTGTCTGCAAAGTGAATTTTGTGAGCACGCTGATTGCTACTACCTACCATCTGTCAAGCTGCTGAGTTGGTGGAGTGCTGGCTTTTAAATTCATATGCTGGCAAGCTGATTGATTTTATCCTTCATGTATGTGAGCTTTATTTCTATATTTTTATACATAAATACGTTTCACTTATGGTACGCCTTCCATGTATCTTTTCTGATAGAATCAACCCTCATATCTTTTGTAAGTTCTAAACACGGTTGAAAATTGGCAGCAGCCTGCATGAGGAGTCCCATCTGATTAAAGGACCCTTACTTTCAATACTTTATGGTTTGCGCACAAAGTTTTTCTCTAATATATACAGTATATATATAAATATATATTTTTGCAATATACTCCAAATATATATATATATACCATATATATACCATTTGTGACAGCTGCTGTTTGTTTCTGATGTACATGAAATAAACCTTCGTTTTCTTCACTTCATAACTGAGTGCTGGTCTGAACTCCTTCACCCTGGGGGGGTAAGTGTATTTATACCATATACTCCAAAAGTTGCATTGCAAAATCCACATCAGAACCTGTATACATTCTGTTACCCGTTACCAGATGCCTGACTGTCTGCAACCCCTCACCGTGGGGTATGCAGGTATACAGGCTTGTTACATCGATGGTCACCATTGTGACATCGTCTGGTATCTCTGTTATATATGCAAATTTCTGCAACAAAATTGAAGAGTCCCAGAGATGTGTAGGAGTATGCTGTATACAGGTTTGGAAAAAGGTGTCCAGATATATCGTATGGGGCTCACATAGAGAGCCCCATGCCGATATAATGGCAATGGGGACTAGGTAATTTTTTATAAAACAAAGAGTTGAGGGCATGCAGTATCTAACAATGCATAAATGGCATAATGGTAAATAAAAAAGTTGTCTTGGGCACCGTTAATAAAAAGATTTGTGTATAATTTGTCGGTACTTGTGAGTTATCCGGGCGTCCGATTTTTTGATTGTATGCCTTAAGTTAAGGCATACAATCAGATGCGATGCGATGCGATATCGCATCGCATCGCATCGCATCGCATGCGACCATCGGATGCGATGACCCGATTTTTCCATAGGAATCAATGTTAAAATGATTCCTATGGAAAAAGGGGTCCTTTTCATACCCCTACTATCCAAGTGGGCATGGAGTTGGATATAAACCTGTGGCGAGCGTAGCGAGCCACCGAGCCCGAAGCGTGGCGAGCGAAGCGAGCCCCGCGAGGGGACGGTATTCTGTGTCCCCTCGCGGGGCTCGCTACGCTCGCCACGCTTCGGGCTCGGTGGCTCGCTACGCTCGCCACAGGTTTATATCCAACTCCATGCCCACTTGGATAGTAGGGGTATGAAAAGGACCCTTTTTCCCATTGAATTCCATGTTAAAATGGACTCAGTCCATTTTAACATTGATTCCTATGGAAAAATCGGGTCATCGCATCGCATCCGATGGTCGCATGCGATGCGATGCGATGTCCCGATCCGACCCGATTTAAAAATCGGACGCCCGGATAACTCACAAGTACCAATTTGTCTCATAACAAAAAAAAGTTTGACGTGCTGTGTCGACTATGATGGGAACAGTGTCGAAACCAGATGTTTTTGGTTTAGACACATTCCTTAGTATTACAGGAGAGGGGAAATACTAAAATAACCATGAAGGACCCCATAACTGGTTCTCGTTAAGTTTTAATTTGAATATGCATTTTTTATCGGCAGCAGCAGCCGTCTTAAGGAGTTAACTCCACAGTGAGTAATTCCCAGCACCAGATCACTGTATTTTGTATTGATTCCCATCACTTATATAAAGTATACAAAATGTTTTTATTTTGAACACGGCTTTTATTGTATTAAATTATGTATGTTTACTCCGTATAGAGTGTGAGTCCGGAGCGTCACTATGGTAACCGGCAGACGCCTCAGGACGTAGTGCTGACCCAGAAAGGAGTCCAGGGAGTGGCGCCGATCCCCAGAGTGGATGCCCGGGACAGAGGGAGGAAGGGTGAGTCTTCTTATAAATTATTTGCACACATTTCACTTTTATCATCCTGATGATGGGGACAAGAGCCCTGAAATGTAGATGTCGCCATTAAACACTTTTTTTTCCCACTAAACAAGTCTCCGAGTGCCGCTTGCCTGCAATATCTATCTATCTCTCTTTCTCTCTCTCTCTCTCTCTCTCTCTCTCTCTCTCTCTCTCTCTCTCTCTCTCTCTCTCTCTCTCTCTCTCTCTCTCTCTCTCTCTCTATATATATATATATATATATATGTTTGTGATATTGCTTTTATGCTTTTATGCATTATATTAAACATATTTTATTATCCCTGGGGAAAAAAACAACACTTTTTTAACACCTTTGTAACACTTTACACAGTTATACACTATACTATTTAATTCAACAAAATACAATTAATTTGAAGCATCCCGTTTTGATAAGGTTTATGTCGTTTTTTACATAATTGTCATTTCCTTTTTTAAACAGAAATTCAAAAGTGATCCTCCAGTAAATCAAAGAATCTGCATGTAGCCCCTCTGAGGTTTTGTAGAAGTGATGCCAGCAACTAAACAATCTTCAAATTTAGACAAGAAACAAATGGAACATAATATTATTGAATTCAACTGGTTTATTCCGCAGCTCGGATATGAGTTACCTGTGTAAAACCTTTTCTTAAGCAGCAGGCAGAATAATAGAGAAATCTTGGCAAGTAATGTGATTAAAAGATAATATTTGGATAAATAAATAAAGCTTTATTTGAAAAAGAACTATGCAACCACTGTGAGAACTGTGACTATTCATACAATACCTTGTCAAATATTTATTGACGTCCATCCCAATTATGGGTCTGCAGTTTGGACAGAACATTCTGTAAGTTTGTTTATTGTCTGAAAAATTACAAATCTCTTTTAAGGACGTGACACACAAAGATGTAT
Organism: Crinia signifera; assembly: GCF_055691185.1. Taxonomy (NCBI): domain Eukaryota; kingdom Metazoa; phylum Chordata; class Amphibia; order Anura; family Myobatrachidae; genus Crinia; species Crinia signifera. The sequence continues at coordinate 290,778,252 of NC_139218.1, read as the reverse complement.
CTGTCCTACCTGTCTAGAGGGAACAGAACTCTGGCTATGTATGGGAGATAATAACAGTCAACAATTTGCTCCCAAATCCTGGAAATCAAATAAAAAAGATTGGTTCAGATATTTTTTTTTTTTTAAATCAAATTGCTTTATTCAATTTCACTGAATGACTATTGTCTGCTTCTCAACATGTGGTAGCAAATAGTTGATTGTCCTTTGACCTTATACTGTACATTAACAGGTTTTTGTTCTCACCAAACATATTGGGCAGATCAATCTTTAGGTTTGTACCCAGCATTATTGTCATGCCTTCAGCATAAGTTTCTGTTGTGCTCAATTGATTCTGTGTTTTGCATAATCCACTCCTTCCTGTGGTCAGCACAGAGCTATGCTAGGTAGTTTGTCCCCCTTAGCTTTCTGTAGCTAGCTAGCAATGCATTCTGGGACAAAGATTATGATCGTGGCCATTTAAGGGGTTGGGATCATTTGGTCTATTGCATTATGGTCGAAAGTCATTAGGTCGAATCCATTAGGTCGACATGCTAAAAGGTCGACATGACTCTAGGTCGACATGGGAAAAGGTCGACATGATTCTAGGTCGAAAGGTCATTAGTTCGACAGGTCATTAGTTCGACAAGGTCATTAGTTCGACATTGTCTATGTCGACATTCACAAGGTCGACATGGGGTTTTTCACTGTTTTTTTACCTGAATGTCAACACAGTCGACATGGACACAGTTTAAAGTGCACTGCATCCCCTCGCATCGCTCGCTGCGCTCGCAATGCGTCGGGCACGGTGCCTCGCTACGCTCGGCACACTATTTTATTCTCCCACCACGACCTAGTGGATGGTAGGGCATGAAATACCGCCTGTCGGCACATGTTGGCTCAAAAAACAGTGAAAAACGCCATGTCGACCTTGTGAATGTCGACATAGACAATGTCGAACTAATGACCTTGTCGAACTAATGACCTGTCGAACTAATGACCTTTCGAACTAGAATCATGTCGATCTTTTCCCATGTCGACCTAGAGTCATGTCGACCTTTTAGCATGTCGACCTAATGGATTCGACCTAATGACTGTCGACCATAATGCAGTAGACCAAATGACCGCATCCCCTCAAAATTGTGTTACCATGAAGTTAATTAGATAGTTAGGCATGCCAGCTGTATTAGTTAGACTGAAGCATGTCCTTTACTCATAATGCTATGTCTGTATGTACAATGTTATATGTATTGCATATGTTTGCCTTGCATTTTTCTATGTGCAAATTGTAATTGCATGTTTATGTTTTATTTACAGTTTTACCCAATTCACTTGTATATGCAACTTCACATCAATATATCAACATTATGCTTATTACACCATCTAATCAATCATCGCATATATATAAACGATCCTTTTACCGAATAATAAATACCGTTCTTCAGACATCGTATCAAGATCGATTATTGAAAAGTAAAGGAGGGTTATGCTGTAAGTTTCGAATTTGCCAAGCTGCTTAGTGAGAGACTGAACAATTTATAATAAAGCTAAGTATTACAAATGTCCTTTTATTCCAAAAATGTCTACTACAGTCTGCTACCAAGAGACCAAAGGCCAATGACCAAAGTTTATTAAAACTAACTGTAAAATACTTGTTCCAGCTGATTGATCTGCAGTGTCCAGAGGTCGACACCAAAGAAGTCGACATGCAGTAGTTTGACAGAGTTTAAATGGTCAAAATAAAAAGTGGACATGGTTAAAAGGTTGACATGGCCAAAAGGTAAACATGAAAATGGAAGAAACATAAAAAAGTCAACATGATTTTTTATTTATTTATTAATTTTTTGGGACTTTTTCAATGACAATAATTGAGAAAGGGGGTGAGATTTAATAGGATGAGAGTTTCAGAAATTGAGAGATTTGGTGAGAAATCTCCAGTTTTTTTTAAAGCGGCAATCATTTACACTGCAAAATCAAACTGGTTTTGCAGTGTAAATGATTGCTGCTTTAAAAAAACTGGAGATTTCTAACCAAATCTCTCACTTTCTGAATCTCTCATCCTATTAAATCTTACCCAAGGTGTCCATGTTGACAGGTTTCGACATTGACACCAAAAATGTGAAAAACTCATGTTGACCTTTTCTTGTTGACCTTTTCAATGTCGACCTTTTCCATGCCAGCCTTTTCCTTGTGGACCTTTAGACCCTGTCGACATATTGCATGTCAACATGTTGGTGTCGACCGAGTGACTGTCTAAACTGACAGTCAATACGTCGTAAACTGCATATATCTTACGAATCCCTGTGACAATACACTTACAGTACCTGCTCACTATTTACCAGGTGTTAATGTCTAGCGAATGGGACCATTTTGTCTACAGCAAGTTGGTCGACAGTCATTAGGTCGACACTATCGGGATATGTCAACATGGTTCCAGGTCGACATGGGTCAATGTCAACATGGTTCTAGGTCGACATATGTCAAGGTCGACATGGTTTAGTTTGACATGGGGATTAGGTCGACACACGCATTAGGTCAACATAGTCAAGGTCGACAGTCAAAAGGTCAACATGGGCACTGGTTAAAGTGCACTGCATTCCCTCGCATGGCTCACTGCACTCGCCATGCTTCGGGCACGGTGCCTTGCTGCTCTAGGCACACTATTTTTTTTCCCACCACACCCTAGTGGATGGTAGGGCCTGAATTACCGCCTTTTGGCACATGTCGTGTCGACATTGACACTGAAATGTAGCACTGCATCCCCTCGCATGGCTCGCTCCATTTGCCATGCTTCGGGTACACTATTTTATTCTCACACCACACCCTATTGGATTGTAGGACATGAAATACCGCATGTCTGCACAAGTTGGTTCAAAAAAACAGTCAAAAACCCCATGTTGACCTATTGACTGTCAACCTAATGCTTGTGTCGACCTGATGACCTGTTGACCTAAAGCCATGTTGACCTAGAACTATGTCGACTTTGACCCATGTTGACCTAGAACCATGTCGACATATCCCTACATTTACCTAATGGTGTCGACCTAATGATTGTCAACTAACTTGCTGTAAACCAAATGACTGTATCCCATGTCTGACACATTGGAAACATTATACGAAGTAACCTAGATCTGCTGGATTGGATGTGTGCTAAAATGTAAGCAGAATATAATATCATATGCATTTAATGAAACATAAGCCGAAATTGTTATACAATTATCTTGGCTGCACATAGTAAAATGTTTTGGTACAATTGGATGTGTGCAGATGTTGTGTCTGTTATGTGAGGTGCAGTCACTTTGCTGTATATGTTCAAAAGGGATTGGTATATTCTGTTGACATTTTTTCATATATACATTCATAATGTAGGCATGCTTGGCTCTAGCAGTGACTCCTATGTCCGGTGTTGAGGACTTGATGACTTCCAGAAGATCCTACTGTGCTTCTCGTATGGAGTATTGCAAACTTGTCTACCCCCCCCCCCTAATGCCTAAAACTAGCATCCCATTCTATAGCCAAACCTTAACCATCTGGCAACTGGAGCCTAACTTTGCCGGTCCTTGCAAATGTTGATAGATTGTGATGAAATATGGGCAGAATATTGCATTTTGCAAGATAATAAATGTCCCATAGTCTTCCTTCATTGTAATGCCTTTAACCCCTTCCCGACATTTGACGTATATATATGTCATGGCCGGGATGTACTTCCCGACACATGACGTATATATACGTCATGACTTTAAACTGTCCCCGCGTCTATAGACGCGGTGACAGTTTAAACATGTCTGCTGTCCCTGACAGCAGACATGTCCCTGCATGCCCAGGGGGGGCGGAGATGCCTCCCCCCCCGTCGGCGATCGCTGTGATTGGCTGTTCAATGTGAACAGCCAGTCGCAGCGTTTTCCTGTGTTACCGGCGAATCAGACGCTCGGTAACACAGGTGTCAATCACCGCCGGGTGTGAGGGGGCGTGAGGGGGTCACCGGTGATGATCACACCTCACCCCACCTCACCCCACCTGCCCCCAAGGCTGTGATTGGTCCGTCGGACCGACGGACCAATCACAGCCATGGCGCGTGATTTAAACTAACGGTGACTGCGCTGCAGACGCCATTCCGGTCTGGAATTGCGTGCAGAGCGGTCACCGTGCCAATCTGTCGTGATATACATACCTGATCCTTGCCTGATACTTACCTGATCACCGCTGGTAGCGTGCTGCCAGCAGCTGGATGCTTCCTGGATCTTGTCACTTCCTGTGTGCTGCTGCTGCAGTGTCATAGAGTGACAGATAGTGAGATAGTGAGAGATAGTCAGAGATAGTCAGAGATAGTGAGAGATAGTGACAGAGAGTGATAGAGAGTGCTATATTTTGTGTCTGCTGCCCCCCCTTTTGTGCTGATCAGTATATCTGTGCTGATCAGCAACTTTTTGGGGGTGCAGGGTTTTTTTTTATATATATATACCTGTCAGTTGCACCAAAGCTTGTGCTGCCTGTGCAACTGACTGCTGCCCCCCCTGCTGCCCCCCCTTTTGTGCTGATCAGTATAAATTAACTGATCAGTAACTTTTTGGGGGTCCAGGGTTTTTTTTTTTATATATACCCTGTCAGGTTGCACCCACAGTTGTGTGCCTGCTGCCCCTCACTGCTAATCAGTGTTGCATCACTGCATCACTGATCTGCAGTTGTTGTTTTTTTGGAGAGTGCAGTGGGGTTTTGTTTTTACACCCACGTTGCTTTTGTGGGTGTCCTGTGGCCGCTGAGCACTGATCAGTGACATACATCACTGAACAGCATTTTTGGCACAGGGTAGATATAATTTTTTTTCTGCAGTTTTTTTAAATTGTTTTTTTTTTGGAGAGTGCTGTGGTTTATTTTTTTTAAATTGTTTTTACACCCACGTTGCTTTTGTGGGTGTCCTGTGGCCGCTGAGCGCTGATCAGTGACGTACATCACTGAACAGCATTTTTGGCACAGGGTTGATATAATTTTTTTTCTGCAGTTTTTTTTAAATTGTTTTTTTTTTGGAGAGTGCTGTGGTTTATTTTTTTTAAATTGTTTTTACACCCACGTTGCTTTTGTGGGTGTCCTGTGGCCGCTGAGCACTGATCAGTGACGTACATCACTGATCAGCATTTTCGGCACAGGGTTGATATAATTTTTTTTTTTTTTTGGATCAAATTCCTGTTGCCTTTGAGCGCTGTTCAGTGACGGACGTTACTGACCAACATCTGTGCTCAATTTTTGGCGCAGGACCTTTTTTTTTTTTTTTAACCCCTTCAATTTTTTTTTTTTAATGGGATCAAATTCCTGTATAAAGTATTTTTTTTTTTCTGCACTACATACACACTACACACTACATACCCCCCGTGTTGAAATAAAGTTTGTACCCCCCCTACACTATACACGTGTTGAAACATTACACTTACAGAAACACAAAAATAAAAATGGCATCCCAAATGTCATCCCAAATGTCATCCCAGTCATCCAGAAGAATGTATTCAGCGGAGGAGGCATATGCCATGCTTGCCTCTGACTCTGACACAGCCAGTGATGCAAGCGGGGAATTTGAAGGATTCGTCTTAACCTCATCTTCCTCCTCTAGTGATGAGGGACCCCCTCAAAGACGCCCCCGTAGAGCAGCTGAGACTCCCCCCCAAATGATTGATCCCGTATGGACCCCACCACCAGACAATTTTGAGCCCCAGGTTCCTGAGTTTTTGGCCACCCCAGGAATCCAATTTGATTCAACAGGTCTCAGAGAAATTGACTTTTTCAAATTATTTTTCTCTGATGATTTTATAAATTTAATGGTGGACCAAAGTAATTTATATGCCCAGCAGTTTATTGCTCAAAACCCCACGTCATCATTTGCTAGGTGGACCCCTGTAGATGCAGTAGAGATGATGACGTTTTGGGGTCTGGTGTTACATATGGGCATAGTAAAAAAGCCAGAAATTAGGCAATATTGGAGTACAGATGTTCTGTACAGCACCCCACTTTACCGTATGGCCATGACACGGACTCGTTTTGAGACAATCCTTAAATTTTTGCATTACAACGATAATGCACAGTGCCCACCCAGAGATGATCTCACCTTTGACCGGCTATTCAAATTCAGGCCGGTCATTGATCATTTCAGTGCCAAATTTGCAGAGATGTACATCCCTGAAAAATGTATTTGTATCGACGAGTCCCTTATACATTTTAAAGGAAGGGTTAAATTCCGCCAGTACCTTCCCAGTAAGAGGGCAAGGTATGGCATAAAAATGTATAAACTGTGTGAAAGCACCTCAGGGTACACCCACAGGTTTAGGGTATATGAAGGGAAGGATTCAAGAATTGAACCGCCAGAATGCCCCCCCTCCCTCGTAGGTGTTAGTGGAAAAATTGTCTGGGATTTAGTGCACCCCTTCCTGGATAAAGGTTATCACCTCTATGTGGATAACTTTTACACTAGCATCCCCCTGTTTAAGGCCCTTGGTTCAAGAGGTACAGCAGCTTGCGGTACTGTGCGCAAGAACCAAAGAGGCCTCCCAAAAACGCACATTGCCCAAGTACTGAGAAGGGGTGAAAGCAGGGCACAATCCACCGAAAATATGTTGTTGGTCAAATATAAGGACAAGAGGGATGTCCTTATACTGACAATAATTCATGGAGACAGTACCACCTCCGTCCCTGTACGAGGTACCAGTACCCACACCTCAAAACCTAATTGTATCCTAGATTACAATAAGTACATGGGCGGAGTGGATCTTTCAGATCAGGTACTGAAGCCGTACAGTCCCCTGGGGAAAACAAAAATCTGGTACAAGAAGCTGGCCGTGTATATCATCCAGATGGCACTGTATAACCCTTACGTGCTATTCCGTTCTACCAGCCAGAGGGGGACATTTATGCACTTTCAAGAGGAAGTCATAAAGGGCCTAATATTTGGGAACCAGCAGGCAGAGGGCCCCAGTACTTCTAGTACTGGCCCCCGTATTGTACCAGGGCAGCATTTTCCTAACGAAATCCCCTCCACTGCAAAAAAGGGCAGGACACAAAAAAGGTGCAAAGTTTGCTATAAAAAGGGAATAAGAAAGGATACTATTTTCCACTGTGAAACTTGCCCCGACAAACCCGGCCTATGTATAAAGGAATGTTTTAAAATATACCACACATCTATGGATTATTAGGTTCATCATTTCACCGTGCTTCGGGGGTCTTGCTAATGCCACATAGCACCCACCATTCATTCCACCACAATCTGAGCTGCAAAATCCAAAAATCACTCCTTCCCTTCTGAGTCCTGCCATGCACCCAACTTGTATTTTTTGGTCACATATGAGTCATTGCCATACTCGGGAGAAATTGGGGCACAGATTTTAGGGTGCTTTTTCTCCTTCATACCTTATGAAAATGAAAAAATTTGAGCCAGAACTGCATTTTTGTGTAAAAAAAATTAATTTTTCATTTTCACAGCCCAGTTGTACCAAAATTGGTGAAACCCCTGGGGGTTTGAAATGTACACTATACCCCTAGATGAATTCCCTGAGGGGTATAGTTTGCAAAATGGGGTCACTTGTGGGGGGGTTCCACTGTATTGGTGCTTCGGGGGTCTTGCTAATGCGACATAGCACCCACCAACATTCCACCAGAATCTGTGCTGCAAAATCCAAATATCACTCCTTCCCTTCTGAGTCCTGCCATGCACCCAAATGGTATTTTTTGGTCACATGTGAGGCATTGCCGTACTCGGGAGAAATTGGGGCACATATTTTGGGGTGCTTTGTCTCCTTCATTCCTTGTGAAAATGAAAAATTTTGAGCCAGAACTGCATTTTTGTGTAAAAAATTTAATTTTTCATTTTCACTGCCCAGTTGTACCACAATTGGTGAAACCCCTGGGGGTTTGAAATGTACACTATAACCCTAGATGAATTCCCTGAGGGGTGTAGTTTGCAAAATGGGGTCACTTGTGGGGGGGTTCCACTGTATTGGTGCTTCGGGGGTCTTGCTAATGCGACATAGCACCCACCAACATTCCACCAGAATCTGTGCTGCAAAATCCAAATATCACTCCTTCCCTTCTGAGTCCTGCCATGCACACAAAATGGTATTTTTTGGTCACATGTGAGGCATTGCCATACTCGGGAGAAATTGGGGCACATATTTTGGGGTGCTTTGTCTCCTTCATTCCTTGTGAAAATGAAAAATTTTGAGCCAGAACTGCATTTTTGTGTAAAAAATTTAATTTTTCATTTTCACTGCCCAGTTGTACCACAATTGGTGAAACCCCTGGGGGTTTGAAATGTACACTATACCCCTAGATGAATTCCCTCAGGGGTGTAGTTTGCAAAATGGGGTCACTTGTGGGGGGGTTCCACTGTATTGGTGCTTCGGGGGTCTTGCTAATGCGACATAGCACCCACCAACATTCCACCAGAATCTGTGCTGCAAAATCCAAATATCACTCCTTCCCTTCTGAGTCCTGCCATGCACCCAAATGGTATTTTTGGTCACATGTGAGGCATTGCCGTACTCGGAAGAAATTGGGGCACATATTTTGGGGTGCTTTGTCTCCTTCATTCCTTGTGAAAATGAAAAATTTTGAGCCAGAACTGCATTTTTGTGTAAAAAATTAAATTTTTCATTTTCACTGCCCAGTTGTACCAAAATTGGTGAAACCCCTGGGGGTTTGAAATGTACACTATACCCCTAGATGAATTCCCTGAGGGGTGTAGTTTGCAAAATGGGGTCACTTGTGGGGGGGTTCCACTGTATTGGTGCTTCGGGGGTCTTGCTAATGCGACATAGCACCCACCAACATTCCACCAGAATCTGTGCTGCAAAATCCAAATATCACTCCTTCCCTTCTGAGTCCTGCCATGCACCCAAATGGTATTTTTTGGTCACATGTGAGGCATTGCCGTACTCGGGAGAAATTGGGGCACAGATTTTGGGGTGCTTTGTCTCCTTCATTCCTTGTGAAAATGAAAAATTTTGAGCCAGAACTGCATTTTTGTGTAAAAAATTTAATTTTTCATTTTCACTGCCCAGTTGTACCACAATTGATGAAACCCCTGGGGGTTTGAAATGTACACTATACCCCTAGATGAATTCCCTGAGGGGTGTAGTTTGCAAAATGGGGTCACTTGTGGGGGGGTTCCTAACTTTTAGCATCTTATGGTGCCTAGAAACCTACATGGTGCCTAAAAAATAATCTCATAAAAAGGAGGCTTCAAAATCAAGTAGGTGCTCCTTCTATTATGAAGCCTGTGGTTTGGTCAACGTGCACACTAGGGCCACATATAGGATATTTATGAAAACAAAAGAATTGGGGGAATCAATTTTTAGTCACATTTCTCTAGTAAAATCTACTGTGTTCCTTAGAAAAATGTATTAAAATTGCAAATCTGCAAAAAAAATGAAATTTTGAAATTTCACCTACACTTTGTTTTAATTCCTGTGAAACACCTAAAGGGTTAACAAACTTCCAAAATGCTGTTTTGAATACTGTGAGGGGTGCAGTTTTTTAAATGGCATCATTTATGGGGGTGTCTCACATACAAGTCCCTCAAAGTCACATCAGAACTGAACTGGTCCCTAAAAAAATCAGTGTTTGAAATTTTCTTGAAAATTTGAGAATTTGCTATTCATATTTTAAGCCTCCTAGTGTCCAAAAAAATTAAAAGGATGTTGAAATAATGATGTAAACATAAAGTACTCATATGGTCTATGTTAGTTATTAACTATTTTGAGTGGTATGATTATTTGTCTCACAAGCAGAAAATTTAACATTTTTTTACGACATTTTGGTATTTTTCACAAAAAAACACAGACTGTATCGACCCAAATTTACCACTAACTTGAAGTACAATGTGTCACGAGAAAACAATCTCAAAATCACTGGGATAAGTAAAAGCAGAAAAAAGTTATCCCCACTTAAGTGATACCTGTCAGATTTGAAAAAAAGGGCTCTGTCAGGAAGGCAAAAACAGGCTGCGGCGGGAAGGGGTTAAGACACATTTATCCAAATTCCGTTCTTATCTTTAAAACACTTTATAGAGTGCAATTTATAAAATAATGGCACAATAATTCTTCTAATCCTTAATGAGTGCTTTAAAATAATGGAAACATGTTTTCAGTATGCAATTCCTTGGCTTAGCTAAGGAAAAGGAGCACATAGATTTTCTGACAATTTCCATCTGACAACCAATGCTACTTAAGCATAACTTTTTAATGCAGTGGCGTAAGTTCATCCCAGTTGCCCGGAGGCAAGATACATGTTGGTGCCCCCCTCCCCACAGATGGAACATTGAATTCCACCTGCCTATAAATTGGTGAGTTGACCGAAAAGGGGGCAGAGTTCCCACAGACAGTGGGAACCCGAGATTGACTACCCCCCATAGTGACAGGGAAAGGGACAGTGGAGAGAAAGTCAGCAGTGTCAGGGAGAGTGGCAGCATGGACATAGGGACAGGAATTTCAGGGATATATATCTATCTATCTAGATAGATAGATAGATAGATAGATAGATAGATAGATAGATAGATAGATAGATAGATAGATAGATAGATAAGTCGACCATGTCGGCACTCCCGGAAAACATAGATAAACTTCATCCTGATGCCCTCTTAATGAAACTCACGCTCCATGTACATGCACACCACCGTGGCGGCACTCTTTGGATTTATGAAGCAAGAATAAACACCTGACACAGGTATGTTCAGTTTAATGTTTCCATCCGTAGATTTTTATCAAGAACACCCTCAGCACATTACCTCCCCGCTGGTGTGCGGCCACAGGATGGAGTGCAGGAGTGGAGACCGGACGGCTTTGTGCTTGGAGAGACCCCCATCGATGTGGACGCAGCAGTAGCAGCCCCTGGCTGGCGGTTGTCATGGTAACCGCAGGCGGTAGCAGCAGGACGGAGAAAGCAGCAGCTCCAGTCCCGGGCGGCGGCAGAAGGATGCCAGTGACCCCGCTACAGGGATGTACCTTCGCCCCCCCCTGCCCCCGCATCTGTGCCTGGCTGGGACATGCTCATTCAGTATGCACTGCGCTGTGTCCCCGCCCATGCATATTTAATGAGTGGGGAACCCAACGCAGTGCATACGTCAGTGAGATGGGAGTCCCTGCACATGAGCAGGGGGGGCTTGGCTCAGCATATAATTAGCGGGTGCCGTTTGTCCTGGGGCACTTAGGCTAACTGCAGAGTCTCCTGCCCAGCTGTGAAAACGGAACATCAGGAGGCAATAGAGCCAGTGCCCCCTTTAAGGCTGGCGCCCGGTGGCAGATGACTCCACTGTTTTAATGGTTAGCCATCCATTATGCACAAATAAATATTAATGAAGAAAAACAAATCATAGACATAAAAGAGCTGGATAAACCTGTAGAATGCCTTACAGGTACAATTTACCATCCCCTCACATGTGAGCCTGAATATCAAAAGGAAGGAGATACTGTAAGTCAGCAATAATGAGAAGTTACTGTAAGTTGAAATTGGTAAGGTGAATGAAAATATGGCAGTTGATGATGATGGTTAAAATGATACATTTGTTTTTCTGGCACAAACAACACCATGACTTCAGAACCACACTTAATATTGTAAAGTTTGTTCCACATTGTACTAAAATAGTACCATAATTAAATTTATTTAGTAACTCAAAGCCATTAAATGCCAAGCTTATATCCTGCTGATAGAAATGGCAGTCATTTCCACTAAAATAACAAAACTTGGTTTGTTTTGGACTTTGCTGTTTTACTATTGCTTGTTTTTGCTTGCTCTATATTCAGCAAATTGCCAGTTTTGACAACAGTAATCCCCAGGGAACTTTCTGAAGGTCATAATAAAAGTTTACAACAAAATTCTTGATTATTAAAATAGTACAAATCACCAAATATGTCATGCAGTGTGGCAAACTATTGAAAGAGTTGTTATAAAACACTACAGTTTCTAGTATACCATATTATGTTAAAAAGTACACAATGGAACAGTTTGAAAAACCCTATTATGAAGATCTAGTTCTGTTCTTACAGAACATGGATTGGTCTTCAGGGACTAAGCAACCTATTTGGACTTCTCAGAAATAGTAATATTTGAACATTTTAAATATGGCGAAAATAGAGAAAGGGAGATTACACAAATATTATTTGCACACACAATTCTAAATTGATTTCTTTCATTCTGAAAAAGTCTTTAAATGTAATTTTAAAGAAATAGAAAATAAGTTAATAAATATTTATCATTGTAGATGTAACCAGACTCAGTATACACATCGCAAACTACATTAAATTATCTTTATGTGAATTTACATTTTTAGAGCTATTATCTGAATTTTTAAACAGCAATATAAGAAAACAAAAGTAGCAATTTCAGATCTAATTATTCAGTGCCTCAAAATGCATTATTCCATTACGTTACTGTTATGAATAAAGCATCAACAATTCTTATAAAATTAGCAGAGTATACAAATGTGCAATGAGGCCTAGTATAACTTTCAGCATTTTAATCAGTGCTTTGTCCATGTGAAAGAATAATGTACTTATACTGTAGTTGTACAAATGTTATTTAATATGTTTTGTGGCAGTACTCAGATGGGGACGTTTTATGGTGATGAATTCTAAATTACAGTAGCACATGTTGAACTGACAGTATAACCCATAAATGTTACTATGTTCCAGAAAACAGTCAAGTAAGTGTTGGTACCTAAACTACTGTGTGTTCAGAAATGTAACCAAATGTTATCTGATAAATGTCTATATACTGATTTAATATTATCCAGATATAAAGTGCTAGGTAAAAAGGCCAAACAAAAAGTAGCAAATGCCTAAATATGGTAATAATGTTCTAATTACCAACAATCAGGAAACCAAATAGGAAGAAGCAGCCCTGATCTGCACTACCTGTGTAGGCTGCCTGGCCTCACAATCCATCACAGACAGTCCACAGTAAGAATCCAAAGGTGAGACTAAGGGGGGTATTCAATCCCCACCGCTATTTTCAATAGGGGAAATAGCGGCGGGTGCCTATTCAATGCTGTCTTTCCAGACAGCATTGAAGAGACAGATCGACAGAACGGGTCCAGCTTTAAAAGCTTTCAGGCCCATTTTGCTATGGCCGAATCTCAACAATTCACAGCTGTTTATGTGGGCACTCCCCCTTTTCGCCGATCAGCATTCGGGACATTGAATCCTGCCTGGCGATATGCTGAACTAAAACGGGACTGGGTCACAGCTGTCAGGACAGATTGACAGTCGTGACCTTTGATTGAATACCCCTTTAGAAACACAGGGTCAAGGGAGTTTAATTTTTTTTTTACAAAAAAAAGTCTAAGGCCCTAAAGCGAGCAGTGATTACAGATAATGTAAATCAGCAGCCACTATGAAGGAGGTATGCCAGCCTCCAAAAGGTAAGAAAAATCCAAATCATATTGCTCTTAATAAGATATAAACATAAATTTTCATAAAAGAGTAAACAATGTGTTACACAGAATAAAAAATACATAATAGAAATATAATATCAAACCTCCTGGGGGTAAATCAACATAAATATGTGTAAGTACATTCATTCATAAAATACAAACAGCATCCAAAGCTTAGTCTATTGGATCTCTATATGAAAAAGTACTCAATATTTGGGGCTCACTACATGTAAATGTACTCATGCACTCCCAAATTGAACTGTGAGTAGGGGAGTGTTGTAGGATGCTAATTTAGTACTCATTAGATGTAAAATGGACTATCCAATTAAATGTCCAACCATTAAACTCCACACAGTCATAGGCATTCATCCACACTTACACCACTTATCTATGAAATAATGACGCGTACAACTGAATTGGGCTTAAAGGGGACGGCTTATTTATTTTGAGCAGGGGCGGCCTATTTGAAACCAACTGAAATTTACGTCCCTGCTCTAACTAAGGTGGCGGGCAAAGAACGGCATGGCAATAAAACACATCAGCTGGTAAAATAAAAAAGTAATGAAAATAATAAACTCCGGATCCAAGGGCCTCCTGCCCTTTTTCCTAGGACCGGCCAACTGCCAGCGTCCTTGGCAACAGACAACTTTATATGCAGACTTTTCCCAAAGGGCCATCTGCCCTTAAGGCCAGGGGTTGACCTTCTGCCTCTGCCCCTGACCTCGCATATATCACTAAGGCAGAGCTCACCACTCTGCCCGAGCCAGAAAAATTGGGCCACTTGCCCTGACACACAAACTGTCCGCAAAAATTTTGCCTATCCGAAGTAAATGATTGTTAAGGACCAGATGTGGGCCCACCTGGATCGGTGATGCCCACATCTCGACACCAACCACCAGCTAAATGTAAATACCGCTAGAATTTAAACTACCGTTCTTTCCGCCACAATAAGCCGACAACACTAAAGAGAAAAAACTGCCAAAGAAAAACTCCTAAAATTAAATAAAGCTAATAAATGGGGCGGGAGGGAGGGCAACGATTCCAGAAGAAAGAGGCAGAATTTTCTGGAAGCAGGATCATCTATCCATCAATCCACGCCTCTGACTTCAATCCAGCCTATCAATGATCTACATGCAAATCAGCCACCTGCCAATCAAGCAAGCCAAGCCCCCCAGCCCGACTCCAGTGTGCAAGCTAAGGATTCCTGCCATAGCCTGGTGAGTTTATGCTGCTTTCAGCCAGACAAGCTGCCTTCTACAGTCTTAAACTCCACACAGTCATAGGCATTCATCCACACTTACACCACTTATCTATGAAATAATGACGCGTACAACTGAATTGGGCTTAAAGGGGACGGCTTATTTATTTTGAGCAGGGGCGGCCTATTTGAAACTAACTGAAATTTACGTCCCTGCTCTAACTAAGGTGGCGGGCAAAGAACGGCATGGCAATAAAACACATCAGCTGGTAAAATAAAAAAGTAATGAAAATAATAAACTCCGGATCCAAGGGCCTCCTGCCCTTTTTCCTAGGACCGGCCAACTGCCAGCGTCCTTGGCAACAGACAACTTTATATGCGGACTTTTCCCAAAGGGCCATCTGCCCTTAAGGCCAGGGGTTGACCTTCTGCCTCTGCCCCTGACCTCGCATATATCACTAAGGCAGAGCTCACCACTCTGCCCGAGCCAGAAAAATTGGGCCACCTGCCCTGACACACAAACTGTCCGCAAAAATTTTGCCTATCCGAAGTAAATGATTGTTAAGGACCAGATGTGGGCCCACCTGGATCGGTGATGCCCACATCTCGACACCAACCACCAGCTAAATGTAAATACCGCTAGAATTTAAACTACCGTTCTTTCCGCCATATCAGTTTGTCTACAAACTGACCCGCCACCACCACACTTCAAAACTCCTCTCACGCTAACCATCTAAACTTCTCAGGACGTCCATCATATCCTTGAAGAAACAAATCCATTCCCATCAAGGAGAGATGCAGTCCATCAGACCGATACAGGGTCTCGTCCCTAAAGGAAATGGCCTCATGCCAGATGACCATCCCACCTTCCGCAATGATTGCCCTGCCGACCACGGAGTTAATCCGTCTCCGAACAAGCTCAATGGCCCCTGGACTAAAATATCTCTCCAGATCCTCCTAGGGATAATCTTCGACCAAAAGAATCTACGGAACGCCAATCCAGCATTAAATTCCTAATCCCAAAAGAATATTGAGACTGGAATTATGCGTGAGGTCAGTGCCCCCCAGGTAAAAGTGTATAATAAATAAAAATGGGGAAACTTTCCCGGGAATTCCCTTAATGGTGATTTTAGCATTCTATATTAAATTGAAGATGACTAATAGGAAGGTGATTCGGGTGACCTATTTTGAACCTAATTTTGAACCCATTAAATTATTGAAATTCTATTCTAAATTTATAATGAACAAATTTGGGAGGGGAGAGGGGGGTTGGTCGCCCGATTTGACTTGAGGCAAAAACACAAATCTTTCACCAGCTGGCAAAAGCCAAATTTAAGACTGGTGATAACACAAAAATTCCTCAAGGCCCCCCAAACGCTAAAGCGCGTTTGAGCGAGCGGCTACTCCTCAAATGGGCTCACTGGACGATGTCGGCCTGATGTAACGCCTAAACGCACCAGACCGCCATCTCCCAAGTGCTCGTATGTCGACCTGGGACCAACCCGCCGCAGCAGCAGCCAAGGCGGCGCCGATACGGAATGAGTGTCCCGAAGTCGGCCAGAGAAAGACCCAGATGCAAAATACAGCGCCTGAAGACCGACCAAACTGAAATTTGGTAAGGGGCGACCCCTCCATGTGCATTAACCAGGCACCGGGCTTTCATTATGTCAGTCTTGGAGCGCTGGATCCTGCACCATATACCTTCGTGGCGCAATTCGACGTGATGGAATATCATGGGAGATGCTGCCGTCCTGGTTGGAGATGCCAGTTCTCCCACTCCAAACGCCCCATGGAATCCCATGGTGAACGCCAGCTTAAAAACCGAGACTCGTAATCCGATGAGCACGTGATTCTAAATGATATTGAGATTTGACGCAATAGACCGGCGTCAATTGGCCATCTCCTGTCCGGAAAAACCGGACGAGTT
The DNA here is from genome assembly GCF_055691185.1 of Crinia signifera. Classification (NCBI taxonomy): domain Eukaryota; kingdom Metazoa; phylum Chordata; class Amphibia; order Anura; family Myobatrachidae; genus Crinia; species Crinia signifera. The sequence goes on along the minus strand of NC_139218.1, from coordinate 290,761,746 downwards.
CGGGCCCACCCTTTCAGCATCCCAGGAAGGACAAAAGACTTCGGAATGTCTCCTGTCCCCCAAGACGCGAAAATAATGAAAATACCTGTCAAGTAGCACCCGACCAAACTTCGGGATTTTCCCTCCCAGTGCAGGTTCCAATCAAGGCAATAATAAGCTTTTCAGTGCTCTCACCTTCGCCCCCGTGTTCAAGGACAAATTCATTCCAGCGCTCCCATGAGGCCAGATACACCCTGAATGTCCCCGGTGCTAAGGATTGCAGGGCCAACTCTTCTCCCCTACAGTGCCACCTGCCATAAAAAAGATGGACACTGCTCACCATACTCCTGGGCGAAAGGCACAACTGCCTAAAACCGTTAATTCAAAAAGAGACAGTGCACCTGCTACCTCATTAAGCTCCCCGGCGTGCTTGGCTCACAACGTAATGTTGTTTGCCAAGCTTAGCATCACTATCCGAGCTAAAATGAGCAAAACCGGCAAGGATGTTGCCTTTTGGCGACTAATAGCGTGCACCACTCCTCGGTTGTCGCACCAAAAGACAATCTCCCTGTTACTCAATTCTCCGGCCCGAACTTCCACGGCTACCCCTATTGGAAATCTCTCCAACAACAGCATGTTCTTTAATTAAACCGCCTTGGATCCACTGCTCCGGCAGGCATCCGCGCACTGACGCTCACCATAGAATGCTCCATCACCCGTGGAACCCGCGGCGTCCGTGTATAATTTCAACGCGGCATTTGCAACGGCTGGTGCTTGCCATATGCAGATACCGATAAAATTGGCCAGAAACATTTCCCACACCTTCAAAACTCTCTTTATTCCTGAAGACATGCAAAGGAAATCATACGGCCTACGTAAGCCCGCAGCTGCTCTCTGAAGTTTAAGACAATAGATTTTACCCATGGGTATCACTCTACATGCAATAAAGATTGGGCCTGTCTAAACGTTAACTTGGCCGGCACCATTGCATAAAGTATTTTGCCATGTAGACGATGCACCTTATCCAACGGGAGTCTCCATACACCGGCCTCGGAATGAATTTCGATCCCTAGATAAACCAGGCACATAGTAGGGCCTTCGGTTTTTCTTTACTCCGCTACAGGAACTCCGAAATCCCCAAACAATTTAAGAGCGGATTCTAACAACCGTAAGCATAATTCAGAATCTGAAGGACCTACCAAACGAAAGTTGTCACTTCCCGCAAACCCCATTGCGAGAAAGTGCTGAACGCTCAAAATTTGCACAAGATATAGAGCAACCCATGGGAAAACATTTAACTATATAAAAACCCCCTCCAATTTAAATCCCATGCATGTGAAGGCAGCCTTATTAAATGGCAGCAGTCTAAAAGCTGATTCAACATCCAACCTGCACATGAGGGTACTATTCCTTAAACTCCGAAAAATCATCAGAGCGTCTTCAAATAATAGGTAATTAACTGTGCATAACTCAACAGCGATGGCATCATGAACTGACGTCCCTCTAGGACATGAGAGTTGTTGAATCAGCCTAAACTTCCCCTGAACTTTCAGATACCACCTCAACGGGGACAAAATCAGTCCCTCCACTGGCAGTGTGGCGAACGGGCCCGCCATGCGACCCAACCTACTTTGGCCTCTACCTTTTGTTTTATTGCAACAGGATGCCCCATGGCAGAACGTAAATTACCCCTAGACCCCTTGTTAATAGCGCCAGAAACAGGCAATTGAAAACCTACAGCAAACCCAGACTGCAGAAAATCTGCTGTCCCTCTATCCGGGTAACGTTGATTGCTTGCGATCCCCCGCCTCTGAAGCACAGGTGCCGAAAACGACACCGGTTTCCCAGATTACATTGGCCATTGTTAAACGCGAAACATTTTCCATGGCCAGGCTTGCCATTAACTCCCCTATTATTGTTATTATTAGGCCTATTACCGTACTGCTGGAACCAACCTTTCCTTACGGAAGCCTAGAAGGGTGTAGCTGATTCAGTAACTTCGACGTAAAGTTCTACGTCTTTTTTTATTTTTTATTTTTTACCGAAATCAAACACCTCTCAGCCCTGTTGATTCCTTCTAAACTCCTGGTCATAGGTACGCCAGCCAGAAACCATGTACGTGGTGTATAGTTTATGAATCAGAAACTGGTATCTTGCCAGATTCATGTATTCATCAGGATGGCTCTCCAGATAACAGGCCGCAAAATAAGCATGCCCCTTATCCAGTTGTTGAAGGTACGAAAGGCCACCTCATTGGAGGAGCCCTTCTTCCTAGCCGCAAATAGAGCCTGCCTATCTTTGCTTGTTAAAGCAAAATATCCACATAACGGCTTTTTCAAATCCTATCCCGAGCCCTAGGCCCCAAATCCCGCTTCACGTCGGTGTTTGCGAAATATACTGTATCGGATTCCACCGATACATTAGAGGAGCCCGAATTATGTGACCGATAAGTTCACGCCTCTTTACGGGAAGAATATACAAACTCCGAACGGTTAGAGCCATGGTGGGGATAGAACCCATGACCTGAGCGCTGTGAGGCAGTAATGCTAACCATTACACCAGCCGTACTGCTCCTTCCGCTTTGAATGGCACACGCCCCCATCGGAAAATGACATATCTTCCGATGAAATGGACGCCAGTGAGGAATCATAATCCCTACACCTGCCCCTTCTTTTCCTGGATTTGGAGGACTTAGCCCGTTTCCCTGAAGCTGACGACGTCGAACCCCCTGATCCGTCATTATTTGACCTATCAGCACTATCACCGGCCCAATCGGGATCGTTAGAAGACTCACCCGAACTCGAACCAGTGTTGCCTCCAATGGCTCCTTCACCTCCTTGACGGCTTACAGGTGCTCTTTCCGTATTGCTCTGCGACGATCCCCGACCTGATGGTAAAGGGTTAGTAACATGCACAGGCAAATTGGAATACTATGTGATGCCGCTTCTACTGAATGCACAGGATGACCTGGATCTGTCCCATTTAATGCCGGCGCAATGACTCAGGCTATAATTTGGATAATGTAGCCACCGTGGTTGGCGATACTGAACCCACCTAGAGCAGTGATTACCAGGGGGGCCACAGCTGACACCACTGCAGCGCATACCCACGTCAATGCTGACAAATCAATGGTAACTAAATTACCGTTACCCCTTACTGCGTCTGCGTATGATCAACCAGCCCGAACCCTGGCCCGGGGTGTGACCACAACATTGGACTGGGCCCCGACCCTAGCAATATCCTACTGTCCCTGGGCCTGCTTTTTGCATTATCCCCGCAAGACCCGCAATTGTTCATGTGAAGTGATTGTTCCTTTGTACGGCGCTGCGAAACCTTGTGGCGCCTTATAAATAAAATTATAATACTAATAATAATAAAAGCCGACGAATCCAAAGTGACAAAATTTTCATTTTGGCTATTCCCCCGTACCACCTCAGCGTAGGATCTGCCCGTCTGAACTCCGACCCAAGCCGTAGCCAAAACATTCGAATGGGCCCCATCCCTAGCCAACCTTCTCCAATCTCTGCGCCTGCTTTCTGCGTTACCAATGACAGGACCCATGCAACGCATTAAAGGCCTAATTGGCTTTATGTGTGATATCTTGCTTTTCCATGCTGCGCAATATTGGTGCTGCACCCATCACCTGACCACTGCGCGACACATGAACCTGGGTCTGTTGCCCACCACTGGGTGAAATATCGCCTGTTATGCTATTGTCACTGGACTGCGAATTCCCAGTGGAGTACCATTTGATTGGCCACTCCACCTCATTGAATTAACTATTAAGGCCCAGTAATTCTATCTGCTGCGTCACCAGTGGCGCTGCAGGCTAACTATTGCCAGCAGCACATCTTTTACCAGCCTGGTGTCACTGGCTGACTATAGCCTGAAGCACCCTTCCTGACACAAGATGGTGCCGCAGGCTGATCATCGTCTGCAGCACCACTTATTATAATAGCCGTTTACCTGCGGCGGCCTCTTCTAACATTAGCCGCCGCAGCATTGCCCCCAGTGCTCATTGGCACTGCACCCCCCAAATGATTTGTCTGCCGGGTAGTCATGGGCAAGACGATTCATTGGAATGAGTTGAGCCGCACTGCTCAGCTCAGTAAAGTGTGTTGAGACAGTGACTCGGCTCTCGAGTCACTACTCGTACGGAATTGCAGGCACAGGGAGACAGTGCACGGCTCACAGCACACTCAGGGACTTGCAGAGTCTCTGTCCCTCAGTGTGTGCTGTGTGCCGGCAGACAGGAAGTTAGTCAGTGGCTGGGCTCATGAGTAGTGTGGAATTGCAGGCACAGGGAGAAAGTGCACGGCCCACAGCACACTCAGGGACTTGCAGAGTCTCTGTCCCTCAGTGTGTGCTGTGTGCCGGCAGACAGGAAGTTAGTCAGTGGCTGGCTAACCTCTGAAGTAATCACCTCAGCATGCGCCCCATATCTAGCGGGAGCCCCTCCTGACCGTTTGGGCCTAACAGCAGACATACATCACAACACAAAATAAAGTGAAAATGAGGAGATAATAAGAGGATAGAAGGAGTAAAGAAATAAGGCTTTATTGAAAAGGAAGAAAATAGCAGGTAATAGAGAAAAAGACTGAGAAATAAGAATGGAGAAGTAGAAAACAAGAAGAGAATAGATAAAAGCTAAATGCTCTAACATTTCTTTGAAAGTCTTAGCACTTAACAATCCAACGATTCCAGAAGAAAGAGGCAGAATTTTCTGGAAGCAGGATCATCTATCCATCAATCCACGCCTCTGACTTCAATCCAGCCTATCAATGATCTACATGCAAATCAGCCACCTGCCAATCAAGCAAGGCAAGCCCCCCAGCCCGACTCCAGTGTGCAAGCTAAGGATTCCTGCCATAGCCTGGTGAGTTTATGCTGCTTTCAGACAGACAAGCTGTCTTCTACAGTCTATCTATTATGATGGTAGCTGTGAAAAGGTCGGAGGACGCGTACCGCCACCCCTCGTGGGCTCGCTGCGCTCGCCACGCTTCGGGTTGGCGTTGATAGTGGGGGGGCATTTAACATTGTAAGGACCCATCTGGGTGGTTGTACAATAAAAAATCGTATACCATCGCATTGTATGCCATTGTATGGCAAACAATGCCATACAATTTTTTATTGTACAACTTTGCGTCGCATCGCATACCATATTTAGTCTTATGGTATACAATGCGATGGTATACAATGCGATGGCCCCAAACAAGATACTCTCTTGTTTGGGGCACTAAACCACAAGAATACTGCTGGGTGCTTAGTGCAGACATGATGATGTGCATCCAACATAAACAGTAAGAAATTATGGTACTTGTGTAGTTTCACGGCGCCAGTATGGCGTCTAAGTCCCCTTGCGGGGCTCGCTTCGCTCGCCCACGCTGCGGGCTCGGTGGCTCGCTATGTTTGCCACGCTATTTAAAATCAACTCCATGCCAACATGGATAGTGGAGGTATGAACTATCCATGTTGGCATGGAGTTAAGTTACTTTTTTTAACATAGTTTGTGGCGAGTGTAGAACCCGGAAGTAGCACGGCGCCATGATGGCGCCGTGAAACTACACAAGTACCGAAATTATTAATATATATATATATATATATATATATATATATCTCAACAGAATTATCACATTAATTAGGGCAAATCCTGGTTTTCAAAGACAACAACTACAACAATTGCAGTATAGTCACAATGACATATAATAATAGAACAACATGTGTGGGAAAGAAATACTTTATACAGCATAGTACCGTATCATATGTGTTTCTTTAAATAGGAAAGTATTTTCTTTCCATGCATAGCTAGCAGTTGCAGATAAAGGTGTACCATCAGACGTTTGGCTATAAAATGCTGCTGCCTGTCATGTGCTCTGTAGTGAATGACAGGTGAGCGATACAGAACTACGCTGGATATTTCCTTCCCACAGATGTTGTGCCATTATTATATGTTATTGTGACTATACCGCAATTGTTAGGCTTGTTGTTTTCTGTCCAATTTTCTGTCCAGATTTTACCCTGATTATATTAATCATTGATTTGGGGATTTTTGCCAGGGGATACAGATTGATTCCAATTTTAAATAAACCCAGATTATTGCTGATAATTTATATCTTTTTTTTTAGTAAATTATTGCTAGAAGAATCAAGGAACAAATGTTCAAAATATTTTGCATGCCGGTTTTTTAGAAATGCTTTTAAAAATTAGAAATATGATTTTATTCAGAAAAATTAATCAATATTGCATATGTCTTACACAAGTTAGAGGAACAAAAATAGAAATTCTGTGTTTAGGTAGTCTTCCAGCATTGTATGGTAAAAAATAAATTTTAATAGATTATACAGTGCAGAGAGGTGCCAGCCTGAAGAGAAGCTGTTACTGCTGCCAGCTGCCACCTGAACTTGTCAAACATACAGCAGCACTGGCATCGATCAGCTCAGCTTTAAATCAGCAGCACCAGAGATGTTCCAGGTCAGGCCAACAACTTTTGTGAGGACCTGCGATGTGGAAAAAGCAAATAATGCTAGCTGTGGTAGAGGCAGCTGGAGTTGCAGCTAAAGCAGTTACCAGCCATTCCTCATCACCACCTAGGGTAAGAGTTGTAGCTGTGCACCACTCAACCCCAAAATGCTCACCAGGGAAGACAGAGGAAATAAATAAACTTTGCTTGGTACTTGTGTACTAGCACGGCGCCCATCGCATCGCAGACCATAAGGCATGAGATGCGATGTTATGCGATGGCAGGCGATGTTATACAATTTTAAATTGTATACCATTGCATTGTATGGCATTGTATGTCATTCTATCGCATATACAATGGTATGCGATTTAAAATTGTATAACCACCCTAATGGGTTTTACCATGTTAAAAGTGGCCCCTATAAGATAATTAAATGTGATGGGTGCTTAGTATGTTAAAAGCACCCCCAACGGCACCCCCACTATCAACGCCAACCCGAAATGTGGCGAGCGCAGCGAGCCCGCGAGGGGTGGCGGTACGCGTTCTACGTCCTTTTCATACCCCCACTATCCACTTCGGCGTGAAGTTGATTTTATATAGTGTGGCGAGCGTAGCGAGCCACCGAGCCCAAAGCGTGGCGAGGGGACGCAGAATACTTGTAAAGTAATACGCGTGCGCTCGCCACGCTTCGGGCTCGGTGGCTTGCTGCGCTCACCAGACTATATAAAATCAACTCTACGCCGATGTGGATAGTGGGGGTATGAAAAGGTCGTAGGACGCGTACCGCCGTCTCTCGCGGGCTTGCTGCGCTCGCCACGTTTCGGGTTGGCGTTCATAGTGGGGGTGGCGTGGGGGTGCATTTAACATTGTAAGCCCCGCGAGGGGACACGTATTACTTTACATGTATTCCGCGTATGTAATATATAATGGTTGTACATCATAACCAAACCTAACCACCTAGTAATCTAACCCTAACCCCCATCTAAGTGCTTAACCATACACCACCCTCCTCTTACATTTGGTATGAGAGCAGTTGAGATTCCATCGCCATCACCTTCATCAATGTCGGAATTCTGGTGCTGGTCTTCTGGTGGTAGTTGGGATCCTGTCAGCTGGAATGCTAAACGCACCTCATTCTAATGTTCAGAAGGTGCCCTTTGTATTTCTATTTATGGAGTACAGGTCAAGTATTATCAGTTCCAATATACCTGTGGCCTCAGCAATTAACAGAAGTTTTGTGAAAGGTTGTATTATCCTGTGAGATTTGTTTTTGTCCCCACCAACCATGTGGTGTTTCACAATGATATATGCCACCAAACAAACAGAGATATAATTGCTAGAGCTGCATTTTTATGTGAACACATACTGTATTCAGTCCATGCCCAGTGAATCAAACAATACATTTTCCCTTATTTATTTCCTCATCCTACTACTCTGGCAAATATGGGGTTTATTCCAGTTCATTCGCAAAGGCAAATTGCTTCTCAAATGGACAAAACCATGTGCACTGCAGGTGGGGCAGATGTAACATATGCAGAGAGATTTAGATTTGGGTGGGTTATTTTGTTTCTGTGCAGGTAAAATACTGACTGCTTTATTTTTACACTGCAATATAGAGCTCACTTTGAAGTAAAACCCCACCCAAATCTAACTCTCTCTGCACGTGTTACATCAGTTCCCACTATTTGCAAAGCCAGGAGAAATAATTTAATGGTTCTTGACCATCAAATGATTTATCCTGCAGCGGAGAAATGTGAGGGGATGTGTCTTCGTTACACATCCCTTCACATGTAAATGAGACTGATTTGTCTCAGGGGGATGGACATTCAGACAGGCAGTGGGCGGTATCTCTGGTGCTCAGTAAGCTATGATCTTCACAGATTACCGTGCCAACCAGAATCAGGGCCTAAGTGCAGTGAAATGTGAATATGAATGTTTTATTATGTGACATAATATGAATGGAGATTACTAATGTGTGGTCACGTCCCTTCTTTGTGAGACTACACCCCTTTGTTCATGCTAAACCTAATGTTATATGTCAGGGAGGGAGGCACAAATGTATACTTTATAATCAAGTGCCAAACACACTATGGCCCTTATTCTGGTTCACTCACAAAGGCAAATTCCTTATCAAATTAGTTACTTTGTTTCTGTGCAGGGAAAATACTTATTTTGAAGTAAAACCCCATCCACATCTAATTCTCTCTGCACATATTACATCTGCCCCCTCCCCTGCAGTGCACATGGTTTTGTCCATTTGAGAAGGAATTTTCCTTTGCGAGTGAACCAGAATAAGGGCCTACAGCAGTGGTTCACAAACTGCTGGGGTGCCTTGGGGAACTTGCAGGGGTGCCCTGGGTTGGTGGTCCAGGACCAATTCAAATTCTTTATGTCCATTATAATAATCAAATTGTGGGCAAACAGAAGTGAATCTTGTCCATTACCATTATTTATTTAACTTAATATTTGTTTCTGACTTTCTCAATGAGAAATCTTTAGCCTAGGGGTGCCGCAAAAACATTTCTGATGCTTCGGGGTGCCGTGATTTAAAAACTTTGGGAACCCCTGGCCTAGAGTATCACCCACCCTGATCTGCCTGTTTACTTTAAGACAATAAATGATTCAAACTGTTACATTTAACAAACTAAAATATCTGGAACATGAACACCTGTATCAGAGTATTAATTTACCTAAAGATATTCTTTTTTTTTTTTTTACAAATAATTGAAGCAATCGTACAAGCTATAGTAAATGTTCTTTCCGTTACTGTATCTCTCACCAATAAAAATTAGTTTGAAAACGACCAAAGACACAAAACATTTAACTTATTTAGGACTGCTATCAGTTTGGAATAACTTGGCAAGAAATTTTAATTTTTCAAGCACTACTGACTTGTTTGCATGTCTCAAAGCTCATAAACCTCCAGTATAATGAAAGTTTTATTATGGAGATATTGTAATTACAGTTTTTGGTCATGCTAAATGTAATTTCGCTATGAACCAAATCTGTTTGTGAATCTTTTTAACTATTGTGATATTTACAAACTAGCTACAAAACCTTCTCTCACTATTCCAGGGGGAGGCATAGCATACAGAAATGATGTACAAAGAATAAATGGAATGGGACATTTGAGTTCGCCAGAGGTGTGGGATGCCAGCCAAACTCAGATGTGTTCCAATGAATCTCAGATTTGTTTTTGAAACAGCAATCAATTTCACGGCAAAAACGCGCCTTGTAAAATATAGCCATGCCCACTTTACAAAAAGGTCTGAGTTTGTCTGGTATCCAGCACCTCAGGCAAACTCCGATGCTATTACTTATGCCCCAATATTTAAAAAGAGTTCAGGATTTTCGGACAAAAATAATTTAGATATATGGAACAATATTTTGATTTAGTACTCTGATCAGTGTTTATTATTAATAATAATAATAATAATAATAATAATAAAAATGTGCTGGTCTTTGGATGGTTTACTAATCAGATGTTCAATGTATGATTTAAAATAATGTTACTCTAAAATTTGTGTAATACAGTACATACTCACCACAAGGTATAACTGTGGCAAAGAACATTCCTGGGGTATTCTGTAGAGGTACAGTATATACAGTAGCGCAGCATAATTGTGTTGGGATTATGTTTGAAGGGTATGCAGTTCTTAGGTTGACAGTGCCCACAGTGGTCCCGGAAAATTTCCAGGCATACCACTGAAGAGGTCAAAAACTTTGACATGAAAAAGGGTCAACATAAGTGTTTCATTATTTTTTAAATTAAACAAACTTGTTCATACTTTAACATCCCAGTGTGCATAGAGGGAGAATATAATAGTGTTTTCTGAGAGCAATGTGGTACACTAATACGATGGCCATGTTGACCTATGTTGATATATACATCAAATAACCCCATAAAAACTAATGTCAACCTTTTACCATTTTGACCATTGCCAAGTCGATACTTTGCTTGTGTCAACCTGTCAACCATATTAACCTAATGCATGTTGACCCTCTTCATGTGTCAACCTTCTGCCTGTCGACCAATAGTGGTCAACCTAATGACTATCAACCTAGACACTGTCGACCAAATGGTCCACACCCTTTTTGAAGTTGAAATGTATTCCATCTAATTTTACAGTGATGCATGGTCTACCTTTGAAAGAAAAAAATATGTAATTTATTTATATTTACTCATTTCTTTTATTTATCTTCATCACACAGCACTTTGACCTGGGTCTGCACCATTTACACTGTACCTAGGTCAGCCCTACTTTTCCTTGTTGGATGTCCCATGTGCTCCCCCCCAGCCCCCTCTCATACAGCAGCAGACAGCATCTTTTTCCATGTGCTGCCCCTAGGCCCCAGTGCTCTCCCCTCAAAAGAGGCACACACAACACTCATCCTCAACTGTGGACCACAAATCACCTGTAGAGCACCAGGCAGTGCTCAGAGTCAGTGCATTGACTAGCGCTCTCTGCTCTCATTCTCCACTCTCTGGTCACCACTGGAAAGTGCAGCCGGAAAATGCTTCTGGGATAAGCAGTGCTTCCTGCGACATGGATGTCCCAACCCATGCTGGGACAATTTACGCTGGCATCTACCCAGGTCCTGCCCATGCTCCACTGTGGTCAGTACCTAGGTAGGAGAGCTGTGTAAATGGACACAGGTTGAGCTCTTTTACACTGCCGCTGACCCCGGGTCCACAAAGCAAATACCCGGGTTTTTGCAGTGGGGTAAAAGGGGTATTAGAAATGTATAAAATAAAGTTATTTTTATGTTACATTATAGCTACATATCTTTGAAGGAAAAGGATTGTGAAGCAATATGGGGAAGGAAATCAGTGAGATACAGTAGATATCGATGGGAAAAGAGTAGAAGGGGACATGGCAAGTTGAGGAAAGTGATCTTCAAGAAGGACATACATTTCCTCTTGTTTTTTTCTATATGGGGAAAAATGCTAAGATGGGAGTTCTATTGAAGATGAGGTGTTGCTATTTACAACCCATCAGATTCTACATCATATTTATTTAGAAGTTTCTGGAAGATAATAGACAGAATCTGATTGGTTGCACATAGTTACATCTCATCTACAATAGAACTCCCATCTTAGTAAATTTACCCCTAAGAATCAACTTTGCAAGCTGATTAATATAAAATTATTGTTGTAAAGCTCAATCACTAGAATCTGAAAATTTAGATTATTGATTATTGTATGCAAAATAGAAATTATTTCTTCCAATTGTCTTAATTGCTAGGCACATTTGGCCTTTATTCATCTATGGCAAACTTAAATTTTACTTGGTAGTATTCACTCACATTTGGTCATCTCTGACTGTACCAAGTGGTTTATAGTCATCCTCATTACTCCTCTGAAGATCATCATCATCATGTATTTTAATGGCACCAAAATCAATATGTGGAAACGAGGACCATCATGGGAATGGAAAACCAGAAAAGATGAGGACTGCTTCGGAGATATGATAAGTGACAGATTACCAAAAAATACAGATTAGTCACTAGCCTATGGGCACACACCTTTTAGGGGACTCACAAAAACATTGAAAGTATTATTCATTTGATCTTGAAAGACAATGACAATTTATATTTCTTACATTGTTTAAAAGAAGAGAAAAAAATGAATCAACTGAAAGATCCTATAACAAAAATAATGTATTTATGTAATGTACCACTTAACAATTTAAAGTACATAAACCATAGACTTCAGATTCACATTACAGTTTCCAGATTATAGAACGATGGTTGTTAAAATAAAAAAAAAACATATAAATTGACATTAATATGCCCATGTTTCAGCGCATTACTGTTTTTTTTTCAAGGCTTTCGGCAAAGTGATACAAAACAATAGCTTTGTTGCCTCCTTTATCTATCTATCTATCTATCTATCTATCTATCTATCTATCTATCTATCTATCTATCTATCTATCTATAGGGGATTCAGCACTCAGGATAATAAACTATCTCACCTTAATATACAAATAATCAAATAAATAATGGGGTTTTAGTTCATGAATTTATCAATGGATTTAAGCTTGCAGCCCATCGCCAATGGACCCCATTTCACTAACAAATGATCTCTTTGTTGTTAGTGTAGGACTTGCAGTAAAATGGGGTCCCTTGGTGATGGGCTGCAAGCTTAAATGCATTTATCAATTCATGAATTAAACCCCCATTATTTATTTGAATATTTGTATATTAAGGTGAGTAAGTTTATTATGCTGAGTGCTGAGCCCCCTGCATTTGTATTTACTAGAGTGTGTGATCACAGGCCACTGCACCACAACCTGGGAAGTGTGAATGTTCTATGCAACTTGGATGTTTACCCCTTCATCAGGAATTATTTTGTATATTAAGATAGATAGATAGATAGATAGATAGATAGATAGATAGATAGATAGATAGTAAAATGGGCACTTGAAAGTAGGCATTTTCCAGTCAATACACAGTGTTTGTTTTTACTGGCAGAAGAACTGAAGAACAGCATACTGTTTATAGCCAGGCACATACAAAGAAAAAGTAAACAAGCATAAAATGTCTCAGGACTCATTGTGCTAAGCAATTAGTTAACTGTAGTGCACCACAGCTACAGTAGGCTATGCTCTCTGGCACTTCCACTTTACTTTTTAACTGGCCTCTAGGGGCATCAGTGCTCCATGGACTAGGCAAAGGAGGGCTTTAAACTCTTATTCTGCTGCTGACTTCCTGCTGGTTCGAGATGATCTGGAAAATTTGAATTCCATATTTCCATTTTAAGCTGTGCAGCCCCCAAAAATCCAAAGTTCCAAGCTTATATATATATATATATATATATATATATATATATATATATATATATATATATAGTGTCCAGGGGGATGGCGGCACTCAGATGAAAGAAGACTCCACACTCAGGTATATATTACTGATGTTTCTGGGCTGTCTAGTCCTTTTATCAAGGTGCAGGAAGAAGTTCTTCAATATCACCATTTCACTTGGTGGGTACTGGATACATTCAATATACTGGATTCGTAATCTGCAGTGATAACCACCTCCTCTCACAATATAAGTGATGTAGGTGGTGACAAAAAAGAAGCAAATAGTGCAAATTATCCTAAGTTTAAAAAGGAATTTAATACAGGTCCACACTTACAAATGTAGATGATAAAAACAGCATGAAGGGATATCACCACAATGGCAAACTGGTACAGTCAAAGATGAATTAGGCAGGAGCGCTTGCAAGTACACCAAATGAAGTCCGGAACTCCAAATGGAATCAGGCTACACCGCGATGACCGTTCTTCCAGTTCTCCTTCTTGTGATAAGTCCCAGTAACACTCAACATGTTTCAGAAACACCTTCTTCAGGAGTGTTATGTTGTAATGAGTCCCTTCGCTCATATTTATACTAAATGTCCATAATGTACACCTGTAAGCCGTGCATGCAATTTCATTGCGTCGACGGATATCCGGTCATTTCAGCCAGAAACAAAATTTGCGTGTCACCACTAGCAAAGCAAGATGGCCATGCAGTTCACGGCTATACGATAGTAGCTGGAAATAGGATAACTAAGCGTGTCACCGCTCGTTACACAAGATGGCGGTGCGGTTCAAGACTATATACCTAGTAGCTGCATGTAAACCAGCACAATAAGAATTAATAATTCATTTGATTGATCGGAATATAAAATTAAAACTTAAAAAACTTCTTCAAGGCAATGTTGCTTTACCTCAGTTGGTATACATTGTACAATAAATACTTTAATGTCAAAAAAAGATGGCAGTGTGGGTCAATTGAACTTAATATTAGGACCGCATAAAAAGATGGCCGTGCGGGTCAATGAACTTAATGCTTGGACCGCATAAGTGTCGATAAAAATAATTAAACTACATCTATTAGTAAATATTAGCAAAGCTTTATTATATATATTTCCCGGCCATCTTTCTAGACATGGAAATTTAAACATTAATATTTCAAAGTTGTACCCCACTATGTATTCTACAGGAGAAGGGGACCGATCTCCTATCAACATACTGTAGGTATGTATGGATGTATGGGCTCTGTGTGAAATAAAGTTATACTGTAAGTGTGTGTGTGTGTTTTTAACTATTTGTACTGCTGTGGCACTACTAGTCCCAGCGGGCCCTTTATTGCCCCGAATGCTGGGACTTGTGGTTCTCCAAGTCCCTGAGCCCGGGGCTGATTATGCTCTGGAAGGGGGACCCCATGCCGTTTTTTTTCTCACTTTTTTGTTTTACAGTAACTCTTTTTTTCCACCAGAACCATACACAGATCACAATGATTTGTGCATGTTTCTGACAAATTCGCCAGTCAGAACCTGGTCTATTTACTTTGCGATTTTTAGTAACCTTTACTAAAAATCACATCCCATTAAATAGCTGATTTGTATACTTTTTAATGGGAAAACATCTGGATGCGATTTTTAGTTTAACTAAAAATCGCATGTTTAAAATGTGCGAATCCACAGAAAAAAAGCAATTTTTTTTCTTAAAATCGCACCCTATAAAATATACAATTTATGGAAAATGGCCGAAAACGGCAGTTTTTGCAAAAAAAATCGCAAGAAAAAAAAAAGCACCCTATTAAATTTCGCCCATTTTGTTATCCTGTTACAGATAAAGTATTGCAAATCGTACTATCATAAAATGTACCGACATTTAGTAAAAACGTATAAAAAACAGCCCAGTAAGAAAAATGTAAATGGCAATTAAAAATCAGAACTGATAGAAATGTGTTGGAAAATTAAGCTCCAGAGATAAACTATGAGATCAAGGCCCTTATTCTGGTCGGTGCGTACTTTCCCGAATTCTTTCGGAGGGGGCCGCACGCCACGCTGTGCGGACATCGTCCGTAGAAACGCCCACCGAGCCTCCGCATTCGGACAGACTCACTCTTTAAGAAGAGGGCGTGTTTACGGACGACATCCAAACCTTGCGTGTGCGGTGGACACACACATATTCTGCACGGTCTTACAGCGTATGCACGGTCTTACCGCGTCAGAACGGACGGGAACCTGCCCGTATGCACCGATGCGGTGTATTTACACACAAATCACCACTATTATCAGAACACCCAAATCTGTAACATGACCCGCTTATGCAATTAGGCAACCTCATTAAAAAGGGATTGTTTTTAATGGTCATCTATTATTTATCTAATTGATAATTAAACACTTTAGTACCACTTTAGATTAAACCTCACATCATGCTAAGTTCACCACATTCTTTCTCGCTCCTTTAAGCCCATGTGCTATGTATGCATATTACATCATCTATTATTCTTCACATTCAAGCACACACATACACATCAACAAAGCCAAATAGAATTGCACTGAGCGCAATAACCTTAAATATAGTCCAAGCTGCTATCTCCAAGGGATACTCAACCCTTGGTGAATAGAAGAACAAAAAGAGAAAGAATAGACAGCGCTGTAGGACTATATTATAAACATATAAAATATTTATTAATTAATAACAATCACATTCTTATAAAAACTCTGGTTACAGTATATATGACAAAATATCACCGGCCGGTGTTAAGTACACATAAAGATCACTCCCCTTATGACACCCAATGGTTAATTGCTTTAAAGTAGTTCTGCACAAACATGCATAAAAGTCACCCTTCACAATTCTTTAGCGCAATAAGAACTGGGTTAGTAGCTTTGTTAGAGCTTAGCATAAGCAACAGTTTCCAGCTCCTCAGAGCCTGTATGTTTGTAGTTGCAGGTGCAGCAAATCAACAGCCGTTTTAGGCAAAAGCATTGGTTAATGAATTAGTAGCTCCCTTATGCATAGTGTAGTAGTCCCTTATACAAGGATGCAAGCGGTGCAGAGCGAAAACAATATGTGTGTACTTGCTCTTTCCTGGGTATTGCACAGTTAGATGGCACAGTTCCTTTTTGCTACCTGGAGCGGGTCCCCGGCTGCTTCCTCTGAGGAAGCCGCCGACTATCCTACAAGGCGGGGAAACGCGTCATCAAGCTACGTCATCACGCACAAGCGATTTCGGCCGGAGACCCAGAAACCGGAGCTGAGGACTCCCAGAGAAGGCTGCAACATTGGGGAAGCGCCAGCAGCCGGGGACCCGCTCCAGGTAGCAAAAAGGGACTGTGCCATCTAACTGTGCAATACCCAAGAAAGAGCAAGTACACACATATTGTTTTCGCTCTGCACCGCTTGCATCCTTGTATAAGGGACTACTACACTATGCAAAAGGGAGCTACTAATTCACTAACCAATGCTTTTGCCTAAAACGGCTGTTGATTCGCTGCACCTGCAACTACAAACATACAGGCTCTGAGGAGCTGGAAACTGTTGCTTATGCTAAGCTCTAACAAAGCTACTAACCCAGTTCTTATTGCGCAAAAGAATTGTGAAGGGTGACTTTTATGCATATTTGTGCAAAACTACTTTAAAGCAATTAACCATTGGGTGTCATAAGGGGAGTGATCTTTATGTGTACTTAACACCGGCCGGTAATATTTTGTCATATATACTGTAACCAGAGTTTTTATAAGAATGTGATTGTTATTAATTAATAAATATTTTATATGTTTATAATATAGTCCTACAGCGCTGTCTATTCTTTCTCTTTTTATACACATCAACACACTATGTACATCTTTACATTACCCTTCACTTTCACTTGTATGCACTAAACCCATCTATATACTGTATATACCTTTTGCACCTTACATAAATAAACAGCACTATTTATACTTATATATTTATACTTATACTGTAAAATAATACAATAACACACAGACCACTTCTAACTTTTATCACAAAAATTTATTAACATACAACATAAACTTAAAAAAAAATGCTTCACAGCAGGAGGTCGCACAGGTCCTGCACCTCTGCAGCCATGACAACAAGGTGCTGGCGCAGCCTGAGGAGGGCCCCTCTCACTCCCTTGCCTTGTTCTCTCTGGTCATCTGTGGGCATGTTAAAGGGTGTTCAAAATTAATTATGCTATTCAGGTAGACCTTGTACAGTCAATCCTAAGTACCTGCAGCATGATAAATCATACATACAAACAATTACATTGGCAATACTGTTTCTAATGGAAAAAAAAGATGGTGCCACACATACACACAGTGGGTTACACTACAGAATATGTGAGTGATAAAATTGCCAATGTATGTATCAAAATCACAACAACACTTGAGCCTCACTCACAATTCTCCTGCCAAAACACTCACCAATCTACTAGAAAGCTACATCCACTACAACATGCCACATGTTGCCATACATATATACCTGCATGTCACTGCTTAATAGGTAAACTGCATGATAGATAGATACATAGATGGATACATAGATAGATAGATAGATACATAGATAGATAGATAGATAGATAGATAGATAGATAGATAGATAGATAGATACCACATTAAAAGGCTAGCCTAGTCCCTCTACCCCTTACTTCCTGAATCATTGTCACATTGCCAGATAGGTGAAAGTGCAGCACTAATCCGCTTCCATACACCAAACAATTTCTAAAGTCAATCCATCCTACATAATAGCTTTCAAAAATACATGGCAACAACACGGGCAAACTGGCTAGAGGGGGGGCCCAGGGGAACTGCCCACTTGTGACTCCATTATAAATCAGGCCTGACCATACTCCATTGATGATTTATTTGTGCTTGTATAGAAAGACCCTCCATAAATAAACACTCATCACCTATCTGAGCCTCCAGATTCCACGTTTTCAGCTTGGGCCTATAACCCCTAAGTGTGTCTGTTGTAACCCACTTTTGTTTATTAATTAATAATAGAGTAAAACACACTAGATTCAGCAGTGGTACCTAACAAATAGTAGTACCACCAATTATTAATGATGCCTTATGTTTACCTACCACTTTCTTCAAGCTCCACCACCTCGCACGCCTCCTCCTCGGCCACCACCTCCTGGGCCACCACCTCCTCGGCCAGCTCCTCCTCGGCCAGCACCTCCTCGGCCACCACCTCCTGGGCCACCACCTCCTTGGCCAGCTCCTCCTGGGCCACCACCTCCTGGACCTGCTCCTCCTCGGCCAGCTCCTCCTGGCCCTGCTCCTCCTGGCCCTGCTCCTCCTGGCCCTGCTCCTCTTGGCCCTGCTCACGGGCCTGTCTTGCACGTTCACGTGCTGTAAGAAAATTCAAAATGCAGAGTGTTAATTAAGGCACATGATTTGTTCATTCATCATTCACCAAAAACAATTACATATTAGACCCACATTACAGCATGTCAAAAAGGAAGTACCACACATATAGTGTATGCCATGTTTAACTCGTGATCAGCCAGGTTACCTTATTGGCTAAAAAAAGGTCATGGAAGCAATAATGTACAATTGGCCATTTAATGTGTAAACACTCACATCGTGCAATGCTGGCCCTGATTTGCTGGAGCAAATCCGGCTGTCTCCGCCTCAGATCTGACCATCGCCGCTCCAGCTGAGCGATGGTCCTGCGCACCTGGGTGCGCGCGAATATGTGCCTGCGGGCCACGGCATAGGCATGGCGCTTCTGCCTATTAGTAATAAAAGGGCCCGCACACCCCAGCCTGGTCTCCATAACGGAGACCAGTGCCCTCAGCTCTGCGGGAGAGAATGGGTCTGCTCTCCCATAGGCCGCCATCTTAGCAATGGCACAATTTAAGCAATCATGCCCTGTAATTGGTTGTTCAGAGTGATATTTGGTATTAACTTTATTGTTCATTTTGTCATTAACAGCGTGTATGCGCCACAACAGACGGCTAAACCATTGCATCGCAAAACAACACTTTCTGTAGCTTTGCATAGCTGAGCTGACCATGCCATTACTTAGTATCTCCAAAACAGACAGGGTGAAAGAAGTTTGCAATCCATTATATATAATATATTATATTCACCAAACATGGCTGAAAACAACAGGTGAAATAGTGTGCATCACTAGCCAGTTACACCTAACTCTATAAGGTACTAAACTAGACAGCTTTATTATAGTGAAAGCTATACACCAGAAACATAGCAAATAGTGCAAGCCCTTTTCCCAATATTAGGCCATGGTGCCATGTGAACACTTACCTTCTACCGGCCCACACTAGAGATGTGGAATGAAATGTACCTAGCATCAAGCCAGTATTTGGAGACCTTTCACATGTGATTTGGATGCAAGCACTGATTACTATTGCCTGAGTGGTGGACTGGATTAACATATGGAATGGGTTAGTGTCATTTGTTGTACATACCAAACAAGAGCACAGTACAAATGTACATTCACATATACATTTCATGTGTGGCCACAGTTTTAGGTGTTTATTGGTGTTCAAATCTGCCACTAACTACTGAATCAGACTTAGCAAGTATGCCTGGTTTTTTTTTTTCGCTGGTATGGGCGTGGCCTATGCGCCGCACAGTCTACGCTGCCGTACGGAACGCTGCCGCACGGAACGCAGGGTGTCGCTGATGTACGCCAATTAAATTATATAAAGGTGTGCTAGAAAGGCAAAAAGTTGCTGCAAACATGGCTGGATCTCAATCTGAGGGAGACCAGGAGTGCCAGGAACTCTTTGAACGCCTGGACTCCAGTACCTCCTATGTGCCCCTCACCACAGACCACCCAGTGGGTGAAGAGCAGGCAGCTGGGCCATCCACATCAGCCCAATCTGCAGCTGGCCCATCTTCTGCCTCAGCAGAATCATTGGGAACACAACAGGTGGCTTCCCAACAGAGTAGCCTGGCCAGCACTTCAAGTACAGCGACAGGTGGCCGTGGCCGTGGGCGTGGCCGAAAGATGCCAACAGAGGAACCAAGCAGCAGGAACATGGCATTTGAAGCGCAGGAGCTTGCCATACTGGTACCCCGCGCACGGGATTGGATTGAGTGTCCACAGGACAGGTTGACACACACAAGGAGATGGAAGATTTGGGAGGACATAACTGCGGAGATTAATGCGGTAGCTCCACAAGTTCTTGAGGTGGCGCACGGTAAGAAGAGGCAAGTTCATGTGTGTTACATTTGAGCAGTACAAGACCAGTAATGTTTAAATTAGATGTTAGATGGAGTTGGTAAATGGTCGGTCACGTTGTTTGGAGCCAAAGACATGATTGCCATGTCATTTAATCGATAGTTATTGTAGGGTGAGTGTGAATGTATCTTCTAAGGTTTGGTTTTATAGTTTAATAGAATGTAAGTTTTGTGTAATGAAGCACATGTTGTAATCTGTTGCAGATTGCAATGGTTGCTACAGCAAACATCAGGAGTGACATGTAGTAATATGTAAACTTTGATTGCAGGTGGCACGACTTCAAAACCAACCTCAAGAAGAAACTGACCAAACGGTGGGAACACAGCCACACCTCTGGGGCTGGCCCCATGCCAGGCCGCCTGAAGCTCACCCCCCTGGAGGAGATGGCCGAGTGCTGCATTGCAGTAGAGGAGGTCCGGGGGGTGAGCAGCATGGATAGCGAGGCCCCAGCGGAAGTCTTTGCTGCTTTTGTTGAAGGTAATTATTTGGCATGGCATAAGTAGTTGGTACTAATTTGCTTGGAATGTGTTGTAATTGTAATTTTGTCTTTCACCAGCATCCCCACCGCTTGGTCAAGAATCTCTTGAGGAGGTGGAGGAGTCTGTGCCACCTGCCACCAGTGGCAGGCATGTGCAGCAGCCACTGGCCGAACCGGATTACGACAGGTGGGTGCAGGTGCTTGGGCAGATTCACCAGCAGGGAGACTTAGCATCAGAGCGGATGCGCAGGACCAAGGAGGTCATGCAGGGTTTGGTCAGCACCCAGCACACAATAGCTGGGAGCCTGCAGGCTATTGCTGAGGCCCAGCAGGCCATGGCTGGCACCCAGCAGTCAATAGCTGCAAGCCTGCAGGTGCTGGCATATCAAGCCCTGCGCCAAAATGACCTCCTCCTCCACCATAATGAGCTTATGGTGGAACTAGTTTCCAGCAATAGGGCCCTATTGTCATCCGTTTCTGGTGCATTTCCACCAGCAGCACTCCCTGCTGGCAGAGGGGGAACACCATCCCCCCCCTCACCAGCATCTGCTCCACCTGGGCCACCATCCCAACGTGGCCGAAGAGCTACTGCACGTGGCAAGGAGCCTACCAGGGCCAAACGTGCCCGCAAATGAACTTGTGTCCTCATTAATCTTTACCCTTATGTCTTCCCAAATCTTTAATTTAGCTGTGTGTGTCAGCTTCCTGTGTCCAATCCCGTGCAGAGGGTACCCACATTTGCCCTCGGTTTGAATGTCTTGTTTGGTTCCCTTGTTGCCCTCTTTCGGCTACCATTACTGTCTGCTGTACTTGAAGTGTTGGTGCTATACTTTTGTTGTGAAGCCACCTGATGTGTTCCTAATGATTCTGCTGTGGCTATGTATGTCACAAATACATTTATTTTTATTTTTTATTTTTGTACATTCCTGCCATGGTACCTTTTTATTTGTTGCATGTGTCAAATAACATTCTTTTCATTTTATTTTATTGTAATAAATTTATAATTTGATCCCCAAATATGTGGTTTAATTGTTAAATGTAGAAGTGACATGTCTATTTATATTAGGGATAGTAAGTTCTGTCCATTGGTTGCAGTGTAAATGTGTGTCCAAACTGCAGCATATATGTGTGTGGTTAGTAATGGTCCATTTAAGCTGCAATGGTTCCAATTGAAGCACTGACAAGAGTGTAATTAATGAGTAATGAGTAAAGGAGTGGATTGTATTGTGTTCAGCTGACATTGGTTGAGGTGCGCCCGTAGTGATTAGACGTTCCGATTGCCTAGCGCATGACCGAGTGGTGTCCGCAAAGAAATACTTGCTTATGGACACCGCATATTTCTAGCCTTTTAGTTCTTGTGCATTCGGTGTGCTGTCCGAATGCACGCCTACCAGAATGAGTGCACTCCCTCGTGTACGCCCATGTTTACGCCCAGTTTAGCCCACTTTGAAACTACGCCCCTGTGTAGTTCCGAATGACGCCCATAATACGCCCATATTTCCCGAGTGATTGCGGTGCACATTTCTGTACGGTATTAGTGAGAACAAGTACGGAGACCATGCGTGGCACATGCGCATAGCGTTGCCCACGCATGCGCAGACGGCTAAAAAACGCCATCTGTAAGAATTCGGGAAAGTACGCACAGACCAGAATAAGGCCCCAAATGTGGAAATAAAATCATGATGAACAAAATGCCCATGTTTCATATAAGCAAGGGAATAATAGGATCCCATTTGATTATTATTATTATTTTTTATTTATCAAAAGTTTCTTATTTAGCATAGTAAACTCCATTCGGCTTTACATTTGGAAACGGTGATAAAAAAAACTGGGTAGTTACAGTCAAATATAAGAAGAATAAAAAATTATCATTAAAAAGAAAATTAAAAAAAGTCTTGAAACTTAGCAAAGTTTGTAATTAACTATAAATAAATAGTATTTTTCAACAAATACACACACACATATATATATACAGTATCTATATATATATACAGTATATATATATATATATATATTATATATATATATATATATATATATATATATATATATATATATATATATATATTAATATATATATATATATATACACACACACACAAGTTGAGTATCCGGTATCCCAAAATGCGTTGGTCCAGGAGAATTTTGGATAACGGATTATTCCGTAATTCAGAATATTTTAATATTTCAATGATGTATTCTGAAGTATCTTGCATTTATGCTGTATAAACACATCAAACACATGAAATGCACACAAACATGTTTTCTTTGTTCAAAAATCAAGGTTTCAGAACATGAAACAAAATTTGTGTACAATCTCAGATATTGAATTTGAATACCAAGCAATCATTTTCTTTTACATATATAGTGCCAGTTACATCATGTCCTTAGTAGTGCTGTTAAAAAATGTCCCCAGTGAGTTTTTAGCAAAAAAAGATGTATGGTTATCGGAATAATTTGGATAAAGGATATTCGGATACGGGATACTCAACCTGTATATATATTTGATTAGTTGAAAGATACACATAAAATGTAATAATAACTAAATGTTTAGAGTATCTCAGTATGATGTTATGATATTGTAAAATGACATGTTCATTGATCCATTCAGGAAGCCTTATAAATGCATATTCACTTTCCACTAATTTCACTTCATTAATTCTTTATCAAAAGATATCATTAAATTATCAGTATCGCACCATTAAAAATGTATATCAAGATGCTACACTATGCAAAGGTTTAATCCAGGGGATGTCACACCTGCTTATAAGTGGCAAAAAGTGATTTAATAGGAAAATATCCATTCAGACCAAATTTTCAAAATTCCAACATAAGCATAGGGTACAATCTATTAAATAAAGCCTTTGTATAAAACCACTAGTAATTACCGACAGGTTTTACTTTGCATCATATTCAGGATAAGGTAAAGTCTCATGAACAATTACTTAAAGTTAAACTGTAAGGAACAATAATTTAACAATAATATAATTATTTATGATAATTATTTAATGCAGTGTCTATAGTTAGCATTTTATTGGATAAACAATATATCCTTAATTGTATGACTGAATGTTGGATCATGGGTAGGTAAATGTTGGGCTGCACAACCTAATTACACATAAAGGGCTTGATTCTAGTTGGCTCGGTTGCCCTTCTAAATCCCCCCCGCCGCCCCCGATGCCGCCGATCCCCATGGAACCATATAATGGGATGTGTAACGAAAATTCATTTAGTTGATGGTGCTTTAGGGTGGTTGTTACAAAAGGTCAATACATGAAAATGGTTTATACACAAATGGCCAACACATATTTTGTCAACATTTTTAGGGTAATGGATTAGGGATATAGTTAGGGTTAGATACTAGGGGACAGTTAGGGTTATGCACCAAGGAGGTTAGATAGAGTTAGCCTACAGGAGGGTATAAGTATGATTAGACACTAGGGGAATGGTTAGGGTTAGGAACTAGGGGAGGTTTAGATTTGGGCTAATGTCAACCATTTTCGTCAACCTTTTTAACATTTTGATATTTTGTACATGTCAACTAGCACAATCAGCCATTCATACTATGGTTACTGTCAATCTAATACATGTAATCCATGTGGTTTATATCTATTGATTGTCTACATAGACATTGTAAATCTATAAATCAACACCCTCAAGAATTAATAATGTACTATATTCACAAAAATCTTCTTTCTCAACCTACAGTAATACTGTTATCAAAAATTTGACTATGCCTGAAAGATTAACTTTAAAATATAGAATTATAGCAATATTTAAGATTGTTGTTTGAAATATAAAAATATATCCTGTAGATTATTTTTTATGATTTTGTTCTATATATGCAAACCTGAATATTTTATTATATTTATTTTTAAAAATGTTCCATATACAACAGGCTTTTACAGTGTACTCAATATTCAATATTCAAGAATGCCATTATTGCTGAGAAGATCTACTTAGTCAGATTGTGGTTCATTGCTAGGAACATTAGCAGAATACTGTACAGTTTTTAAATCAAGAGTTTAAAAAAAAAATGTGTTGCATCAAGGGTAAGACTATTTAACCTTATTGAGAGGTATATAAAGTTCTCAGACTACTTGGTTATACTGTTATGGCAATGTAAGGTACTTTCCTTGTGTTATAATGGATTTATTCTTGTTGACAGACATCAGGATAGATTATAGCATCTGTTTATTATAACAGTTCTTGACAGCCATGGGAATTTGTTCAGATTCTATTTCTACAAGCACGAGCATGTCCAAGCAGTTCTTGTGGGGATATAACAATACTTAACGAAATTTGGCACAATTTACTATTTTCAAGATGAGCCCAAGTGCTATTCAGCATGTGACTAGTTGCAGGGACAGATTTATAATGGGGCAAATGAAGCTGTAGCTCTAGGCCTCCACATATAATATATATATATATATATATATATATATATATATATATTTATATATATATACCCAGGATTTTTGACTGGAGGATGATCACCAGATAGAACCCAGCTGGCCACATTGTTGGCCATAAATCATAAGTATAAAAATGTACATTTCTATTTTACACATTTTTGCAATTTTTGTACTTTTAAATATTTAGGGAGACATTGGGGCTTATAGTGTATGGGTTCTACATGCCCTTGGCCTAACCTCCTATACTTCTCATGCGATAATAGCTGGTATCAATATATACAGATGGAGCGGGTATCATTTTTGCAGGGGCTGCCGGTGGAATCGCCACGCGCCAGCCCCCGCCAGCCTTCAGAAGGGGAGCGCATGCGTCCACTTATACTGGAGCTCCCCCCGCCACCTCACCTCGCGTGAATGTGGGACGCTTCCTGATGTCAGAATCTTGACTGCTAAAAGCCAGACACACGGGCAGCGGGTATTCTCCCTCGTGGGGATCTACAACCCCCATAGAGGGAGAATAAAATAGGTGAGGAGCGCAGCTAGCCACTGTGACCGCAGCGTGGCAAGCGCAGCAAGTCCGGGCAGTCAGAATTCCGACGTCAGGCTAATGACTGTCGGAATTCCGACTGTGGGTGTGTTATACCACACCATCCCAAACCAAGGGTAACTATAGAACAAGCTGCTACACTTCCCCTAGCTCTACCAGGTTTTTTGTGGCTACCCCTTTCGGCAAACCCTTCTGGAATTAGTCGCTGTTAAGCAATTCAAATTACTATTTCCTTATGGTACAGATTGGTCTTCTCTAGTGTCACAACTATTCTTCCCTCTCCTCAGTAATTGCTACAAGCAATAGCTCTTCTGATTTCCAATTTAAAAATA
Source organism: Crinia signifera (assembly GCF_055691185.1). Lineage (NCBI taxonomy): Eukaryota > Metazoa > Chordata > Amphibia > Anura > Myobatrachidae > Crinia > Crinia signifera. The sequence goes on along the minus strand of NC_139218.1, from coordinate 290,735,535 downwards.
AATACATGGTCTACTTTAGGCATTAATGTAAATATAGTTCCCTTCTCCAATCACAATTATGCATTCCAAAACCGGACTTCTTTAAATACCTCCAGCTATGACATTGGTTTCATTGTTTTATTCCCAAACCACTAAAGCAAATTAACTTCCGTAAAATAATGATGTTTCTTTTTATGTCTCGGTCTGAACGGGGCAGCATCTCTAGATGGTACCGCTATCTGATTGAGGAGAATCAGAAAGGGGCATTCCCTTCACAAACTAAAAGGATATACCCAATATGTTTACCGAGGAGATCTGGACACATTTTTTGGTACTGCTTTCCCACGATCTAGATTGTATGTGTGGGGCTGATATCTCAAGCATCTCATGCATCTTATGTGTTTGTGCGGCATAAGATGCATGAGATGATGCAATTGACGCAATCGACGAGATTTTTACATTGGAATCAATGTAAAAAGGCCCCAAAACCCCAATTTTAATTGCTAACCCCCCCTCATGGGTGAAATGGCCCCCTCATTGTTAACGCCACCCCACTATTGACGCCAACCCGAAGCATGGCGAGCGCAGCGGTACGCGTCCTCTGACCTTTTCATACCCCCACTATCCATGTCGGCGTGGAGTTGATTTTATATAGTGTGGCGAGCGCAGCGAGCCACCGAGCCCGAAGCCCTGAATACATGTAAAGTAGTCCGCGTCCGCTTGCCACGCTTCGGGCTCAGTGGCTCACTGCGCTCGCCACACTATATAAAATCAACTCCACGCCGACGTGGATAGTGGGGGTATGAAAAGGTCGGAGGACGCGTACCGCCACCCCTCGCGGGCTTGCTGCGCCCGCCACGCTTCGGGTTGGTGTTGATAGTGCTGGTGGCGTTAACAATGGTTATTGGGGGCTCACGATTTTTTATCTCATGGATCTCATGCATCTTATGGATGCATAAGATCCATGAGATTAAAAAATCGGGTCCATCGCGTTGATTGTATGCCTTAAGTACCTTAAACTTAAGGCATACAATCAATGAGACGGGCGCCGTGCTAGGAAAGCAGTACCCATTTTTCAATCCTGCTTTAAAATCTCCTAAAGTGTCAATCACATTTATTATACATTGCTTCACAGGGCATAATTCACTCCTGCCCTACAACATAAGTTCTGGCCTAATATCTCCCCTTACTGTTGGAGGAATTGTGGGAGATATATTACATGTCTTCTGGTCATGTCCGGCCCTGCAGCCACTGTGGCGCAAAGTGTTTTGTCTCCTATCAAAGGTAATGCGCAATAATGTGCACATGAACTGCCTCTTAGTCCTACTTCCTTATATTTCTGGTGAATGGGTTTCTTAAAACAATTATCTCCTAGGCCACATATTAATAGCAGCTAAAGCTTCTATTTCTCAAATGTGGAAGTCAACCTCCATACCGAATATTAAGTCAATTGAAAATAGAATTCACAACCACTTTATTTTTGAATTGGCTAGCTGTAGATACTCTTTCTCCACTTCCTCTATTCATATGAAATGGCTCAATGGAGTGAGCACAGGGAGAACTTGGGACAATTTTGTATATCTAGTATCCCTACTGATCTATCTGTGCTACATTCTCAAGGCCTTAATGCTAGCTGTAGTGTCACACGCCTTATTTTGTTTGTACTGACATGCCTTGATATCCCTATATACTTATCTTTTTGTCCCTTTTATTATGATGTTTCAATTTTGTATGTATTGCTCTATAACTGGTGTTTTATCCCCACTTTTGTATCCTTTTTACATTTTTTTGTATTTCTGATTTTTGTTATAAAAAAGAGTGGTCAAGATAGTCCTATACAGGCGCTATGCTACACCTCTCCAGCAAGGGTAATAGATAGAGTTCAATGGCAAGATCTCCATTTGGATCAAAGTATATATTGTATAAGGTAAACGGCACCTAGGGCTGGCTCTTTGGCAAGGTACAGTAAATCACTTGTACTGGTGTAAAGAAAAGCAGCTGGCTGGAAGATTTTCTCACCCACTGCAAGTGCTACTGTTTTTTTGGGACCTCTGTGGAAATACAGAGTGATTGGATTGGAGGAGCTACTTTTTGGCTTGATTGAATGAAGGACTCCTGTGCAGTGGGGTGTTTCAGAGCCGCCATAACCTGTGTGGTCATCTGATGAGCAGCTTCCGGATACCTTGGTCCACTCAATAGCGGGAGGGAAAGCACAGTACATCAGTGCAGATAAAGGGGGGAGAGAAACAGCAGCAGTGGTACAAATTAATACTTTCTTGGCACATTTCTCTGTACGGCAATGTGCTATGGTTTACTCACAAGATGTCAAGAACTCCATATGCAGTATTCAATGACAATATTCTCCGTGCATGGCGAGCGTTTTTTTTCGCTCGCCATGCACTCGCCGTGTTTTTGCGGAGATTCTCCATGTTTGGAGACTCTCTGTCAAGGCACTTTATACACTATTCAGTGTGACTGAGACTCGCCGCCCCTCGCGGCGAGTATCAGCCAATCCAGCGTATGAGGTGACGCTGCAGGGAGCCTGAGGACGGCAGCAGGCAGGGAGATGGAAGTCTCCCTGCCTTCCCCAGAACGTATGTGGGGGGGAGGTGGGCTCCCCGGGAGCCAGGCAGCACAGGCTTCCCCCCGGGAGAGCCAACAGGGGACCGTGTATTCACTGCACCCGATCGTGCATATGTAATGATCGGGTGAAGTGAATATATGAATATCTAATGAGCGGCTCGGCTCCCGGCCCCCTGCTGGCTGCTATGTGTAAAAAAAATATATATATATTTTTTTAAATTAAATATATATTCATGTGCTATAAGCCCTTGCACAGAATAAAAGTCCTGATTTTTTTACACCAAAATTTTATTTTAAAAGTTCACATTTCACTTCTCCATGAAAAGATGGAGAATTGCTACACGGAGAGACAGGGCGAAAATCACTTAGAAAGACGGCGAGAAGTGCACGTTGAATAGGGTTGCTCGCTTTTGGAGAGCAAAAGTCTCCGTCCAACGCGAGAAAAGCACAAACCCGCCATAAAACACAGAGAATTTTTCTCATTGAATACTGCCCTATGAGGTGCAGGTTTTAAATAACTTTTAGACAATTCATGCTTAAAAACTGCACCTAATATAATTCCTAACATCTTCTGTGGAAACAATGGCACATTGCTATATGGAGAAATGCATCAAGTCAGGATTTATTTGTGACATTGCTGCTGTTTCTGTCCCCCCTTTATTTGCACTGCTGGACAGCCGTCTCCTTTATTGAGTGGACCTAGAAGATACCGGGACACCACACACTGTATGACCACACAGGTCAGGGTGGCTCTGACACATCCCACTGTGGAGTCCTTCACTCCATCAAGCCAAAACGCAGCTCCTCCAATCCCATCACTCTGCATGTATCTCCTGCAATTGGTCCATTAAAATATCCTCCATAACTGATCACAAAATATAGAAGAAATTGCTGTAATGCTGTGATAAGGGTTAACTCTGATATAAGGAAATAAAATAAAGTTACAAAAATGTAAAATACAACCATTAATGTACCAGGATGCTATTTTTTACAGTGATGAATAGGTAAGGGAGAGGGATTCATGACCATGAATACATTCTTTTCTATTCACTGAAAACTGAAATTTTAAGGTCAAAAACATAATTTTAAGGACAAAGTTATTTTTTAATGCACTAAAACTCGGCAGAACAAAAAAATTGGTAAGCTCTATATAATCATTTGCTATTATTTTATACTACAATGATTTCCTTTTCAATTTTCTCTTGAATACAATTTTGTAAATGTGACTCAGTGATTAAACATATTTTATATTTATATATATGGCATGTCACCTTGTATGTTGTCCTTTGTATAATTACTGGCTACTTTATTAAAGATACATTTATATTACTGTGTACAGCATTAACCTAATTTTGTACAAAACAGCCTGATTTCTTCATGGCTTGAATTCAGCAAAGTTCTCGAAACATTCCCCAAAGCTTATGATCTGGATATCTTTTCTGCATCCCTTTGTGGTTAATTCTGCTTTGCACTCTACTGTATGTACAATATACTGTACCAATTTACATTGCATAAACTTATTACTATTATTAAAAAAAGGCACCACAAAGTGCACCATTACATGAGAAATGTAGTAAAATTCCATAGAAAAACAATATAATTTGAAATCTCAGACAGACAACAAAGTCACAGTGAAATAATGTTGGTAACTGACATTACTGTGCTGGTAGTAAAGTAAATGTATTTGTACAGTATCCATATTTAGTTATTTGTTAGGATACTTCTTTTATTAGAATTTGCAATATTCAAACCACATACAAAAAAAGAAAAACATTAAAAAAAATCACAAATGATCAGAAAATGAATAATAATGAACCAGCAAGTATATCTACATCCATTTAGGCACTTATTCTGGTCCTTTGCCATGAGGAATGATGTTGGGAATATGCGCATGTGCAGCCGCATTTCTGCGCATGTGCATACGCTGAGTGTGTTTGGCCATGGCAAACACACTGTTTGCCGGGTGCACACACCCAAGAGAGCGGGCAGGGGGCATGGGGCGGTAGCGGATAGTCGCTCCTATGGAAATGCCAGCATTCCATGGGCATTCCATTGAAAACGCTGGGTGTTCCGATGGATGTGTTTGGGCCTTCCACATCACTCGATGGTTGGTGAAAATCGAATGATGTGGGTATTCCCCCACAGCAGGTGTCACGGCTAAAGGGCTGGATGGAGTCGTGCGGTGCACAGGAACCGGAGACGGACCAGGAGGAGTAGGATTGAAACGTGCAGGTTTAATAACTGATTTCATAAATGATAAACTTCACTCAAATACTTCTTTAAGTGACAGTTGGAATAAATTAAATAGAGTCCAGCACAATACTAATAACAGGTAGGGAAATCTGGAAACGTATACTTGGTGAGCCAGAGTACATAGATGAGGATCCGGAAGGAGGTTGATTTGATGACAGAAGAAATGGATCCGGATGACTGAAAGATGATGGAATGAATGAGTTGTATGAAGGAGGACAGCGGAAAGCTGTGCAGGGTAATTCTGGGACACAAGCAGGAACAAGCACTAGGTAGGACTTGCAGCATTGGTGTCAGGAGAAAACTTCCTTGTAGCAAGATGCAGGGAGCAAGGCACCAGAGTCAGGAGAGAAAGAGCCAGGATCCGGGAATCAGCTAGGAGTTGTGAATGACTCCAAAGACTCATTGCACTGACACTGAACAGCCTAGGCAGATCCCCTATATCCCCAGGGGATGGCTGCCATTGGCTGTCAGCACAGGATGAGGAGGGAACCTCCACTCTGGGCCAATCTGTCTCCTGCCCTCAACCAAGATGGCGACGCCGGCCTCCCGGCACCACTACTGCTGCCATCCCTACCCAGAGCTGCCGCTACCCGCACACCGCAGAACGGAGCCTGCACACGCTAGCCGGCGGCGGGCGCGGACGGGTGAGTACTGTACCCGCCGCGCTCCGTCGCGGCTACGTGTGACAGTACCCCCCCTTTTCAGGGTGACCCCAGGGCGCCTATGGGCCTTGTGCGGATTTCTCTGGAGAAATTGCTTTACCAGTTTTGGAGCGTGCAAATCAATGGAATCCACCCAAGAGTTCTCTTCGGGACCAAACCCAACCCATTCCACCAGATACTGGGTACGAGAATTGCGGCAACGAGAGTCTATAATGCGTCTTACCTCGAATTCAGACCCACTTTCGGAGTTAATCTTGGGCGGTTTGGGAATCTTCTTTTGATAAGAGTTCAACCTTAAAGGCTTGAGGAGGGACACATGGAAGGAATTCGAAATCCTTAGGGAAGGAGGAAGTTGAAGTCTATAAGCGACAGGATTAATGACTTGGATGATAGGGTATGGCCCAATGAACCGGGGAGCCAGCTTCATAGAGGGCAGATGGAGGCGTATATGGCGGGTAGACAGCCATACCCGGTCTCCGACTTTCAATCTGGGCGCTGCCCTTCTTTTCCTGTCTGCCATCCTCTTGTATCGGGCGGAAGATTTAAGAAGAGCGGTGTGGACATCCGACCAGATTTTAGCAAAGCGTTGTAATGAAGTGGTTGCTGCAGGAACTTCGGAAGAGGATAATTCTGAGAAATCCGGAGATCGTGGATGTTTGCCGAATACTGTAAAGAAGGGGGTGGTTCCGGAGGAAGAGTGATAGGAGTTGTTATGCATATATTCTGCCCACGGGAGAAGATCCACCCAGTCATCTTGGGACGACGAGACAAACAGTCGGATAAAGGCCTCCAAGTCTTGATTCACCCGTTCTGTCTGGCCATTGGTCTGGGGATGAAAGGCAGTGGAAAACTTGAGTTTGACCTGTACCGCGGCACAGAGAGCTCTCCAGAACTTTGCAACGAACTGTACTCCGCGGTCGGATACAATCTCTTTGGGCAGTCCGTGAAGTTTAAAAATGGTTGAGATAAATAGCTGAGCCAGTACTGGAGCAGAGGGGAGACCTTTTAGTGGGAAAAAATGGACCATTTTCGAGAATCGGTCGACCACTACCCAGATTGCGGTATGACCTTTTGAGGGAGGTAGTTCGCAAATGAAGTCCATTGACAGATGGGTCCATGGTTCTGTGGGAATGGTTAGAGGGCGGAGAGGACCAGCGGGAGTTGTTCTGGGCACCTTATGCTGAGCACATCTTACACAAGAAGCGACGAAGTTGGTTACGTCGTGGCGGATGGTTGGCCACCAATAAGAACGTGACAGGAACATCAAGGTCTTTTGTGCTCCTGCGTGCCCTGCGAAGCGGGAAGAATGTGCCCATGACAATATTTTCTTGCGGAGTTCGGGGGGAACGAACGTTTTACCTGGAGGAGGAGATGGCTGTACGGTTACTTGGGCGAAGACCAGCGGATCGAGGATTGGACGAGGAGGTGTCTCTAGGTCAGAGGTCGTCTCAAAGGAGCGGGATAGAGCGTCTGCCTTAGTATTCGTGGTTCCAGGTCGGAATTTAATTTGGAAGTCAAAGCGTTCAAAAAACATGGCCCAACGGGCTTGGCGGGCAGTAAGGCACTGAGCCTGTTTAAGAAAGGACAGATTTTTGTGGTCTGAATACACGGTGATCTTATGCCGTGCCCCCTCCAGAAGGTATCGCCACTCCTCTAACGCAGTTTTGACTGCAAGCAACTCCTGTTCCCCGATGGGGTAATTCTTCTCTGCCGGGAGGAATTTTTTGGAGAGGAAGGCACAAGGGTGTAATTCTTGATCCTCACCTTTTTGTGACAAGATGGCCCCGATCCCTTCCGAGGATGCGTCCACCTCGAGAATGAAGGGCCTGTCGAGGTCTGGTTGGAGGAGGATTGGTGCCGTTATGAATGCTCTCTTTAACTGCTGGAAGGCAGAGGATGCTTCTGGCGACCATCGGCTTGGATCAGCTCCCTTGCAAGTGAGAGCAGTGAGGGGAGCAGCGATAGTAGAGAAGTTCTGGATAAATCGCCGGTAATAGTTTGAGAACCCTAGGAATCTCTGAATTCCTTTGAGTGTTGTGGGGGCTGCCCAGTCTTGGATGGCTCTCACCTTCTCTGGGTCCATTTCTATCCCAGTGGCGGAGAGAATGTGACCCAAGAATGGAATGGACGTGACCTCAAAAACGCACTTCTCCAACTTGCAGAACAGTTGATTTTGGCGAAGACGTCGTAGGACTTCGGACACTGTCTGTCTGTGAAGTTGAAGATTTGGAGAGAAGATGAGTATATCGTCTAGATAGACTACGATGGAGTGGTACAGCAAGTCCCGAAAGATATCATTTACAAACTGTTGGAAGACGGCGGGGGCGTTACAAAGGCCGAAGGGCATCACCAGGTATTCATAGTGGCCGTCGCGCGTGTTAAAAGCCGTCTTCCACTCGTCACCTGGACGGATCCGGATCAAATTGTAGGCCCCTCGCAGGTCCAATTTAGTAAAGATTGCTGCCCCTCTGATCTTGTCGAATAGTTCTGCGATAAGGGGTAAGGGATAGCGGTTTTTAATGGTGATGTCGTTCAGGCCCCTATAGTCGATACATGGCCGAAGACCGCCATCCTTCTTTTTCACAAAGAAAAACCCGGCCCCGGCCGGAGAAGTAGATGGTCGAATGAAACCTTTGTTTAAGTTCTCTTGAATGTACGAGGACATGGCCTCAGTCTCAGGTAGCGACAGGGGATAGATGCGGCCACGAGGAGGGAATTTCCCGGCCACCAGCTCTATCGGGCAGTCCCAAGGACGGTGAGGAGGCAGGGTGTCGGCACCACCTTTACTGAATACATCTGTAAATGAACGATATGGTGCGGGTATCGACAAGGGTGGAGCTGAAGAGGATGAAGGATAGTTACCCTCACGTTGTGGATGGGTCTGGTAGACCGGAAGGATCTGAGGAATGCAAGTAGACTGGCAATCTGTTCCCCAGGCCTTGACCTCCATATTGGTCCAATCGATGTGTGGGTTATGTTTGGAGAGCCAGGGAAGGCCCAGGACCATTTGGTGTGAGGACTGTGGAAGAATGAAGAATTCGAGGGTCTCTTGATGTAGAGCTCCTATGAGCAGTGTCACCGGGGTGGTCTGATGGGTGATTTGTCCACTACGAATTCGACTCCCATCCACTGCAGTGAGGACCAGCGAGTGATCCAGGGGTTGCACAGGCAGGGCATGTTGGGTGACAAAAGAAGAAGAAAGGAAGTTTCCCGCTGCTCCAGAGTCCAATAGGGCCTGAACTCTTTTTCTCCCTTGGGGACACACAAGGGTAACCGGAATGGTGGAATCAGAAGAAGAGGGAGATGGAAGCAAGACTCCTAATCGGACCTCCCTCGGGGAGATTAGGAGCGGTCGTTTCCCGGCCGCAGCGGGCAGGAAGCCAATAAGTGAGCTGAGGAGCCACAGTACATGCATAGATTCTCTCGCCGTCTTCGGGACTTCTCTTCGAGAGAGAGACGGGAGCGGTTGATTTGCATGGGCTCATCTGTTGACACCGCAGGAGGCGGGGTTGGTTTGGAGGCTGGTGCGACATTGGAAGGAAATCGAGGGCGAAGGCGATCAGAGCGATTCCTCTCAAGTTGGCGTTCTTGGAGTCGCAGATCGACTTTGTTACATAATGAAATGAGTTCAGCCAGGGTGGAAGGAGAATCGCGAGTTGCTAACTCGTCCTTGATGCGCCCGGCTAGGCCGTTCCAGAAGGCAGAAACGAGAGCCTCTTCGTTCCATCTGAGTTCGGAAGCCAGGGTTTGAAATTGTACGACATATTGTCCCACTGGGCGACTGCCCTGACGAATCCTTAGGATCTCTGTGGCTGCGGAGGACACTCTGCCAGGCTCGTCGAAGATGCGACGGAAGGAGGCCACAAACTCTTCATAGTTATTGAGGATGGGATCCGCACGCTCCCAAAGGGGGGACACCCACTCCAGGGCTGGACCCGCCAGTAGGGACACGATGTAAGCCACCCGAGTCTTGGGAGAGGGGAAATTGGAAGGCTGGAGGGTAAAATGGACGTCACATTGATTCAGGAATCCTCGACACCCCCTCGGGGACCCGTCATATTTACTGGGGGTTGACAGGTGTAGATGGTGAGGAGCAGCTGGCCCAGGGGGAGCAGCAGAGGCCGAAGCTCCGGAGGTTGGTGCTGCTGAAACTGAGGGAGCCACCTGAGGTGATGACAAGGTCTGGAGAAATTGAGCCACTTGACGCTGGGTAGTCTCTACTTGTTCCAATCGAGCCATGATGCCTTGAAGAACATCCGTCATGGAGGCCTGTGCTTCACCCGATTCCATCGGGTCAGTGCAAACTGTCACGGCTAAAGGGCTGGATGGAGTCGTGCGGTGCACAGGAACCGGAGACGGACCAGGAGGAGTAGGATTGAAACGTGCAGGTTTAATAACTGATTTCATAAATGATAAACTTCACTCAAATACTTCTTTAAGTGACAGTTGGAATAAATTAAATAGAGTCCAGCACAATACTAATAACGGGTAGGGAAATCTGGAAACGTATACTTGGTGAGCCAGAGTACATAGATGAGGATCCGGAAGGAGGTTGATTTGATGACAGAAGAAATGGATCCGGATGACTGAAAGATGATGGAATGAATGAGTTGTATGAAGGAGGACAGCGGAAAGCTGTGCAGGGTAATTCTGGGACACAAGCAGGAACAAGCACTAGGTAGGACTTGCAGCATTGGTGTCAGGAGAAAACTTCCTTGTAGCAAGATGCAGGGAGCAAGGCACCAGAGTCAGGAGAGAAAGAGCCAGGATCCGGGAATCAGCTAGGAGTTGTGAATGACTCCAAAGACTCATTGCACTGACACTGAACAGCCTAGGCAGATCCCCTATATCCCCAGGGGATGGCTGCCATTGGCTGTCAGCACAGGATGAGGAGGGAACCTCCACTCTGGGCCAATCTGTCTCCTGCCCTCAACCAAGATGGCGACGCCGGCCTCCCGGCACCACTACTGCTGCCATCCCTACCCAGAGCTGCCGCTACCCGCACACCGCAGAACGGAGCCTGCACACGCTAGCCGGCGGCGGGCGCGGACGGGTGAGTACTGTACCCGCCGCGCTCCGTCGCGGCTACGTGTGACAGCAGGGCTGTCTTTTCGTATGGGCTTAATGGGCACTTGCCCAGGGGCCCCAGGTGTATAAGGGTCCTATGCTGATAGCTGAGGATCCCCTTTTTCCAGGGTACCAGAATTTTGAAATTCGGCCCTGGGGAACTGGAGATATCCAACTTCAAAGCAGCAGTCCGCAGCAGTCCACATCTGACCTGTTAATTGTAATTCCCAGTCATATTTCTCAGGTTCTCTCTGACTTAGAGTTTTTCTGAGAGTATATTCCAAAAGCTGGGACTTTCCCCTTTCTGAGGACACTAGCGGCTTGTCTCTTTCATGCCCAGAACCAGAGATATCAGCCTTCCAGCAGCCGGTCCCTGCTCCAGCTCCAAACGTCTGGTGTACAGTTTTATATTTTTGGCAATGGATTGCCCTGCTCCTGATCTCTGATCCCCAAGTCCCCAGCACCTCCTGAAAGTTGGGACTCTAGGTTTTTATACTATTGAAGGCCAAGAAATCTATTTCCAGATAATGGCGATATCTGCAAACAAGCTGCCCTTCCACCGGAAAATGACGAATATTATGCCCACTCCATTATGCAACCCTCCCCTGCGTATAAAACACCCCCTACCTCCCTGGAAGTCATTTACAAGGGACCCTTCATTCAGCCCAGTGCCCCCTTCCACACGTTAGTGTTCTCCCTCCCACCACCTGTGCAGTAAAGGAGTAATTAGCAGAAGTTACTGCTCCAGGTCCTACATGTTGAATGGAAGATAGAGCACCCCCTGCCACCCGTTAGTCATCAGAGCTGCTAGTGATAGCACCCCCCATCCCTAGGAGGGGAGAATGGGTAAGGGCCCCAAAGCAGGGGAGAATGGGTAAGGGCCCCAATGCATTGCTTTGCCCAGGGGCCCACGCTGCTGTTAAGATGGCCCTGCCCCACAGCCTGTGAATGGAAGTTTATGTAAAACATCCATTTGCAGCTCCTGCAAATGTAAGTGGCATTCGAGGGTGGCAGGCGTACCGGCATTTCGCAGGTGGCGTCTGGTGAACTCACAAGGCTGCTAATTCTCAGACTTGAGAATCAACCAGAATAACCCCCTTAATGTGCCAGAGGAGAAAATATTTGAGAAAGTTCTATGTATCAAGTATGAAACATACTGACTTGCATCTCAAATAGTGTTAGTGAGAAAAAAATTAGTGCAAAGTGTTAATAGAATGTAAAGGTGTGCCACACTAGAGCCACCAAGCCAAACCAGTCCAAGGGCACCACACCCCACACCACCGTTACCCTAAATTGGGTCTACAATTATCCAGCAAGGAGCCACATGATAATAGCTCCTTACTTATATAAACTAAGAGCTACCTACCTTGGAGCAACCACAAAATACTCCTTGTGGCATATCAGGACCCACATCTCTTCCTAATATGGGCTCCCTTCTGCATCTCTCACAACATATTCATAGCTAATGGCAGGTGCTCAATTAGTTTAGTAATACCATTTAGGTGCATGGGAGGAGGGCTAATACTACATAGTTACATAGTTACATAGTAGGTAAGGCTGAAAAAAGACTTGCGTCCATCTAGTTCAACCTGGTATAGATTATCCATTACTGATTTGGTATCCATTGCTGATTTGGTAGGTTCTGATATTTTACAGACAGATTATATTTCTTATTTGTACCCATGGACCAGTGGCGTAACTATATAATTTGCGCCCCCCCGCCAAACTTTTTCGGCGCCCCCCCCCTCCCCTCCCCATACCCATACCTGACAGAGCGCTGCTCCAGTCTCCGCTGCGCTGCTGCCCGGCCGCATCTGTGGTCACTGTCCCGTCACTCGCTCCCGGCGCCGGCTCCTGCTGATAATGAAAAGAGACTCTTAGAAAATGGCTGCCAAAACTGTCTGCAATACGGGGGCAGCCATTTTCTAAGTGTCACTTTTCATTATCAGCAGGAGCCGGCGCCGGGAGCGAGTGACGGGACAGTGACCGAAGATGCGGCCGGGCAGCAGCGCAGCGGGTAACTATAGCACCGCAGCCCCCCCGGCGCCCATAGTTACTCTGCGCCTCCCCGCCATGGCGGGGGCTGCGGTGGCCTAGTTATGCCACTGCCATGGACATTTTTATCCAGTAAATGTTTGTCCAACTTAGCCTTGAAAGCATTTAATGAGCCAGCCGCCACCACCTCACCGGGAAGAGAGTTCCACAGTTTGACTGTTATGACCGTAAAGAAATTCTTTCTACTAGCTGAATTAAATCTTTTTTCTTCTAATCTATACTCATGTCCTTGTGTCCTAGATTCCTTTCTAGTAGAAAAGAGGGTGTGTGACAGTTCCTTATATTGGCCCTTGATATATTTGTACATGTTGAACATGTCCCCCCTTAAACGTCTCTCTTCCAATGTAAATAGTCCCAAATTGCTTAATCTCTCCTCGTAGCTTAAATTCTCCATTCCCCTAATAAGCTTTGTTGCTCGCCTTTGGATTTTTTCTAATTCTATAAAGTCCTTTTTGTAGTGTGGGGCCCAGAACTGCACTCCGTACTTGAGGTGAGGTCTCACCAATGCTTTATACAGTGGCATAATTACCCTTGAGAGTTTCCATTCCCCTCTTAATACATGCCAGAATTTTGTTGGCCTTTTTTTTGTAGCTACATTACAATGGGCACTACATCCCAGTTTGCTGTATATTTGGACTCCTAGATCCTTTTCAAGTATGGAATTACCCAGTTCCTCTCCGCTAAGGTTACTGAATACTGAATAAGTAACAACCCCTGGTTTCTCCTAGCTTACTAAATGGTATTAGTAACCAGTCTAGAACACTACATGATAATAGAATTCAGAGATATTGGTTACATCTATCTACATATAAACTGAAAAGTAATGAGTACGGTCACTTTGCTGTTAGCAGTGGGTGGAGGGCTCTCATTGGCTGAGTTTGGTCAATCAGGGGGGTTGGAGTTAGGGGGTCATGGGGGAATAGGGCCTGAACAATTGGTGTTAGATCTTTCATGGTGTGGGGGGGGGAGGGGGGTATTTCATTGGCTGGTGTTCTTGTGATGGTGGGGGCAGCGTCAACCTCAGGGCTATTAGCACACTGTGTGTGAGCATTTGTAATGCTCCGTACCCCCATACAATTTACCCCCCCACTCACAAGTAAATTTAAAAAATGAATTTATGGCATGCAGTAACCTCTCCTACAGACTCTGACAAGTTCTTTACATCCTCATATTACTTTACACTCAAACCTCCACCACAGGGGTTAAAGTGAGGGGGAATGGGGTGGTTACCCCTACCACCTCTAATGGTAGGGTTAACTGAGCTCCTCTTCTACCACTGCCCTGAACAGTAATTCCAAAAGAAAAGACTGTCCTAGTGGCTTCTTCTACTGGCACATATCATACCATCTACACCACTGAAGTGAAGAAGAGCCACTAAGAGGAGCAGGTTCTGTGCATGCTGGAGACATGGTGAGAGAGGGTTGGAGGGACTCGAAGGTGGGAAAGCTGCTGAGGGACATGGACAGTGAGCTGCTGGAGTGACAGAGACAGATGTGTATAACAGCACTATTGTGGACATTATGTTTATAAGCAGCACTACTGTGTGTTTTAGTATGAATCAAGGGCACTGAATGCAGTGTAATCAGGGCCGGATTAACAATGGGCCTGATGGAGCTATAGCTCCAAATAGGCCCATTTTGTAGCTGAGGGCCAGGGCTTTCCAACTAGACCAGCCTCGCGTCGCTAGCCCCCCGGGAACCGGAGATACCGCCAGGCAAACCTGGAACGTTTTCCCATAGGATAACATGGTACCCACTAATTCCAACCTCCACCCGGTTCCAACGGCTGCCAGTTCCGTCGAACCCAAATCGCTGGGCCTTCAATCGGATACCTGGTCCATATGGGTTCATTGGTTCTAGAGATATTGCAGGTAAAACTATTTTTTTTTTTTCATTTCTGAAATGTAATTTCATGGCTGTTCATGTTGTTTGAGGACAGATTTCTCTGAAACCAAACGGCCCAGTTTCACTGGACCAAAATCATTCGAAGGCTACATGTAAATGGGTCAGTTGGTTCCAAAGATATAGAGCCCTACCACAGACCTTGGCACCAACTGAGGCCCATCACAGACTTTGGCCCCAACCAAGTGACCCATACCACCTTGCACCAGGCTCCCTAACGGTGAACTTCATTCCGGACCAGCCTCCACCATCTTGGACTCTCACAGGTCCACACCTCCATTTTGCAGTGATTCACGGCTGTGGCACATCCATCATCCCACCCACCATTCCTGCTTCTTTCCATCTGAGGCCAATTGGACCGATATGCTGGGAATTTAACCGGAACCACTCTCAGGTCACCAGATGAGACCCTGACGAATTGACCATCAATAGTGGTAACTATAGTAAAGTACTGTATTGGCCCAATGAACTGCCTTCTTTTTCCTTCCGGAGCCACGTACATGCACTGACACTTTTTTAACCCCCTCTTTTTTATCCATTTGCGCAATTTTTTCATATATATATTTTTTCATATAGAGAATTCTCTTCATTGTTGTGTAATGAAATAAATGCATTTACATTTTAATATATAATTGTGTATTGGTCATCATTCAGACTAACCCAAGCGCTGTATACCCCTTCCTTTGTTCAAATATTTACGGGGAGCTTTACACACACCCATGTACAGCAGCTTTAACTGGTTTCGAGGTTCACCTTTTTCTCTCTGGTTCCAAAGATATAGCTGGTTGTTTAAAGGGGGGTGGGGGTGGTTTTCTCTCCCCCTCACACCAGAAAATGTAGGGACTAGGCTGGTGTAAAAGGGGCCAGTCCGAGAATGTCCCTGCATGATCCTGGGACCATATTCCCTGCATTTTCTGGTATAAAAGGGGTATTATTTCAAATAGCCGGGACATGCAGTGCTCTGAGTACAGCCGGGCAGCCCCCTACTCTTTGCCCGGCTGTTAATGGCTGTCATTTCTGCCCGGCGGCGACTGTCCCCCAGTTACCGTGAGCATGTATTCCCCCCTGGCAATGAGCATGTAATCCCACATGGCAATGAGCATGTAACCCCTGGCAATGAGCACGGAACCCCTGGCAATGAACATGGAACCCCTGGCAATGGACATGTAGGTATGCAACACTTATGTAGCATAATTTTTAATAGGCATCATGGTGTTTGGCATAATACGTAATGGAGATTATGGTGTGAGGCTTAACATGTAATGGGCATTATGGTGTAAATGTTTAATGTGCGCCTTTAGCGCGCAATGCCCCTATTTATGAAGCATATTGTGCATTATTGCTCAATCTGTTTGGTATAGTGCAGGCATGTCCAAACTATGGCCCTCCAGCTGTGAAACTACAAGTCCCATCATGCATTGCCACAGTTTTGCAATTAGGGAATGCTAAAACTATGTCAAGGCATGCTGGGACGTGTAGTTTCACAACAGCTGGAGGGCCACTGTTTGGAAATGCCTGGTATAGTGTGTACTTTGGCTCAATCCATGTGGCAAAATGTGAATTTTGCCTTAATCTGTGTGTCATAACGTGAATTTTGACTCAATCTGTGTGCCATAGTGTGAATTTTTGCTCAATCGGTGTGAATTTTGTCTCATTCCATGTGGCATAATGTGTAAGAAGCAAGTACAGTATAAGGGGTTACTATTGTGTTGCATGATTTGTATAAGGGGTATATGGTGTGGTAAACTTAGGTTACCACATAAAAGGTGCTAACATATTGTGTACCAAGTTTTGGCTTTCAGTATTTTTTTAATCTTTTTTTTTTTTTTATCTTTTATTTTTATCTTTTTTTAAGTATCTTAGGACATCGGCGTCCTGCGGGTGCACCTTTGGAGTGCACCCAACAATATATCTCCCTGCATTTTTCTTATGCCAGCCCCCTGCCTTTTCCAGGCATATAGAATTAGTTGAAAGTATTTACACAAATAGAGACACACCTATGAGCAGACCACCCAAACAGAACACTGTTCATGCCACCCACATTATTAGGTGCTGGCCGCAACCCCTATTATTGCGCATAATAGGCCCTTGATCATTTTCAGCTCCAGGCCCATTTAAACCTTTATCTGGCTCTGAGTGTAATGTGTATATGAATGTGCTACTGTGTGTTGTAACTTTAATTGGAGTTACTATTGTGTGACTACACCCCTTCCATGTGAGGGGGGGGGTCGTTGTAAGAGGAAATAAATCTCATGCCGAATTGTACCGTAATACTGTACTAAGATTTGATTGCTATGCAATCTTTGCTAACTTATGTGCTATTTACATACAATTCATGCTATCTACATTTAATCTGCACTATATAGTCATTGCTGCACTGTTTATTTGGCTTTTCAATTTCATCTGAACAGAAGCGCGCGTCAACATCAGGATAGAAAACTTGAAAACATGTTCTATCTCCATTTGATGTCTTTGCAATCCCGATTCAATTTTGACTACAAATCAAATGTCAAATTGTACCGTGTGTAACCGTGTGTACACAGCATAACAGTTAATTTGATAAACAGATGATACTGTATGTACAGATTAAGCTGGCTTCATCTTTGCAGGTTCTGGCGCGCATGCACGAGACGCTCAAGTGCGCGTAGCAACGAAACTTCCCCCCTGGTCCCCATTGCCTCCCCCGCCGCCGGCGACAGTCCCCCTCGCCCCCGCCCCCCCTGCCCCCCCAGCCCCTACTACAAGACCCAGGTACACACGTGGCTCTGCCCCCTCTCTTTTGTATTTGCCTCCCATCTTGCGTTCCCTGCTGCTATAAGGTATGTGTCAGGCTGTCAGCATTGCAGCATGCCTGCTCTATCCCCAGCAGTGACAGCCCCCCCCCCCCCCTGATGCAGTAACCAGCTTCCTTATGTCCTGTGCTAGCCTGCTCGAGCTCCCACCTAGTCTGTCCTGGCTCTCCTCTAATATGCATCACTCCTTGTCCTAATACAGTACGAGCCAATTGCTCCTTTCCCCAGCTTCCACCGCAACCTGCATGTCTCTGCCTTCAGCACCCTACGCCTCCCTAGCGCACTACATCTCTCTGCCCTCCCCAGCACCCCGCGTTTCTCTGCCCTCCAGTGCTCTGCGTCTTTCTGCCCTCCCTAGCACCCTGCGTCTGCATCTGCCCTTCCTAGTGCCCTGCCTCTGTGTCTGCCCTCCCTAGAGCTCTGCGTCTGTCTCTGCCCTCCCTAGAGCCCTGCGTCTGTCTCTGCCCTCCCTAGCGCTCTGCATCTGTCTCTGCGCTCCCTAGTGCCCTGAGTCTGTCTCTGCCCTCCCTAGCGCCCTACATCTCTCTGCCCTCCCCAGCACCCTGCGTCTCTCTGCCCTCCAGTGCTCTGCGTCTTTCTGCCCTCCGTAGCACCCTGCGTCTGCATCTGCCCTCCCTAGTGCCCTGCGTCTGTCTCTGCCCTCCCTAGAGCTCTGCGTCTGTCTCTGCCCTCCCTAAAGCCCTGCGTCTGTCTCTGCCCTCTCTAGCGCTCTGAATCTGTCTCTTCCCTCCCTAGTGCCCTGAGTCTGTCTCTGCCCTCCCTAGCC
The DNA here is from genome assembly GCF_055691185.1 of Crinia signifera. NCBI lineage: Eukaryota > Metazoa > Chordata > Amphibia > Anura > Myobatrachidae > Crinia > Crinia signifera. The sequence goes on along the minus strand of NC_139218.1, from coordinate 290,717,456 downwards.
CCCTGCGTCTGTCTCTGCCCTTCCTATCTCCCTGCGTCTGTCTCTGCCCTCCCTAACGCCCTGCGTCTGTCTCTACCCTATCTAGCGCTCTGCATCTGTCTCTGCCCTCCCTAGCGCCCTGTGTCTTTCTTTTCCCTCCCTATCGCCCTGCGTCTGCATCTGCCCTCCCTAGCGTCCTGCATGTCTCTGCCCTGCCTAGGTCCCTGCATCTGTCTCTGCCCTCCCTAGAGCCCTGCATCTGTCTCTGCCCTCCCTAGCGCTCTGCGTCTGTCTCTGCCCTCCCTAGTGCCCTGAGTCTGTCTCTGCCCTCCCTAGCCCCTGTGTCTGTCTCTGTCCTCCCTATCGCCCTGCATCTGTCTCTGCCCTCCCAAACGCCCTGCGTCTGTCTCTACCCTATCTAGAACTCTGCATCTGTCTCTGCCCTCCCTAGCGCCCTGTGTCTGTCTCTGCCTTTTCCAGCACCCTGCGTGTCTCTGCCCTCCCTAGCGCCCTGCGTCTATCTACCCTCCCTAGCACCCTGTGTCTATCTACCGTCCCTTGTGCCCTGTGTCTGTCTCTGCCCTCCCTAGCGCTCTGCATCTGTCTTTGCCCTCTCTAGTGCCCTGAGTCTGTCTCTGCCCTCCCTAGCCCCCTGCGTCTGTCTCTGCCCTCCCTAGTGCTCTGCGTCTGTCTCTGCCCTCCCTAGCGCTCTGCGTCTGTCTCTGCCCTCCCTAGTGCTCTGCGTCTGTCTCTGCCCTCCTTAGCGCCCTGCGTCTACCTACCCTCCCTAGCACCCTGAGTGTCTCTGCCCTCCCTAGCGCCCTGCATCTCTCACTTTGTTGTGGCCCACTCCATGTGGCATAATGTTCATTTTGGCTCCTACTGCGCAGCGTAATGTGAATTTTGGACCATTCTATGTGCATAAAGGCTTATTCTGTATGGCATAATGTGAAGGACATGCCCCTTTTAAATTTACCACACACCCTTTCCCCATGAGAGGTACATAAGTTAAGTACATAAGACCTCAGTCTTAATATTTAAAAAAATCTATTTATATAATTTATTTATTTTTTGTACTGAAAACTTCCATTTTGGCCTTTACTTATGGGCCAGTGCTCTTTAGTTGCCCCCTAGGCTAAAAGTTGCCGGCCAGCCCTTGCTTTATTCCCATTCAGCCATTGACTTCATCTCGTTCAGTTATTGACTTTGTTTATTCAGTCATTTATCCCTTCATTTATCCCTTCATTCAACCATAACCATATTTATTTATTAACAGTTTGTTATATAGGGGATACATATTCCGCAGAGAATATTTGAACATTCCCATCAGTCCCTGCCCCAGTGGAGCTTACAATCTATATTCCCTATCATATGTACACTGGCGGAAGTTGGCTCCTATGTGGCTGGCTGCCTGTAACAAACAGAAACAACAAGAGAGACATGGGACTGAGTGCACCCCCATATCCATGTATGCTTTGATCCTGTAAAGAACTTCACAGTCAGCCAACATTATGTAATTACAAAGGGTTTGACTAGCGTCAAGATTCAAAAGGAGAATACTGTAACTACTGCTTTTAAATTAAGCCCATGAAGTTTTATTAATCCTATAATAACATTGTTAAGAACCTCAACTAATTGTTATTTTCCTCATCACTTACACTGCCCTTTCATTAGCACACTGCATTTTGGTCTGTTAAGGTACATTACTTGTAATATTTGTTTTATTTGATGTGCTTCCTTTACAGCACTGGTTCCCAAACTTGGTCCTCAAGTACCCCTAATACTTCATGATTTTCAGGTCACCACACAGCATCACAAGTGAAATAATTAGTTCCACCTGTTTTTTAAAATGTGTCAGTGAATAATTCTGCTGAGTGACCTGGAAAATGTGAACTGTTGGGGGTACTTGAGGACAGAGGTTTGGAACCACTGCTTTAGAGGCTGTTTCTTCTGTTCGGCTGGTATGTGTTTTTTTTTTTCCTTCCTTTTTTCTCAACCATAGCCCTCATCCTTTGTTATCACATTCTCTTCTTTTTCATAGTAAAAGTGCTTTCTGCTTTAGTAAATAATGTTTCTGTGTATTCTCTGGTTAGGTCTGTTTCTGCTCCATACACCACTTCCACATCCCCTTTGTTTATTTTGCTTTAGACTTGAATTTTCTATTTAATAGTTACAATGCTTTCTCCTTTAGTATATTTTCTCTTATTCTTATCTGTACTGTGTTGTCATGACATGGGTTTTGTGGACCTGGTTGTGACCTTGGTGGTTAGGTGATAAAAGCTAGATACCAGTGAAGAGGAGGAATAGAAAAAAATCTTGTAAGATGAATGTGCTTTTATTAACACACAATATTCAGTGAAGATACTGATGAATTGCAGTGTTAAATAAGGCAACAATAATGTCTCTTGGCATGAAATAACAAATAACATAGTTCTGTATGGGAATCAAAGGAAGACTGACATTTAACAATGGAGATCTCATACTGGAATTAATAGAAGACTTACAACGAGGTGTAGACTTGAAACGAAGAAAGACCTTGAAGACTTGAGAAGGGGTGAAGCCTTTGAACACTTGAAATGAGGTGAGAGCTTGAAGACTTGAAACGACTACTGTTCAAGCAGAAGAATACACAATATCACTGAGAGCGCACTGTAATGTCTATAACAATTTATTACAGTAAAAACACATTAGATTATAAACAATAAAAATATATAAAAATGTACAGTACTTAGTTGCCAAATAACATGCCTATCACAATATAACACAATTATATTGAAAGTATACCCCCAATGTTCTTACCCACTCAGGTTGTGTATAGTTTGATTGTAAGGGGGGGTCTCTTAGCAGGTAACGATTTTATGTCCAGAATTCAAGGTGGCCAATTAGCTTATATTTGTATCCAGATATTATGGTTTGAGTTGTGGTAGCAATTGTAGTTTTTACAAATGTCCCAGTTAAACACACAACAGAACCACAGATTGGAGACCGATGGTATGGGCAGGTGGGGATAAGGCAACCAGTTGGTCAGGCAGGAGGACAGGGTAGATGGAAAACAGGTGCAGCGTCTTGGTTGCTACCACCGGCGTAGCTCTGTTGGGATGAGAGCTGGCGCCGGGAGCAATCTCCGTTGCTTCTGTGTGGGTAGTCAGTCGCTACCACCGGCGAGACTCCGTTGTTATGAGAGTCACCGCCGGGAGCAACCTCCTCAAGATGTGAATGCCTCCTGACCTTAAACTGCGTTGACCGGTGACGTGGTCCGATTTCCTATGGGTGAGCAGACGCTCACTGGCTCCACACTGGTCCCGCTGTGAGGTGAAGATAACAGCGCTGCAGTGTGAGGGAGACGGTCCCGCCGGACACCCAGTTGGTTTTACAGCCCTGCGTCTCTAAGCTTGGTATTGGTGCTGGGGAGGTGATTTAGCCAGCTAATGAAGGATAGGCAGATATTGGGTGTAATGGAGCCCCTCTTGACACGTTTCTCCATGCAGGTATAGTGACGGTTTCATCAGAAGATCAGAATATAATTGTGTTATATTGTGATAGGCATGTTATTTGGCAACTAAGTACTGTACATTTTTATATATTTTTATTGTTTATAATCTAATGTGTTTTTACTGTAATAAATTGTTATAGGCATTACAGTGCGCTCTCAGTGATATTGTGTATTCTTCTGCTTGTTTGGTTATTTTGGGAGCAGCACACTAGTATGTTTATGCAGTAATTTAATGTATTTAAACTCATTAGCAATTTTTAATTAATTGCGCCCAATATACCAGTGGTATAAGTTTTTTGACTACTGTTCAAGGCTGCAATCTAGTACTGTGGAATAACCATGTAGAATGGTCCTGGGCTGTAAGGGTTAACTCTATGACGGAACCGGAAAAATACTAAGATAGAATGGACCGGGAAAGCAGTGGTGCAACTTCTCAGGCTAGCTGTGAGAATAGCAGAGGCAGGCTTGCACTACAGATGAATACAGGCTGTGGCATTAGCAGATAATCGTAGTGCACATTTCAGTTCCAAAATACCAACAGAAATTGTAAAAATATCTAATCGCAATCATCTCTCGCAATTTGAGAGACAGGAAGTTGGTGGTTGGGAGTGTTAACCTGCCGGTTTTAAGGAGTTTCAGAATAAACACAGGCATGCCCAGTCATATTAAGGGAGGCAATACGACCTTAGCACCAGCCTCAATCAGCCTAACTCTGTGCCTTACTCTAGTTCACTCTTAGAGGCAAATTCCTTCTCAGATAGACAAAACCATGTGCACTGCAGGTGGGGCAGATGATGCTTGTGCAGAGAGAGTTAGATTTGGGTGGGGTTTTTCTTCAAAGTGAGATCTATATTGCAGTGTAAAAATAAAGCAGTCAGTATTTTCCCTGCACAGAAACAAAATAACTCACCCAAATCTAATTCTATCTGCACCTGTTACATCTGCCCCACCTGCAGAGAAGGAATTTGCCTCTAAGAGTGAACTAGAATAAGGCCCTCTGTCACAGAGATGTGGAAGGGTCAGAGTTACTCACATATGCACAGACTGGGAAAACCATTCAATGGTGAATGAATTGCATATTGATGTGCAACAGGATACCAGAATGCAAAATTATCATAATTCCCTTGCAGATTTCCAAAGGGCTGGTTTTCTTTTCGTCTAGGTGGTGGCTAACTACTAGAAGTCATCTGTAAATATGCAGCTGAGCGATCAGATCTGAAACAGGCCCACTTTGACCAGATACCAGTTTGTGGGTAAATGAGTATACATGTATATTTCTATTGCTTAAGAATAAATAAGTGATTGAAGCAATCCCTTTTGGTCAGATGTTGTGTAGGCTGTTAGCTAGCCATATGGTTTCAAAAAACATTTATGAAATATGCTCCCTGGATTGTCCATCTCTTAACACTGTTCTCTAGATTGGTGATGATGAAAGGTTCTGCAGAGGTAACCAAACACAACTTTACTAAATAACAACTACTCAACGGCTAATGACATTTGGTATAAGTGCTGACCCATCCCACTAGTGTCAGTCCAGAGAGTTTCAGCATCTTCAGAGTATATTAGAGCGAGTAGGATTAATTATAAGTATGTCCATATGATGTATACTTTGCATTTTCATAAAAGTAAATGGCGACAAAGCAATTAGTGAAATATATAGTGCCAACAACATGTCACATGAAAATTACAAATACAAGTATTGTTTACTAAAGCATAAGCAATAGATACATTAGGGAAAGTAGGGTTTGCTGACATTAGCTACCAGCAGGATTTATGTCAAACGTTTTGAAAAAAGATTGGTGTTTAGTATTGTGCACTGAACAATAAACTGTTTAAGTTATTTAAAAGAGTCAGTAATAATAAAGGGATTGGTCATACGGACTCAGGATTACATAATACATTTTGGTACTTGTTTCCTAGCACGGCCACAAATCTTGGCCATCGGGGGTAATTTTAGTGGCCTGCGACGCGACCGACGCGATGCCCCCGATTTTTCCATTGAAATGCATTGAAAACAGTGAAAAATCGGGTCGGTCGCGTCGTGTGCGGCTAAAAATGCTTAAATGGTCCACCCGCGATGGCCGCGATTTCCCCATAGGGAACAATGTAAAATGCCTCAATTTACCCGCGATGACCCCGATTTCCCATAGAAAACAATGTTAAATGGGTCAATTTACCCAAATCATCATAGGGAAGAATGGTAAATGGGCCAGAAAGCCCAAAAAACCCCCCTGACCAGTGAAATGTCCCCCCAAAAGTAGTTCACGCCACCCCGCGATGAACGTGAACCCGAAGCGTGGCGAGCGCAGCGAGTCCGCGAGGGGCGGCGGTACGCGTCCTCCGACCTTTTCATACCCCCACTATCCACTAGGGCGTGGAGTGAGAATAGAATAGTGTGGCGAGCGCAGCGAGCCACCGAGCCCGAAGCGTGGCGAGCGCAGCGTGCCCCGCGAGGGGACGCGGATACCTTTACAGGTAAACGCGTCCCTTCGCGGGCTTCACAGGTATCCGCGTCCCCTCGCGGGGCTCGCTGCGCTCGCCACGCTTCGGGCTCGGTGGCTCGCTGCGCTCGCCACACTATTCTATTCTCACTCCACGCCCTAGTGGATAGTAGGGGTATGAAAAGGTCAGAGGACGCGTACCGCCGCCCCTCGCGGGCTCGCTGCGCTCGCCACGCTTCGGGTTCACGTTGATCACGTGGTGGCGTAAACTACTTTTGGGGGGACATTTCAATGTTCAGGGGTGTTTTTGGCCCATTTACCATTGTTCCTATGATAATTTGGGTATATTGAGCCATTTCCCATTGTTTCCTATGGGAAATCGTGGCCATCGCGGGTAAATTGAGGCATTTAACATTGTTCTCTATGGGGAAATCGCGGGCATCGCGTCTGGCCCATCGCACCCGATTTTTTTGCGCATGCGATGCCCGCGATGGCCACGATTTTACCCCCGATGACTGCGATTATGATCGTTGTGGCCGTGCTAGGAAACAAGTACCTACATTTTTCTCTTAAAAGTGACATTGGAAAGTTTAGTTTAATCTAGTGAAAGAGTAACATTGTGGTTCCGCTCTTTTATTGACCACTCAGAAACTTAGTTATGTCAATAATGTGTGATAGAGTTTAGGGTAAATAGGACAAAGCCAAAGGGATAGACTGTTCAAAGGGATTTTATCTATATTTGCACCCATCCTAAAAAAACCTAATGAGTCAATACTAAGGTTGTATTAGTAGCTGGCTGTTTGCCACACTGCCATTATCCCCATACTTGTCATTATCATCATCATTAAACTCATCTTGTCCATCCTTTAACTATTTTAAGACTACTCATATAGACCTAAGAGGTGTACACACGGGGCAATTCTACTAAGCGATTTTGACTACATTATCAAATTTGCTTAGAGGTTTGCATGAATCGACCAGTGTGTACACGGAATACGGTTGGTTGGTCGACCTAAAGATGGTCGACAGTCATTAGGTCGACACCACTAGGTCGACATACTGGAAGGTCGACAGGAGTCTAAGTCAACATGGCACAAGGTCGACAGGTAGTAAGGTCGACACAAACATTAGATCAACAGTCAAAAGATCGACATGGGGTTTTTCACTATTTTTTGAGCCGACATATGTTGACAGGTGGTATTTCATGCCCTACCATCCACTAGGGTGTGGATGGAGAGTAAAATAGTGTGCCGAAGCATGGTGAGAGCAGCAAGCCAAGTGAGGGGACATGGTGCCCTTAAAACTGTGTCTATGTCGAATGTGTCGACATTCGGGGGAAAAAACAGTGAAAAACCCCATGTCGACCTTTTCACTGTCGATCTAGACCATGTTGACCTAATGCCTGTGTCGTCCGAACAACCTGTTGACCATATATGTCCACCATACAATCCATACCTGTGTACACAGCGGACAATAGCAATGAGCGGCCCCACAGCATCGCTATTGCCTGTCCAAATAGACAGTGCAGGCATGAATATTTTCACCAGACACTGTAGTGTCTATTCCGCTGTACACACTGGCTGCTGCTGGGGTTGGCTGCAAGGTAATCTCCGCCAGCAACATCACAATTTTGACTAAGCAAAGTCACTAATTTTAAATTGCTCAGCATTCAGCCCACGTCTACACATCTTTTCTGTAGTAATCTCTCTGCCTGATAGTCCACCTTTGGCATCCCAAGTGCTGTATCACATACTAAGCTGTAAAGCTGAACACACGGTGCAATATTGCTGGCAATGTGGTCACTGAGCAACCATATTGCCAGTGATTTCTTTGTTCTTCAGCGATGAATCGTCGGGAGCCCGCTCCCGTGTTCAGCCTCCTCATGGTCGCTGGTTCAGCTGTTTCACTCCGTGGGTCCCCCGGCAGAGTCGGCAGAGAAAACTGGACACTGAGCAATATATTGAGCCGTGTGTACACAGCTTTAGATATTAAATTGCAACAAAGTTGCCTTTGTTGAACTGAGCTAACTATAATATTGCTTAAAAAAACGTATTAACATATAACACAACTAATACACAACTCTGAAAAAAAAATGTTATGTACATGATATAATTTCTCATACATATACATCAAATAGGAAATTTATTGTAAACTAAGTTGCCCTTTTTAGATGTAATGCATGATAACATTTTCTTTTGGTATTTGATGAATTATACTTTTCAGGACAAAGGGAATATATTTTATCATGCATGAAAAATGCAATTTAATGTTCAGAGTGATTTTATTTGTTTCTAGACTCTCTTTTTACAGATCCAGCTCAACACATCCTTTGTTTACTTCGTTATTGTCCTTGAACTTTGGGTGAACTTGCACTTGATTTAGAGGTTTTATGGGACTTTTTTGTTAATCTTTTTTTATCATTTACTGATATCATACTAACCAATGAACAGTGTTCTTTCTATACAGTACATCCTATTTTTACAATAACACAATGCTGATTTGTATCTGGATCTGTAGCAAGACCATAAATGCATATATCTAGCATCTATCCTTAAAACATTAGACTAGGCTCATCTTTAGCCATCAAGGATTAGTTATAATTACAATAGGCAAATAATGTGGGAAACACTTAAGTGATGTAAGCAACTGGTTTGTATTTTATCTTAATAGATCTATATATATATATATATATATATATATATATATATATATATATATATATATATATATATATATATATATATATATATATATATATATATATATATATATACTTGTTTGGTGTGGCCGAGCACACTGCCCTGTTGCTGTAGCTGGTCGGGTGCCCCGTCAAAGATTATGTAGACTGTGGCGGGTGTGGACGTAGCACTCCAGACATTGTAGTAATCCAAAAAAGTTTATTTGCAGACAAGCAACGTTTCAATGCATGTGCATTTTCGTCAGGCTCAACATATATACAGATCAAATTCATTTAAATAGCCCCAGGTGTATGTCACATGGGTGGGGAGGTGGGCCCTCCCACCCATCGTGATACGTGCTTTCACTCACCTGTGTGCTGTAGCTCAGCCCCACTGGGCGTGTGCCCCAGTCACAGGTGTGTGAATCCATTATCTTGCAATACATGTGAAATAAATACATTATATATTCTAAGCAAATACAAAAAATACTTTACTTATGCAAAGCATATAAGAACAGTGGTATATCAGATCACTGTAACTCAATAATGTCACACATATAAAAATAGTGATATCACAACAATGAACAACTGTGAAAAAAAATGTGAAAAACAAGTGTAAACATAAAAACAGGTATCTTAATATTACATATATAGAAAAATGTCTCTTTGGACAAAAAAGCTGGTACTTTGTTCAATGCAGTCAGTTACACCTCTTAGAACCTAAGAGAAGGATATTAGATAAAAACATTTATATCGTAATTAGGTGTATTTCTTATGTTCAATGAACTGCAATTGAAACAGGCATAATCCCCGAACATCCCATCAAAAGAACCAGGCCCAGGTTTCCCTCTACACCCGATGGTCTGTGGCATCATATCAGAATGTTAATGCCTGAATATTCATTGAGTGCCTAATTTGGCTATCCAGCGAGCTTCGCATTTAAGTAGTAAGAGACCCCGATTTCCTCCCCGAATGGACGAGGGTATGTGGTCTATCATTCGATATTTAATCGAAGCTAGGCTGTGTTTCGCCTGGAGAAAGTGTCTAGCGACCGGTTGGTCGCTAGATCCTTTTGTTATGGCCTTACGGATCGATGATCTGTAGGCTGTCATCCGTTCCTTAAATGGTCTCTCCGTTTTCCCTATATAGGAGAGACCGCAAGGACAGATGATCTGATATACAGTGTAAGGGGTGTTACATGTAAGAAGGTGTCGGATGGCAATAGATTTCCCCGTCTGGGGGTGGTTGAATTTAGACCCTGGGATAAGGAAACTGCAGGTAGTGCAAATGCATCTAATGCAGCCTGTTCTACTAGATTGTCTATCAGGAGCGTGAAGAGAGGCATCGGATTTCACCAGAATGTCTCTGATACTTTTGGACCTTTTATAGCTAGGCATTAAGGTGGTGTGTTTAAGTCCAATGTTTGCATCTGCTTGTATCAATGGCCAATGCTTGCGCACTTTGGCCGTGGCAACGGGGCTGTAGTTGTTGTAGGTGGTTACCCACGGCAACCGTAATGCTGGTGTCTCTTCTCTAGATTTTTTGGTCAACAGCTCCTGTCTGTTGAGGGCCAGTACTCTCTGTTTGGTGGCTCTCAATTCGTCAATCTGGTATCCCCGTTGTGCGAATCGGGCTATCATGTCATCCATCTGTGAATCCGCTATAATGGGGTCTGATACTATGCGTTTAACCCTTAACTGCTGGGAATAAGGGAGACTGCGTATAGTGGCCCTAGGGTGGCAGCTGTGATATTCTAATAAATTATTGAAAACAGGCTAGTAGACAGTTTACCTTCATGGATTTTGATGTTGACATCCAGGTAGTGGATCTCTGTCTCACTATGTTCATATGTAAATTTTATGGGGTTATTGCCAGCATTTTCACTCTCTATCAATGCTATCAGATCATCCGGGGGCCCCTGCCACACTATGAGAAGATCGTCTATGTAACGATTGTAATGGATAATTCTACCTGCAATTGATGGGTTGTCAAAAAAGATGGTTTGTTCCAATTCAAACATAAATATGTTGGCATATGAGGGGGCGACTGCCGCCCCCATAGCCACGCCCATCAACTGCAGGTAGAACTTATCGCCATAGATGAAAAAATTCTTGGTCAGGATTAAAGACATAAGCTCCAATATAAGTTCAATGTCTGGGCCATCGTATACGGAACTGCCGGTTAAGAATCTTTTAAGTGCAGTAAGACCCTGTGCATAGGGGATCGACGTATACAAGGCACAGACATCGATGGTGAACAACCACACTCTGTCAGAAACATCAGGAATTAATGCCAATTGTCGTAACAATTCTGTGGTATCAAGCAAGTAGCGAGGGTGAGCTCTGATACTGGGTTGCACTATACTATCAATATTGATCGAAGTAGGTTGCATAAGAGAACCCCTGGCGGCCACAATCGGTCGACCAGGGGGGTCCACTAGGGATTTGTGGACTTTTGGAACACAATAAAATTGTGGAACCATCGGATGGCTAGGTATTAGTGCTTTCCTCAGTGTATCAGAGATCATACCCCCTTCTACTGCCCGTTGTAATACATCCTGTAGTTCTTTCAAAAAAACCATGGTGGGATCCGCCACCAATACCTTATAGGTTTTAACATCATTTAAGTGTGTCATGACCTGTGCATTGTAGCTGCCGAGGTCCATGATCACCAGTGCTCCGCCCTTATCAGCAGGACGGAACACTAGCGATCTGTCCCTGGACAGCAACTGCAAGGCCTCTCGTTCACGTTTAGTAACATTGTTTCTATGTGGAGTATGTTGCTCAATAGCAGATTTAACCTCAAAGTCCGTGACCTTGGCAAATGCCAAAATCGACTCATTGTGTGATTGTGGATCAAAGCCCGATTTGGGCAATATCTTGCGTAGCTGGGTAGGGATAGTGTCACTGGTAGTAAAAGGGGTACTCACAGTCTCGATGGGCGGAGCCCTGGGTTTGTTGTAGAACTCTTTTAACCTTAAGGATCGCATTAACCGGTGATGTTCGATAGTCCATGTTAACTCATTGTGTCGGGCTGTTGGGATGAAAGAAAGTCCCCTGGAGAGAATTGAATGTTCGTTATTGGACAGTGTGTGTGATGACAAGTTGATGATTACGGTTTGCTCGGTTTGGGTTTTTTTTTGTTTCCTCTCCCGGCTCCTCTTCCCGCCCCTCCTGGTGACTCGCCGGTGTCGTCGACACGGGCCCTCGTCGTCACCCCTAAAGGGATAGGAGCTTTGCGGTTCCTGGTGCGTGAGGTGCTGTTATCACTACTTGACGTGTTGAATTCCGTAGAGCTGGGTTGGTGTTCTGGTTTTCTGCGGCCACGGCGGAACAACGTTTTTTTGCCTCCATCCCTGTCACGGTATGGATTGGTCCAGTGGTAAACTGTGTGCAGTTCATAATCTCTTTCTACCTTGATTTTCTTTTCTTGTTTGAATTTGATTAGTTCTCTCTTGTAGATCTGGATTTCCGCACTCAGTTTATCATACCACTTAGTAGATGTATCAGCCAACAGATTGGCTTTATGCAGGGTTTCAAACGCCACCTCTTTCTCTTTGCAGCAATTTACTTCTTTTGAAGAAAACTCAATAATGAGTAACATCCAATCGAAGGAACACTTGTTGGCTATAGCCACCCACTTTCTGCAGAATTCCGTATCATATTTGCCGATTGTGGGGGCATTTTTGATACGTAGACCGCGGGGTATATGGTTGGCCCGATAGTATTCACTCAGGGAGAGTGCATGGAAATAATAGTCTGTTTCCCGTTTTTGCAAACGTAATAAGTCCCGATAAATCACTTCGAGGGGAATAGCTTCCATCTGGTCAGCTATCAGTTTTTGTTACAGAATGTTGTCCGCTTCTGTCCTTGTATAGCTGAAGGTGTCTCCAGCCGGGTGGGTCATTCTGGTAAAACCCGGTGCGGGCTGGTCGGTTGCAGTGGGATTGTCCATGTTATATGCCTAGACACCTGTGGCGTGCAGGTGATTCCCAGACTGCTCCAAAGGAGCTGTGCAAGACAATGGAGACGCTGACCTTGCAGGTTGAAAACACGGGGGTGCTGCCGGCAGGATCCTAGTACCTCAGGTGAGAAGGATCCAATATATACTTGTTTGGTGTGGCCGAGCACACTGCCCTGTTGCTGTAGCTGGTCGGGTGCCCCATCAAAGATTATGTAGACTGTGGCGGGTGTGGACGTAGCACTCCAGACATTGTAGTAATCCAAAAAAGTTTATTTGCAGACAAGCAACGTTTCAATGCATGTGCATTTTCGTCAGGCTCAACATATATACAGATCAAAACCATTTAAATAGTTCCAGGTGTATGTCACATGGGTGGGGAGGTGGGCCCTCCCACCCATCGTGATACGTGCTTTCACTCACCTGTGTGCTGTAGCTCAGCCCCACTGGGCGTGTGCCCCAGTCACAGGTGTGTGAATCCATTATCTTGCAATACATGTGAAATAAATACATTATATATTCTAAGCAAATACAAAAAATACTTTACTTATGCAAAGCATATAAGAACAGTGGTATATCAGATCACTGTAACTCAATAATGTCACACATATAAAAATAGTGATATCACAACAATGAACAACTGTGAAAAAAATGTGAAAAACAAGTGTAAACATAAAAACAGGTATCTTAATATTACATATATAGAAAAATGTCTCTTTGGACAAACACTAATTTGCGTATGGCTGAAACAGCCGTATGCAGTCGTATTCATTCGTATTAAGAATACGAATACGATATATCGTATTTGTATTCTTAGTAAATTTCCCCCTTTGATCCTTATACCATTTCCTAGGTCATTGATAAAAATATTAAAAAGGAGTGTCCCCAATACTGATCATTGTGGTCAGGACTGGATAAAGCCTTAAGGGGGACAGGGCGCGTCAAACCAGAGAGAGCTGCTGCTGGTGGTGAGCAGAATTCCTGAACAGTGCCTTAATATGGTGTGCAGCAAATGTGAAAGTGACTGCTAAGCAACACAGAAGAATTCTTAACCAGTGTACTGGGTTTATTTGGTATAAAAGATGATACCAGGTAAAAGTGTTAACCAGTTGTATGCAGGGATTAAAGCACAGAAGTAACAATGCAGTAACAGCCTTGAGCAAGCAGATTGTGATGAGCATTGCAGTGTGCCAGGCTATACACTTACTTTGGGGCTAGTATGGTCCCCTAAGTGGTGGTGGTGTAATGTAGCTCTTCCATTGGAGCATTTGGCACACCTGACTTTGGGTGACTGGGATGAACTTACTCCTCTGGTGAAGATTGACAGCCATTGTGGCTGTTGCGGGATCATTATTTTGTTGTTTAAAAATGGCACTCTTTTCTTTGGTATGCAATATATGTTGTGACAAGGATCACACACATGGGTACTCAGAAGAAGACTTTGTTCTTTCTTTTCCAGATGCAGGATAGCAGATTCCAGATCACAGCATAGCAGATTAATTCCAAAGCGTAATTACAGGCAGTAGGTTACAGGAAATCCCAGCACAACAGACTCTTGCAAGGCTCCTATGGTCCCTACTATAGTCCACACCCAGACCAATCACTTGGGCAGCAAATCCACCATCAAGAGCAAGGTGACTCTGCTCTGGAAACCCTTATATCAGGAAATCCCAGGTACTGCTAATTACACACCAGGTTTCTGCTACTGCTCCAAAACCTGGTTTTGATCCTCCACATTACTTCCATTTGGGGAGATGCTGTCTCTGCCACAATGTATGCACATACTGTACAATAAAATGACCCCTACTTTCGGTAACTCTCTGCAAATAGTACATTTGCCCCACCTGCATTACAGTATGGTTTTGTCCATTTGCTAACAAAATGTGCTGTGTGAATATGTCTGAATTTGGCTTACTATCTCCTCTAGCTCTCTTAAAGTGCTACCTCATTTTGCCAAATGCTAGTAAAGTGCACATGTTCAGATGGTTTGGAACATTTTATAATGGAGTTTTGATAATAAAATTGCATATGCTACCTTTTATCAATAGGAAAATGTCCGGAAATTATTATTCTAATTTAGTCCGTTTTCATTGGTTTTGATCACTTTTATCGTTTTTGTGCATGTCTATAGGTTAGTGAACTTGATTGTAAATGGGACAATTCAACTGAATTAGAATGACACAAAAGTAATGAGTTTCACATCAAAATAGAAAGTCAAAAAATCCCTTCAGTAAATTCATGATTTTGAGCTTTTAAACCGCCAGCAAGGTCTAGCAATTTGGTTTAGCTGTCTTAAAAAATGACCCACTTGAGTTTATATTTTCATCTGGTTGTGGGGATATAAGGCAAGACATCATGGCTGATAATTGAGGTGTTATATGTGATCTACAGTAGCTACTTCTGTGGATTTGAGCAGAGCCTTTTCCATTAACATTTGGACCAGATAACTTCAATATACTGTACTATGGCAGATGGCACATTTCTGGTATTTTTTTTTTTCCTTTTGTTCAATGCCTCTGTGTTATGAGTGAGATCTGAAATATTGTTTTGTCACTTATTTTTGTTTCTTCTGGATAATGTGCTCTATATTCCTATGTCTGCCTCTTGTCATAAGGCCGTGCTAAGGGTCTGAATACATTTATTACAGTTTCTAAAAAATAGCAACCAGTCAGATTCTATCATTTTATAGGATGCAATACATAAATGATACCCAGATTCTGATTGATTGCCATGGGCAACATCGCCTCTTTTCATTTTTGGAAGCATTAGTAAATTGCTTGTAGATGACTGCGAGTAGATAGCCACCTCCTGGATTACACCCTGTGGAACTCTGAAAATGAATTGCGAAATTATCGCAGATCGCTATCTGCTTGCAAATCTATATTCAATTCACGAACCATTGTATGATATTTCCAGTCTCTGGAAATTTGAGTAAATCTGGTCATCAGCAACAAAAACTAGCTGATTGAGGCTGGTGGTGATGTTTTAAACCCTTTCTCAAAATGCTTTGGCACACCTGCATTTTTTCAGACATTCCTTGAAAACGCCCCAGCGTCAGCTTCCTGTCAGTCAACCTGTGGCCAAATTGAGTTTACAATCCATACGCCATTTTTGTCACTTGTCATCCCTTGCGCATGCACTCTACGATCCATACGCATGTGCAGTCATTCTATAATTCAACCTGCAAATTTGCTGATCAGCGATCAACTCTGAATCAGGCTCTAGGGGGGTTATTCTGGTTTATTCGCTCGGATACAAATTCAGATCCTTGAGAATGAACCAGTTCTCACCATGTGAATGGTGGTACGCCAGCCCAACCTTTGCAAGGCGCGTACATTCGCAATGGCTGTGAATGGATGTTTTATATAAACATCCATTCGCATGCAACTGGGACCGGACTGTCCCACATCTTTCGATGGTCGCCGACCATCAAAAGATGTGCAAGGTGCATGCATATTTAAGGTTGCTCTGAGCAACCTTACATATGCATGTATGTTTGGGGGGGAAGTGGACAGGCAGCTGGACGGGCAGCTGAAATCCAGGATTGTCAGCTGCCCGGCCCCCTCATGTCCATCGTAGCCTCATGAGCATGAGACCATGAAATGCTGGGCATTCCCATATCCTAATGGACCAACCCGCCACCCCACTGCCTCCACCCCGCCCCTTCGCCCACAATGATGGGTACGTGCATCCAGCGAACATTTTCTTTACCGTGGTTGCACACACCCAGTGCATGCACATATGCAGAAATGCACATGCACACAGTGCAAACATCGGACCCGTGGGAATGCACACGCCACTGTAAATGGACCTAAATAAGGTCCTGTGGGGCAGATTTATTAAGCTTGGAGAAGAGATAAACTGGAGATAAAGCAGAGAAAAGGTAAAAGGAGATAAAGCACCAACCAATCAGCTGTGTTTGAAAAAGACAGTTGGGAGTTGATTGGCTGGTGCCACTGGCGGATTAGGGGGGGGGGGCACCCGGGCACGTGCCCCCCTGTCATTTCAGTTTTTTTTTATTTCTGCTGACCGCTCCCCCGCTGTGCCCGCTCCCCCGCTGTGCCCGGCCGGGAGAGAGATGTGCTACTGTATAAAATTCAATTCTCCTGCTGGACCACTAGCCAATGGGCGCTTGCGGTCCAGCAGCCAATCAACTGGCGGCTGCTGGACCACGAGCGCCTATTGGCTAGCGGTCCAGTGGGAGATATGAATTTTACATAGGATAGGAGCACATTTCTCTCCCGGCCGGGCACACTGTGGAGCGGGCGAGCGGGGAGACGTGGGCGAGCGGAGCGGGGTGGGGGGGGCGGGCTGGCTGGCTGTCAGCACAGGCGGGGGGTGCACACACAACCCTCCCACCCTACTGCACCCACCCTGCTGCAAGCACCCTCCCACCCTGCTGCACCCAAGCAGATTTAGTCGAGCATAAAGCCCCTTAGCATCGAGCATGTAGGTAAGTGGCACTTATGTGTCAAATGTGTAATGGGCATTATGGTGTGATATATAGTATGTAATGGGCATTATGGTGTGTTACTGTATATAGTATGTCATGGGCATTACGGTGTGTTATATAGTATGTGACGGGCATTACGGTGTGTTATATAGTATGTAATGGGCATTACCATGTGTTATATAGTATGTAATGGGCATTACGGTGTGTTATATAGTATGTCATGGGCATTGCGGTGTGTTATATAGTATGTAATGGGCATTATGGTGTTATATAGTATGTAATGGGTATTACGGTGTGTTATATAGTATGTAATGGGCAGTACTATGTGTTATATAGTATGTAATGGGAATTGCGGTGTGTTATATTGTATGTGACGGGCATTACGGTGTGTTATATAGTATGTAATGGGCATTACGGTGTGTTATATAGTATGTAATGGGCACTACAGTGTGTTATATAGTATGTTATGGGGATTACGGTGTTATATAGTATGTCATGGGCATTGCGGTGTGTTATATAGTATTTAATGGGCATCATGTGTGGGCTTATGTGTAATTGGAATTACAAAGTTCATTATACCACACGGTGTGTGGTATAATGTTGGTCCATGCCCACTTTTAACTGAGCAGGAGCCTCACCTACTACAAATTGAGAAGGAGGGGGGGCGCGAAACATGCCCTTGCTCCGGGCACCGTGGCACCTAGCTACACCACTGCCGCCGCCTTACAGGAGACAGACACTAGAGGTACTGCTATACCTCTAGTGTTTGTCAAACCAGAAGAGTGCGGCCAGCGCTACCCAGAAGTGTGGATTTGGGTAGCGCTGGCGCGCTATTTTTGGCATCATGTGTAAGCGGCAAGTATAATAGGGTCCACTATTTTGTTGCATAATGTGTAAAAGTGGTATATGGTGTGGTACACTACACTCAAGGACACACCCCCTTTGGAAACAACTCCGTCCTTTGCTTTTCACTCCACAGTGGGCCTGTGGACTTAAAATGTCAGGGCCTATTTCTAATCCCATTCCTTCCCTCTCTCTCTGCTCTCCTCCTCTCTATCTCGCTTCACTCTCTAAAAATGCACACTGGCACTACTAACACCGCTCACTCCCATCCCCCTGTCATGGTGCCCCCCCCTGTCATTTTCTCCTGGATCCGCCCCTGGCTGGTGCTTTATCTCCTTTTACCTTTTCTCTGCTTTATCTCCAGTTTATCTCTTCTCCAAGCTTAATAAATCTGCCCCACAGTCTTTTCACAGACAAAATCATATTCTAACTACCATCCAGATTTCCAGTGGGAATGTCTCTGTAAGTGATTTACAAATTCCTTTTCGAACATATACGTGTAATTTACTGATGATAACAGTACAAAAAATATTTGCATGCCGTGTACTTATACCAGGTGGATCCTTTCTGTATATTTTTTACATTTTTACAATTTTTAATACAAAGATTATATTTATTATTTGACAACTAATACAGATGTACTGTAGACAATTGTTGTTCAGTTTTGTAATGTATATTTGACTTAACACAAGGTTGCCTACCTGACCCTCTCCTTCAGGGAGAAAATGCTCTGTTCCTGGACTTCCTGGTATTGTATGATTTCCATCACCTGTGGTGAACTACTGTAGGTACTGTAATTAATAAGAAAGGTGTTTCACCACAGGTGATGGCAATCCTACAACAGAGCATTTTCTCCCTGAAGGAGAGGGTCAGGTAGGCAACCCAGATTTAAAAGCTCTAACTATTTATTGTAATAGTATCACTTTGGGTGTTCTAAATCTCTCACCTTTTCCTGATCCCTTAAATTGTATCACCAATTGACAAATTTAAAACTCCACCAGTGACCTGAAAAACATTAACTGCTTGGAGTCCTGAGGACCCAATTTGAGAATGAGAACCAAAGTTTTAGTTCACCTACCACCATTCTCTGATAAATATCAGCATGTTTTTTTTTTTGTTGTTTTTTTTTTGTGCCCCATACGTGATCTGGTTAAAAAGACCAAAGGCCTCTCTTGAAATAAATGTCATAATTTTCCTTGCTCTTGTCATTTTACTTTACATTTACAGTATATCAGAAATAGATATGCAGTATATTTCATGAAAGATGTCATGGAAGAAGTCTGCTCATTTTATTTAAACTTAAAATGGACAGCTGTAGTAATTTGTAGGATAACTAAGCATTAATTTAAGAACTTAAAACTTCAGTGTTTTAGAAAATTGGCAGATTATCTGCATACTAATATTCAGAATCAAGCTGCATTTGCATACAAGCCAAAAAAAAAAAGATTTCTGAAAATATTGTTTTGGTGGCATTCAGCGAAGAAACTTAAAGGCCCATACACATAAGGCAAATTTGAGCTCAAAGTAGCTCAATTTTCCCATTTTGAGCTACTTTGAGCTCAATATCTGCTAGTGTTTATGAATCGGCGATAAGGGGTAAGCTCTACTATGGAAAGTGGTTCACCCCCGTCAAAATCGCTAGGACAGGTGAAAATCAGTCAGTGTGTATGTACTGTATGATTTGTGGCCAGCGATTTTCTCCACACCGTTCGTGGTCAAAAACGCCCAGTGTGCAGTGACAGATTGAGAACAAAAAATGGCTCTGGATTTTTTTTTAGAAGTGGCCACACGTGGGCAGCACCAAATTCAATGTAGGCGGAACCAAAATTAGTGGGATTAATGTATCAATACACCTGTGTGGAAGGCGTTGGTTTTAATATAATTTGCCAGTCTAGTGGCCCCAGACCTTTAAGCTGCTGTGACAAACATAAAACTTTGGAAGCTCAGCGGTAGAGTGGTCAGGCGCTGAGGAAGCATGCCAAAAGCTGATACCATGCAGTTTGAATGAAAGCTCCATTTCCACCTAGGAGGGAGAAGGATGTGTTGCTGGCTGCATGATACACAGTACTCTCTGCAGCTGCTGGGGAGGGGAAAGGGGGGTGCTGCACTCTGCACTGTGCAGCTATCATGGAAGAGAAAGGAGGGTGCCAAGGAGCTGCACTGTGCAGACATCAGGAAAGGGGGTTGCTGTGGGGCTGCTGCACTGCAAAAATGCTGGGGAGGAGGAAGGAGGTGCCGCGAAGCTGCACTGTGCAGATGCCAGGATGGGTGAAGTAGGTGCTGCTGGCCACAGGATACCCAGTACACTCTACAACTGCCACAGTGGGGGAAAGGGGGCACTGTGGTGCTGCACTTTGCAGATGTCAGGAAGGGGAGGTGCTGCAGGACACACAGTGCAGCACACTTTGCTGTTTCAAGAGCGAGAGGGGGAGCCACCTACAACCTAATCCTGCTGGCCAAGGTGATTGAAATGCAGATAAAGAATATCAGTGCTCAAAGTGCCAGGATGCCATACCATTGTATACCGGCACACTTCCAGCACTAAGCACTAAGAGGCAAACTTGAGTAAGAGCCTCACTCAGAATAGAGTTGAAATCAGAGTTTGAGTTAAATACTAGTATACATAGTTGTAGGGAAAAGTGCCCTGGTTATGATGTGTCCTAAAATTTTACTTCTATTATGAACTTTTAAAATATATACTAGACAGACGTGTTAGATATACACACACACATGAAAAATTGTATACAAACAAACAAAAAAATGGGATGAGAACAATATGGTTGAGTATAGATTAGTGCACTGAGTCTCCTGTAATGTCGAAGATAAAAGAAATATACTGTTCTCAAGATTTAGCTTTTACTTTTGCTGATATGAGGGGAACTGAATGTTTCAACAGGATTTTAATAAACAATGTTTCAAAGTTATTTAGGATTTTTATGAACAATGTTTCACAAGTGCTTGTTACAGTGAATACTCCTGTCCTGAGAATTAAGTACTTCTGTTTAAGAAATCAAAATAGACAGAGCACAGTGCATGGAATCATACAATAACTTATTGCGGTTAGATACCCGTATGTTTGTTAGCACAACCAGTGAAAATATTAGGGTATCATAATAGCATGAAATAGCATTCACGAAATGGCGTTCTATCCATGCCAAACGGATGTCACAGTGATTTTCATTTAGAAAAAGTATCATTGAAAATATCAAGGTACCAGAATCGCATGAAATCACATTCACAAGATGGCGTTCTATCCACGTCCAATCGATATCGCAGCAATTGTCATTTGAGATGGTGTCAGCAATAATTTACTTTATATTTTTGCGATGGGTAGAAGAAGTAGGTAGCAATGTATCTCTTTCCCATAGAAAAGGGATTTGAGGGATGGGAGTAGAGGAAAGAGAAAAGGAGGGGGGAAAGGGGGGGAAAGGGTGTGAGAGAGATAAAGACAGGTCAGAATTGGTGATCCCAAGCCGACTTTATATACCTGTAGCATAGAGGGGGTGCCTAATTATTACCTGGAAAGTAACCTTTCCCATTCAAAGAAGGCCCCCAATACTTATGCCAGCTGCCACTATGTGTCTAATGGGCTTATAGGTATTGTGGGGGATCACCGTCTCCTAGGGGATATAGGGAATAATGTAGGGACAGGCTCTAAAGTCTCCCTTACTACAAGCGGCTGCTGCCCAGCTTTATATACCTGTCCCTTTTTCCCTTTTGAAATCTTCTCAAAAGTGCAAGAATCGCCCATGATTTGTCACTGCATATTATTATTTGTCATTGAATAATGTAGCCCCATTCTGGGATGGATTCAAGAGGTCACCTGGCCAAAAATTGTGCTAAGATCCTCAATTTCACTCCATGCTAAATTGTAGTTTATTTTAACCAGAGTTTTTAGCACCAGCATTTTCTTTTTTTTTCTGTGTGGCACAAGAGTAGTATGTAGTTTAGCCCCATTGTTTTCTCTATAGTTGTGTATGTATGATTATTTCAGTGTTGTTATGCTTTCTGCTTTGATCCAAAACCTGAAAAGGTGGTTTTGGCAAAACCAATCACGATCCAAAACATGAAAGGAGAAGCAAATCCAAAACCAAAACACAAAAAGTGTCCAGTGCACATCTCTAGTGAGAAAGCCAAATGAAATGATCTGTACTAGTATTTCTTCATGTCAGCGCCACATTGGTTTACTGGTAAACCAAAGTTACTGTGGATGGGCTGGACAGCACCAGACTAAACCCCCTCTCTCATTAGTGTGACAGCTCCACGTCTAGGCATAAGCAGGCACTGAATTCAGAGGATGAGCTGTGCCTTTTTTGCAATGTGAGTGCAGAAGAGGGACAGTCTTGGGATCAGTGCTCCCAAATAAACCTGTACATATTTACAGAAAGGCACCCAATTTAAAATCTAAATTAGTTTCAAGTGCACATGGCACCGACCCAAAATGTACACAAAATCGTACACAAGGGTTCCACAGATGTGGATGTTGTTTGGGTTGCAGGAACGTGAAATCGAATGGTACCAAAAAATATGATAAAATTAACATCAATGGACAGGAGGTGGTAATACAAGATTTCATTACCTGCCGCACAAAAAATGTTATATATGCCATACAATGTTCCTGCAATAAATATTATGTGGGAAGAACATCTCCCCCTCTAAAAATCCGCATAAGCGAACATCTAAGAAAAATAAAATATAAAAAATGGATTAGAGACTCACGCCCTATCTTCCCACTTCAAACAGATACACAATAATTCATGTGACCACATAAAAAACTTAATCGAAAAAAAAACAATACATGATAACATTAGATAGAGCAATACCTCAAGAATGTTAGCAAAGGAGGAGATGAAATGTATATACTGTATAACCTTAAAACTCTCACACCTCTGGGGCTCAACATAGATTTCGAATTGAAGTGCTTTCTGTAATTTTCGTGTCCTTGATTTTGTCCATCATGACCTCTTTCATTGTGCTAATTGGAAAAAAATATTTTTTCTTTCATATGAGATAATAGGTAAAACAGGAAAGGAATATACAAAAAATATGTTTTTGTATATGTTAAAATTGTATTTGGTGCTTCTGGCAGAGTTTACTTACACCTGGTCCCAGGCGGGTATGCCCTGGCCAGAAAAAAACACCACCTAATGTATTCATTGGTTCCAAATACTGTTATATACAAATTATGTTATATACACACTATTCCTATACTGTTTCCGTTATTGAATGTGATTTTGGGATACACTAATGAGATACATATGCAATGTACTTTATTTGCAGATATTAATGTAAAGTGGGATGGTCTCTACACATGCTAAATTCGCTCTATAAAGATATATATATCCATCAGGAGACAATGGAACGCTTTTTGCGTTCCACCTAACATACAGCTGCCAACCAGGAAATAGAATGGACCGCGTATGCGTTCCATTCACTTTCGGCCATCATGTGATGCATTAATTTAGCCCCCCAGCCACTGACACCATGGAAACTAACTGTCGCCGGCGTTTAACATCTAACGAAAGCACTATAGTCATTTAACTAACATTCTCCACACATAAACACCATGTAGGAACTTATCATTTAAAAGATGAAGGTTCCATTGGCTCTCTTTTAGATTATACATTACACGCCGATATGGAACGCATTGTGTTCCATTCAGCATCCATATTGGCTCTTTCTTCATTTGCATTTTTTGCTCTCAACTACCAATAGAAGCATAATGATTATGATTGATGTTACCTATAACCAACCAGCCCTATGCTTGACATTGAAGCTACTTCCTGCATTCGCTTTATCAATCCCAGCTAATATAATAATCAACTTATGTATAGAAAAAAAGTGTGTATCTACCATCCCATTAAATGTAATTGATGTTTTTATTAATATTGTATTAAATTGTACTGGATAAATGTATGCATTTATTGTGAGTAACCACTTCCTGTGACCATTTGATTGGACCACCATCGTATAAATATCCAGGAGTCTGCCTTAGTCCCCATGTCTTGAAAAGGGATCTTAGAGTGCGTTGACACTAGGGGACTCTCTGCATCTTGGACCTGCCTGGCCTACAGAGGTAACGTTGGATACCCTAACCTTTCACTCTGTCCGGACTTATACCATCTATTGTTTTTGTGACTGTGTTACAGTTTTCACGTTGCCTCCTGGTCTGTCAGGTCCATTTTGCTTTTTTACATTTGTATTCATTTTTTGGTATTTTTTATCTTGAATGTTTTTACCCATTTTCTACATATGAATTGTCACTGTATGTATCTATAGTCCAACTATGGACATTATGTTAAATTAAAGTTTTTTAGTCTACATACCATTTTTTCCTCTTTTTGGGTTCCACTAAAAATCCATATTGAGAGATCCAAGCCTGTTATAATACAGGGGGATTTGGACACTAAAAGATATGTTGATGTGTCTGGCTCCATTCTCAAGCATTGTGCGCAGTGGCGGATTGGGAATTTAAAGCAGCCCGGGAAATATCTTGAAGCAGTTCAATGCCGGGGGGGGGGAGCTGTTGGGGTGTGTGGCCTAGCGATATGGGGTGTGACCTATTTCAAGGAGGCCACACACCATTTTTGCCGCTTTGGGGGGCATGGCTAGTGGCTCTCTGAGCTGCTGGCTATGTCCCCAGCCCCTCAGGCTGCAAAATAGGCGCATGGGAGGGGGGACACAGGGTGGTGTAGAATGCTGGAAGGGGAAAAGCAGGGTGGCTGAGGACGAAGGGAGGGAGGACGTATGCAGGGTGGCACAGGACGCAGAGTGTGAGGGGGGAATGCAGAGTGACAAAGGATGCAGGGAGGGGAGTCGCAAAGTGGTGGATGATGCAGGGAGGGGAGACGTAGAGTGGCGTTGGTTGCATGGCGGCAAAGGATACAGGGAGCGGGGATGCAGGGTGGCGTAGGATGTAGGTTGACAGAGGGGAGACGCAGAGTGTATTGGTAGAGATAGGCTGCGGGAGTGTGTGTATGGTTAGAGCTAGGCTGCGGGGAGTGTGTGTATGGGTAGAGTAAGGCTGTGTGTGTGTGGAGGGGGGGGTGTTTGGTTAGGGTTAGGCTATAGGGGATGGTATGGTTAGGATTAGGCTGCCTGGGTGGGGTGTAAGGTTAGGATGTGGGGTATATGTTTTGAGCTGTCAGGGGCGATGTAGTGTAGTGCAGTGTAGTGTACTAACCTTGCCCTTTGCACCTGCTTGAGTTTCATCATGTGGCAGGGAGTCACTTACAGCAGATGCGCTAATCTGTCCCGGATATCCATGTATGCAAACACTTCTCCCAGTAACATCCGTGGTGGACAGCACGGCAGACATGGACACGGCGGCGGAAGACAAGGAAGCCTGGAGACACAGCACAGAAAAAATAGTGAGCTGGGCACTTCTGCTTAGCGTTCCCCACACACAGACATACTGTACAGTAGGAGCAAGTTTCATCTCTGCTCCTTTGGCCATGGCTAGCTGTGGCTAGCCATGGCTATTCTATTGTTCCCAGCTGCAATATGTATTGTATTGCAGCTGAGAACAATAGAATAGCCATGGCTAGCCATGGCTAGCCATGACCAAAGGAGCAAAGATGAAACTTGCTACTACTGTATATACACCAACCCCCCCCCCCCATCCGACACACACACATACTATATACACACACGCACATCCCCCCACAAATATATGTTTATGCACACATCCCTCCCACACATATACTGTATATGAACACCACACACACACTGTATACGCACACATCCCCCCACACACATACTGTATATGAAAACAACCACACACTGTATATGCACACTTCCCCCACACACACATACTATATACACACATATATACTGTATATGAACACCCACACACTGTATACGCACATATCCCCCCGCACACACACACTGTATATGAACACCCCTCCAGACACTGAATATGCACACATCCCCCCCCCACACACACACACATAGACTGTAAATGCACACATATACCCCCCCCCCACCACACACAGGGGTTTATTCTAGTTCATTCTTTCTGACAAAATCCTTCTTAGATGGACAAAACCATGTGCACTGCAGGGGGGCAGATGTAACATGTGCAGAGAGAATTAGATTTAATACTCTCTTTTTTTGGGGGCACACTTTGAATTTAAAACTTAACGTTTAATTATATATTCATTAAAACTATTTTTGTCTCAATAACATGACAAGACGAACACACATTGAACATACAAGGAGTTTTATTTTCCTCCTTTTGAACTCTATTTTAATATGAGTTCTAAGATTATTGTGAGTTGGTATCTACCAATCACACATAAAAATATTTTTGGGGGGTAGAGGTACCACAGTGTATGGAGTGGACCGCGAATATTTTATTGTATTGATCTTACACCAATGATATTTATCTCATGCTTATCAGGCCTAATCTCTTATCTATATTCTTTTAGAAAGAATAATCAGGGTGATCCCTTTTATCTAAAAATTGGGGTTCAGGAATTAGAAGAGTAAATGCGCTTTTCTTGAGAGAGTAATTTTTCATATAACCAAGAATTGGTATGTAGAACACCAGAAAATATAAAATAAAATAGAGAGTAGGACCGAGCTAGTGTAAGTACACCCTTGCAGGTTGTTTGTTACCACGGTGACTGCTGCTGATTGTTCTTACCGGGCTGGCTCTACCAGTCCTTACAATTGAGCGAGTCTGTCCGTGTGACAGTTGCAGATTTTGGGTGTGAAATAAATTTAGGATATTAGTCCCTCAATGTTAGAGTGGGTGACTCCCTGGTTGGCGGTGCCCTTGCAGGGATGTCTACCCTCAATCAATGAGGTTTATACCCTGAAAGTGTACAGATTAAGGACAAGTGTATCGCATTTTTGGGTGTCTGTACACGCTGCTTTCTCCCACTTGCTTTACAGTATTGGTGGGCGATGAGCGGTGCACTGCACCCTTAAGTGCAATTCGAAAAATCCCCACAGATAAGAAAAAGGAGGAAAAAGAATCATAGATAGGAAAAGACTAGGAAAAGTCTGTTCTTTTGAAAAATATATATCGAGACAAAGATTAATCTGTTGTCATTTTTTATCAACTGGCTAATGTGCACTTATGCCTCACTCTTCCTACTCTGTGAGGTGCAGAAAAATCAGCAAACAACTAAAGCAGTCTCAAAACTTGATAATCTGTCTCTCAAGAAAGCGTATATATATACATGCAAATAATATCTCATAAGATTTCTCTCCCGGCAGGGGAGGCACAAACGAATATAAATAAATTTCTGACTCTATAGTGTATATTCCAAAGCTTATACTTTAGTACATGGCATATCGTATAATCTGGCAGATAAAGAAAAATGGTGATCACAAATATTTGTTATTTTAAGAAAAAGGCCCCTAAATTGGGGTATTACCACCACTCAGATTGTTGCCCGATTGCTGCCAGAAAGAGTGTCAATCTGCCGAAGAGAAATCCCAGGATCTCTTTTGCTCAAGGCCTGAGAGCAGTAGTGAGGAGTCTGGTTCCCCCTCAATGGTTAAAGGTGTAAGCTGGGTGTGGGATAGACAGCTGTTTCGCGGAGGTCCCGCTTCCTCAGTATCCTGGATTAGGCCTGATAAGCATGAGATAAATATCATTGGTGTAAGATCAATACAATAAAATATTCGCGGTCCACTCCATACACTGTGGTACCTCTACCCCCCAAAAATATTTTTATGTGTGATTGGTAGATACCAACTCACAATAATCTTAGAACTCATATTAAAATAGAGTTCAAAAGGAGGAAAATAAAACTCCTTGTATGTTCAATGTGTGTTCGTCTTGTCATGTTATTGAGACAAAAATAGTTTTAATGAATATATAATTAAACGTTAAGTTTTAAATTCAAAGTGTGCCCCCAAAAAAAGAGAGTACTTTCTCTTTTCTCTTGTTTGTACTACATATTACTCTCAGGGGAGCACCTCCACAACATTTACGAGTGCAATAGCACGTGATAAACTTAAACCGTGGATTATTATATATATCTTTACACAAATTATACTTCAAATTCTATGTGGTACTAGTGCACAGGTTACCAGTCCCCATCCCCTTTTCCCTATCTTTGAAAGAATTAGATTTGGGTGAGTTATTTTGTTTCTGTGCAGGGAAAATACTGACTGCATGATTTTACACTTCAATATAGGTCTCACTTTGAAGAAAAACCCCACCCAAATCTAATTCTCTCTGCACATGTTACATCTGCCCCACCCGCAGTGCACATGGTTTTGTCCATCTAAGAAGGATTTTGTCAGAAAGAATGGACTAGAATAACCCCCACACACACTGCATATGAACCCCCCATAAACGCACACATACTGTAGGTAAGCAGCTTGCTGGCTGCCGTGCTCCTGCTGCCGCAGCCGCTACCCATCGGATCCAGCCCAACGTGCGTAATAGTCCTGCGCGCTGCTGCTGGGATCCTCACGTGGGCAGCGCAGGCAGCCATCCTTTCGCCGGACCGCGGGAGCAGCTGTGTGCGCCCGCGCATGCGCACTAGCCCTCCCGCGGCCATATTAACTATGGGACCTGTTGAGGCTGGCCGCGGCCATCTTCAAATAGGGCACAGTGCCGCAGCCAAGCATAGCATAGAGATGCTGCGGCGGCCCTGTTAGGAAGCGTGGGCAGCCGTTTCTACTGTAAAATGTGCCGGCCCACCGGGAAACGGCCCGGTTTCCCGGTGGGCCAATCCGCCCCTGATCGTGCGTGTGGTACGCCATTTCCTTTGGGTAACCCACTTGAACCAGAAATATAAAGATACCTTTATGTGTTTTCATCTGCCACTTCATATGTGAGTAGGGGTACACCAACATAAACTATTGACCCATACTCCTTAGAGCACACCTTTCAAAAATCTCTATGAAAGATACCTTTATAGGAGTTACTCCACCTAGTAATCAGTGAGAGGGGGTACGCTTACCTATCTTCCTTGTTTGATCACTTTAAGGGGCCTTATCAAAATAAACCTTTATGGGATTGTATCGTGCATCATTTACGTGAGTAGAAGTACGCCCCCGGAGTATACATCCTGTTAATACACGATCAAGGAAAAGCAAATATTTCATAGACATCTGCGTCTTATAGAATAAAGAAGAATATTCTAAATTCAAAGCACCTTATAATGAAGTTATTTCATTTCATTTCACTTTTTCACACAATGTATGTTTTTTCATTTTTATGATCATATTTGGCCACTTCTGAAAAAATGGACTACACACCTTGAGAATTATTTTATTCATTTGAAAAAGGATCGATGCACTTACCTTTTATCTATTGGAACACACGGAAGGGAAGTTCTTTCTTGTCTTGTTTTTGTGCACATTGAATTGTTCATCACTAGTTTACACCATTTTATGTATTTAAATTTAGCGCTGTGTACCGTATTTGGAACTCAAAACCCTCTTTCTTCTGTTCTACTCTAAGGACCTCTGGTATAAGTCTTATTGAGTTCCAGAGACCACTCACAGCTGCTTCAGTGCAAACTTTCAGTTACGCACAGTTTTGTTTTTTCACGGACAGATAAGATTGTTAACCAGGCAGTCTGTATGTGTGAGTTATATTGTATCTGTGCAGGCGAAATACTGGCTGCTTTATTTTGACACTGCAATTTAGATTTCAGTTTTGAGCACACCCCACCCATATCGAACTTTCTCTGCACGTGTTACAATTGCCCCATATGCAGTGCACATGGTTTTGGCAATTTAAGAAAGATTTTGCTTTTGCTATTAACTCTGAATCAGGCCTTCTATTCCCTACTATATGTACTCCCTCATATAGGGCCTTATTCTAGCTCACTCTTAGAGGCAATTTCCTTATCAAATGGACAAAACCATGTGCACTGCTGGGGGGCAGATGTAACAGGTGCAGAGAGAGTTAGATTTGGGTGGGGTTTTTCATCAAAGTGAGATCTATATTGCAGTGTAGAAATAAAGCAGTCAGTTAGTATCCCTGCACCGAAACAAAATAACTCACCCAAATGTAATTATATCTGCACCTGTTACATCTGCCCCCCTGCAGTGCACATGGTTTTGTCCATCTGAGAAGGAATTTGCCTCTAAGAGTGAACTAGAATAAGGCCCATATTCACACTATTGTTACATTTTGTTGGGAGTCAATTACCCTAACTGTGGGACTAAACTGGAGTAACACAAAGAAAACTCATGCATGCACGGGGGAATATATGAACTCCACACAGTTAGAACCATGGTGGGAAATGAACTTTCAAATATATTGAGGTAAAGGAGAAAAACACTCTTCAAAGGAAGATGTTAGTGCAGGAGGATATGCACTGAAACTGGAGGGAATCTAGGAATTTTGAGAAACAATTACTTGACAGAAAAGGTAGTGGAGAACGGAAATAGCCTCCTGTCAGAGGTCGTAGAGAATAAAACAGCAGAACAATTTAAATATTTGGGATATGCACAGGGATATCAATACAAAGAACTTAAGGCCCATACACACTTGACGATTTTCAGCTGAAAATCTCTCAAAACTGCTGTTTTGAGAGATTTTTAGCTTAAAGTCTGCAAGTGTGTACAGGCCAGCGAGGCCCGACTAGCGATGATGCGCGCTCCCGCATCATCACTAGTAAAGTGAGCCGTCTGCTGGTTTTACCAGCACGTCTAGCGATGTTGGCTCATATTTGAGCCATCATCGCTAGGTGTGTACGCCAGTTGGGCTGAAAGATGAGAGACTTTCAGCCCGGCTGACAGTGACCACCTGCTCCGCGCTCCCTCCACCTCCCATACCACCGCTGCCGTCCGTCCCGGCGCATCCGTCCCAGCCGGCGCATCCGTCCCAGCCGGCGCATCCGTCGGCGTCTGCTGACTCCCTGGCTCCATCAGTGCACTGCACAGCACATTGCACTGCAGCTGCAGCTGCAGCCTGCCCTGCTTGCCCCTCTCTCCGGGTTCAGCAGCTCTGCTCGCTCCGCCCCCACCCCGCCCTGCTCCACACTGCCTCATACACTGGCCACCAATGGATTTTATTTTATTGTAAAAGTCAGTAATATATACATTGCTGGCACAGGCCAGCAATGTATATATTTCTGGCACCACTGGGCACTAATGCTATCTATAAGCCAGTAATATATACATTGCTGGCACAGGCCAGCAATGTATATATTTCTGGCACCACTGGCCACCAATGCTATCTATAAGCCAGTAATATATACATTGCTGGCACAGGCCAGCAATGTACATATTTTTGGCACCACTGCCCACCAGGGGTTAAAGTGAGCAGGAACGGTACGGAACTGCGTTCCGTCAGTTCCATTTTGGAGGCGGAACAGTTCCGCCTCCGTCTGCATTGCTAAAGGTGACAGCCGGGCAGAGCGGTGGGAAACCCGGATGTCTCAGAGCAGGTCCATCCATCCATGGCGCAGCTATTTCAAATGAAGCGCCGACTCGTGAGCCAATCGGAGCTCGCGTTAAGGCAACAAATCTGGAGCTGCCAGGCTGCGAGCACCGATTGGCTCGCGAGTCAACGAGTAATTTGAAATAGCCGCACCACGGACCCGCTCTGAGACATCCATGTTTCTTACCGCTCTGCCCTGCTGTCTCCTTTCCCACACAGTGCAGAGCACTGGGCACGTTACCCCTGGCACTGAAAATGTACTACCTGGCAATGAGCATTTATGTAAGCAGCACTTATGTGGCATAATATGTAATGGGCATTATGTGTTTGGCATATTGTGTAATGGGCATTACTGTGTTTGGCATATTGTATAATAGGCATTAATGTGTGTGGCATAATGTGTAATTGGCACTACTATGTGCATAATCCCCTGTCCCCCTGTCCCATAAAGCCATGCCCTAAATTGTTTTGTTTTTTTGCACTGTGGGGTATCATTTGAATTAAAGGTGGTATTATGTGGCCCACATTATTCTTTTTATGGGTGTGTGAGATAGGCCATACATTTAAAGCATGCAGAGGGGCGCCGAACACCCTAGCACCCACCCTGGCTGTGCCATAATGGCGGGGAAGCGAGTTCCACCACCTCACCAGGACCACTTTAAGCCAGGGTTGCCTACCCTCCCGGAATGGCCAGGAGTCTCCCGAAAATCGGGTCCCCCTCCCGGCCCCCCGGAAGGGTGGGCAACCCGGATTCAGGGGGAACCCCCGCTGTGCCCCCGATTGCGGCATTTAAATGCCGCAATCCGCGGGTCTCAGAGGAGGGGGTGGAGCTAAAATGGCAAAATTGCATCATTTTAGCCCCGCCCCCCTCCACGGAGATACGCGAATTCAACTTTTTACCGTCATGGGGGTGGGGCTTAGTGACATCACGCCCCACCCCCGGAGCAGCTGCTGAAACTCTCCTCTCCGGGCTTCTCCCAGAGAGGAGAATATTAAAGTCGGCAACCCTGCTTTAAGCACCAATATATAGTAATAAAAGTCAGTAATGTAAACATTGCAGTCGCAGGTCAGCAATGTACTGTATAGGTGACCGTGCCACTGCCCCCAATGTATATTTTGTTATGGCGGTAACATATACATTGCTGGCGCAGGTGAACGGATTTCTCCCTCCATGCACGGCGGCAAATGAAATTGTAGCTGTGCACATGGGCGGGATTTTGCCCAGTCGCAGCAGAGTGAGGTGGCGTTTACATGTTCGCTGAGCTCTGAATATACACAGCCCAGAGATCAGTTCTGAATCAGGCCCAAATAACAGAAATGCACAGAATAAAATGGCCCCTGCTCCCACCCTCTGAATTCAAACCACGCCCATTATGTAAATAGCTTTTTATATGAAAGATTTTCAGCAAAGTCTTTCGCCTCCTGAAAATCTCTTGCTCTTTGGGGAAAATAGCTCAGTGTGTACGCACTACTTTGAAGAAAGATATATTTTTCAGAGATTTTGGCAAAGTCTTTTGAAATTAAAATCTTCTAGTGTGTATGGGCCTTAAAGGCCCAAACGCACTAGAAGATTTTCATTTCCAAAGACTTTGCCAAAATCTCTGAAAGATATATCCTTCACCAAAGTAGTGCATACACACAGCTCTTTTCCCCAAAGAGCAAGAGATTCTCAAGAGCAACCAGGCCGGGTGAGCATGACAGGGAAATGGGGCAGGAGCGGGGGCTGCACCATCATCAGAACACGAAGGGCGGGGGAGCATAACGGGGGACAGGGGGAGGCAGCTTAGGGAGGGAGCAGGGGGAGAGATGTGGGTCAGCAGCTTTTCATCTTTTAGCCATCATCACTTAGCGTATACACACTGAGCGATGATGGTTAAAAAATGAACCATGATCGTCAGGCATGCTGGTTTTACCAGCAGATTAACCACTTTACTAGCGATGATGCGGATCTCTGGCCCATACGCCTGTTTTGACCGGTTTTCAGCTGAAAATCGTCAAGTATGTATGGGCCTTAAGGATCAAATAAGATGTTATGAAAGGGTTAAAAAGGGAGCAGACTACTCTACATGGGCCAAGTATCTCTTATCTGCCTTGAAATTCTATGTTTCTGTATAGTTGTAAGTACTACCTAAGGCTAAGCACTAACATTGTCAAGCTTTTTCAGCTGTACAGATAAAGGACAGATAGATAATTGAAGATCTTTGTGAATATGCTGACCCTTGTAATACTGTACATGCATACAGTAATTCACCTTTTTCTATAAACTTTATTTTTTTTTTTTTTTTTATTGAGTAACATCTTTCAAATGTTATAGACTATATATTGAAGTAAAGCATACCCCAGGTGGGAAAATAAATTTTCCATATAACTGCAATTTTTTAAAGATTGATATCCCATATAGCCAGGGATGAAAACCACAATGATATTTACTGTCTTTAGAAGGGATATTCAAAAATGTATCTATGTATTCTAAATTGTGCAGCATTTACCGTCCATAAATGAAGATGGGAAGACACAGATGGAGTCTATTCATTCTGTTCTGTGGTGTGATAACGGGTGATACTATACACAGCAGAGAAGGCAAAGTAAGTGTGCAATCCGGCAAGATTTTGTGACTATTTAATGGAACAGATTTTAACATTTTGCTGGTTGATTCATAGATGTACCTAACCTAAATATTGATCACCAAGAATGTATATAAATTGAAAACAAATGTGGGTAAAAATCTTTCTCCGCTAAAATTCTAAAAATTGTCAGCAGCCAAACTAGTGGTGGTCATCGAAGATTTCAAAACATCGGTGGTTTGCAACCAATGGCAACTACTTTTACCATTGATTGATTGCCATTAATGACACTGAGCTACCAAATGTTTTATTTTTTCTCCTCCAAGTGTCGGATGCTGAGCATAGCTCCACCCACAATACCCATGAAGCCCCACCCCTATCCTATGATTGGCCCACAGCCTTCAAAAATGAAAGCAGAGTTGACTATCAGTGGGCAAAAATCATTGATGGTTCTCTTTCAGATAGTTTTACACCATTAAGGTTATTTATCAATGGTATCATGAATGGTAACATCAGTGTATAACCCAGCATTGGTCATCCCTAGTATAATCAATTGAAAAAAAGAGATTAGTTCACATCTTAGCATGCAGTTTGACAAGCTGATGTTTTTACCATTAAATGTCTATTACAGTATAAGCCTATGCTCTCAAATTGTGTTCAATTTTCACGTGTTGGTGCACTTCTATAACTCCTTCTATTTAACAAAGCCCCTCTTGTAAATGGCTGGAAACAGTTTTATGAAGCTAAAAAGACTGTACCTCATGTAATATATATGTGCACAATAAACCAATTTCAAAGTGATGCTGTTCTCAGACCAATTATTTCAACATAAATGTGTAGCTTTTGATGTTAGAAATACATCTGGGTTTATCTGCTGATCAAAAATTACGCTGCACCAATCGCTGTCAAATTGCAGACAGGTTTAGGATGTTATATTATACTCACCTGAGACATTAACAATATAGTTTATACCATAGTTACTTACTTATGCTTGTGCTGTAAACAAATTAAGCTTTTCTGCGATGTGTTTGTCTAAACTATTGAAGTTACTGTAAAAATGTTCTACAGCTGCTTCTATACAGTAGATTTCAATCACAGTACTCATAATACATTATTTAACAATTCCAATAGTGGATCAGGTCACAGATGCTGGCTTCTTTAGCAGACATCCTTCATAAACAGTGCTTAAAGTGGTCCTGGTGAGGTGGTGGAACTCTCTTCCCCCCACTACCCCCCCCCCCCTCTCTTCCCCCCACTCCCCCCCCCCACACACATGTTACAGCCAGGGTGGGTGCAAGTGTGTTCGGTGCCACCCTGCAAGCTCTAAATTTATGGCCTCTCTCACATACCCATGAAAGGAATAATGTGGGCCACGTAATGCCACCTCCAATGCAAATTATGCCCCACAGTGCAAAACAATCCAATAGCCCAGAATCCGGGACAGTGCGCGCAGCAGGCGCGCAGCAAAAATTTAGGGCATGGCTTTGTGGGACAGGGGATTATGCACCCCTTACATATTATGCAACATACGTGCTGCTTACCTACATGCTCATTGCTAGGGTTTTCTTGCTCGATGCCAGGGTTACATGCTCAGTGCCAGGCATTTCTTGCTCGTTGCCAGGGGTTACATGCTCCGGGACAGAGGTTACATGCTCCATGCCAGGGGTTACATGCTATTGTACTCATAGGTATAGAAGTCTCCATCTCTGTGGCTCTTGCTTGGGTTCATGCCTGGGGTTGGTAACATGCTACGTGTGTTAAGGAGACATCCGGGCAGAGCAGTGGAAACCCGGCTGTCTCAGTTACATCTGTCTGTGACTCCTCTGTGTCTGTCCCTGCCTGCAGCTTTGCTATAAAAGAGCCTGCTATAAAAGACCCCGCTGTGCAGGGGCTGGCTGGCATCTTTCAGCCTAGGGGGCAAACTCAAGCAAGCGGTCCCTAGATTTTCTACCAGCACATTTTAACATGGTTTGGTTTTAAAGGGGGTGGAGAAAGAGAGCAGTGGGAGAGACCGCAGGGGAGAGGCGGAACAGTGTTTGAGGCCACAGGATAGACGGGGAACAGTGTGAGGGGCCACAGGGGAGATGGGGAACAGTGTGAGTGGCCACAAGGGAGAGGGGGTACAGTGTGAGGGGCCACAGGGGACCAGTGGGACAGCGAAAGAGACAGTACGAGACCAGAGGAACAGTGGGAGAGATTGCAGGGAACTGTGAGGGACTGAAATGGACAGGGGGACAGGGGACACAGAGAAAGCAAGGGACCAGAAGGACAGTGGGAGAGACCACAGAGGGAAGGGGAGACAGTGAGTGATTGCAGGGGAGTGAGAGACAGCAGGAGATAGGCAGTGTGAGAGACCACCCCCCCCCCCCATATTACACCCAGTACATGATACACAGCCCCAACCCCCATATTACAACCAGTACATGATACACAGCCCCAACCCCCATATTACAACCAGTACATGATACACAGCCCCAACCCCCATATTACAACCAGTACATGATACACAGCCCCAACCCCCATATTACACCAAGATCATGATACACAGCCCCAACACCCATATTACACCCATTACATGATACACAGCCCCAACCCCCATATTACACCCAGAACATGATACACATCTCCTCTCCCCCTTATCACATCCATTACTCACCCACTTGGTGTAATCCTGTGCAGTGAAGATCAGGGAGTCACCCAGGCAGGCAGTGTGGTGGGGGGAGGTAGTGTACAGTAGGCAGAATAGCTGCAGCAGCCAGGAAGAGCAGGCCAGGCCTGGACTGATACACGCAGCCCATTGTGGTGGGCGGGGCCAGCTTCAGGGAAAGCGCCGGCTGTCAAGCTGCACTAGTACCACCTATATTCCCCTGATGCTGAGACTGCCTCCGCTCACACAGCCTCTCAGCTCACAGCAGGCCAGCGGCAGCAACCTTCTCATGCCCGTCACTGCCGCTGTGTCTGTCTCTGCCTGCAGCCTTTCTATAGAGACAGCCAGGCACAGCGTTGTAAACCCGGCTGTCTTTCATGCCTTTCGCGGCTATTTTAAATGACGCGTCGGGCTCGGCTCACGGCGCAGCCGCAGCTCCAATTGGCTACAAGTTACAAGCTGCCTGATTGGCTGCCGGGCAGTGAGCCGGGTCCGGCGTGTAATTTTAAATAGCCGCGCAGTGCTGAGGAGTCGCGTCGTGGGAATAGACAAGCAAGACAGCCGGGTTTACATCGCTCTGCTCGGCTGTCTCTTAGGCAAAGCTGTAGGAAGGGGCAGACATACGGGGAAAGGTGACCGGACGGAGGCGGAACCGTTCCGCCTCCAATATGGAACTGACGGAACGCAGTTCCGCCCCGTTCCGGCTCACTTTAACCCCTGTTCATAAATTTTCATTATAAGATGAGTGGAGAGTTCAGAGAAGCAAAAAAGAAAAAGGAAGAAACATTTCTCTCGACTTACAGTACATGAGTATTTTATTACTGAGAAATGGATGCTTCTGAAACAACTTAGGAGGGACCTCACACTGGATCTTTAATCAGTAATTACATAGAAGGAAGATGATAGTATTCCAACAATAAATGTTCCATACAAGCTTATCTTAATCCACAGCTATATATCCAGGGTTGGTAGTGTTCCCATGAGTCAGCAGTACATAGACACTACTCATTTATTTTGTCATATGAAATGGATACCTTAAGATCGTTAAAGCTTCTCACTTGATTTGATATATGAAAAAAACAATAACAATGATCTTTTATATTAATACCACATGAAAGGAAACTGAGCGTAGCAATTAAAATACAAATTTCTAGATTCCCAGTATTTTCAACATAATATAAGGTGCAATACAAAATTATCCTTACGTCTATCCCAGAAATATCGTATTTAATGGTATAGGATACCTAAAAGGAAAACATACTCATTTATTAAGGCCTATACACACTGGGCGATTTTGAGCTGAAAACTCACCTTTACTGTTGGACCTGCTTTCAGATCTATAGCCAGTGTGTATGGCCCAGCAATGATCATTGAGTGCTGATGCCGCTCATCTGCAGGTATTACCAGCAGATGAGCGGTGGGGTGGAAGGCTTCAGGGTTGCCGACCCTTCCGGAATTCCCGGGAGTCTCCCGAAAATCGGGTCCCCCTCCCGGCCCCCTGGAAGGGTGCGCAATCCTTCCGGAATCTGGGGGAGCCCCCCGAATTGCGGCATGTAAATGCTGCAATCCGCAGGTCTCAGAGGAGGGGGCGGAGCTAAAACGGCACAATCGTGTCATTTTAGCCCCGCCCCCTCCATGGAGATCAGTAATTTCTCCTATTTCCCGTAATGGGGCGGGGCTTAATGACGTCACAGTCAAGCCCCGCCCCCTTGATCGGAGGGGACCCTACTTATGGTTGCTTGGGGATTCCATTCCTTATATCACATAAACTAACAGTCAGTTATTTGTGAAAGCCAAGTCTCTTCTTTCATATGGTACTAGACTCAAATCTCTATGACAAATAGAACTGGAGATATCGGGGGACATTTACCAAAATGGATTCGTAGAAAAAAGGTGTATTCGTAGGGAGAAATACACCTTTTTTTTACGAATTTGGATTTTCGGGATTTACAATCCCAAAAATACAACAATTCGTAGTCCTAAAGATGGAACATTCGTATTTGTATTTACAAATACGAATGTCTACACCATCGATAGAATACGACAGAAATCACCATTCAAAAGAATGGTGGTTTCTGATTTACTAAGCAGCCGTACTGATAATACGGCTGCTTAGTGGTGTAAAACACCCACGCAAATACGACAGGAAAATAGAACACCATTTTCATGTCGTATTTGCGTTTTAGCCTGCACGGATCAGTCAGATCCGTGCAGGCTGCAGTGTAAAAAAATAGAAAAATTAAATAAATTAAAAAAAAACCGGCGTGGGGTCCCCCCCACAGCCGAAACCAGCACCAGGCTGACAGAGGCTGGAGCCGGTAATTAAAAATCAGGGAACCCGACAAATAGGGGTTCCCTGATTTTTAACAACCAGCCCCAGGCTCCTGCTCTGGGGCTGGTTCCCAAAATACGGGGGACAAAATGAGTAGGGGTCCCCCGTATTTTAAGAACCAGCCCCAGGCAAAACCAGCCAGCAGGGTAATGCCACAGCCGGGGGGAGACTTTTTATGCAAGTCCCCCCGGCCAAAGCATTAACCCTACCGACCAGTCAGCCTGGCCAGGGGCCCTGGGGGAGTGGGGACCCCCCCAATAAAGGGGTCCCCCCCCTCCAGGACTTACCTGACCAGGCTGAAGCCTGGTGCTGTCCTCGATGCCCCTGGGCGGTGGGCATCGAGCTGATAGAGGTGTAAAAAAAAGAACAAACTATTGTTTTTGACTGTGGCACTACAAGTGCCAGCAAGCCTCCCCAGCAAGCTGGGACTTGGAGAACCACAAGTCCCAGCCTGCTGGGCATTAAAGGGCCCGCTGGCACTTGTAGTGCCACAGTAAAAAAAATAGTGAAATAAAACACACTGACACCCATTTAAAATAAAAGTTTAATACACACATAACAAACATACTGATACTTACCTATCTTGATCCCGTAGGTAGGTCGCTGGCTCTGGTGTCGGCGGCTCCGTGTTGGCGGCTCCTGTGTCGGCGGCTCCGGGGTCGGCGTCCTGTCCGAGGATAATCCATGTTGGACCTGTGGAAGGAAATCCTACTCACCAGGTCCACCATGGATGGTCTTCTGTCTTCATCTGTCGACATCCTGGAAGTCGTCAGCAGCTGCCGGCATCTTCCGCGACGCTCCCCGGCTTTCAGAGCCGGAGAGATCCTCTCTCTTCGCCGTCTGGGCTCAGAATGAATTCTGGCCAATCAGGAGGCGCCTAGCCGCCTAGCGGCCAATCAGGAGAGACGCGGAAGATGCCGGCAGCTGCTGACGACTTCCAGGATGTCGACAGATGAAGACAGAAGACCATCCATGGTGGACCTGGTGAGTAGGATTTCCTTCCACAGGTCCAACATGGATTATCCTCGGACAGGACGCCGACCCCGGAGCCGCCGACACAGGAGCCGCCAACACGGAGCCGCCGACACCAGAGCCAGCGACCTACCTACGGGATCAAGATAGGTAAGTATCAGTATGTTTGTTATGTGTGTATTAAACTTTTATTTTAAATGGGTGTCAGTGTGTTTTATTTCACTATTTTTTTTACTGTGGCACTACAAGTGCCAGCGGGCCCTTTAATGCCCAGCAGGCTGGGACTTGTGGTTCTCCAAGTCCCAGCTTGCTGGGGAGGCTTGCTGGCACTTGTAGTGCCACAGTCAAAAACAATAGTTTGTTCTTTTTTTTACACCTCTATCAGCTCGATGCCCACCGCCCAGGGGCATCGAGGACAGCACCAGGCTTCAGCCTGGTCAGGTAAGTCCTGGAGGGGGGGGACCCCTTTATTGGGGGGGTCCCCACTCCCCCAGGGCCCCTGGCCAGGCTGACTGGTCGGTAGGGTTAATGCTTTGGCCGGGGGGACTTGCATAAAAAGTCTCCCCCCGGCTGTGGCATTACCCTGCTGGCTGGTTTTGCCTGGGGCTGGTTCTTAAAATACGGGGGACCCCTACTCATTTTGTCCCCCGTATTTTGGGAACCAGCCCCAGAGCAGGAGCCTGGGGCTGGTTGTTAAAAATCAGGGAACCCCTATTTGTCGGGTTCCCTGATTTTTAATTACCGGCTCCAGCCTCTGTCAGCCTGGTGCTGGTTTCGGCTGTGGGGGGGTCCCCACGCCGTTTTTTTATTTATTTATTTATTTATTTATTTTTTGCACCATGCAGCCTGCACGGATCTGACTGATCCGTGCAGACTGCTACAAATAATTCGTATTAGCGGCCGTATATACGGCTGCTAATACGAATTCCTACGACATCGGAGGGTTACAAAGCAGTCGTATATGACTGCTTTGTAAATCCCCCTCCGGAACACGACTTTGCATACGACTGAAACAGTCGTATGCAGTCGTAGGGAAAATACTAATACGAAAAACTAGGTTTTTCATATTAGTAAATTTCCCACATCATGTTGCAAAGTAGACGCATTTTTCCCCATTGACTAGAATGGACCTGTTAATTCTGACCCACCATGGGATCTGACGCTTGCAGTTAGCCTTTTTGGGGTCTCAGAAACTTGGAGTTCATATCTCCTTGTAGCTAAACGTCTCCTCTTCCATACAAACCCAGATCAGAGGTGATTGGACCACTGAAACCAGATAAATTAAACTTCAAGCTTATTTTTTTTATCCATAGGGTTAAGCTTTAGTATTGCTATGTTAGCATGCTTTTACACCAACGCTACTGACTCTGTAACAAATGCTGTGGTTCTTGCTACATGGAGTCGCACAAAAAGGCTTTTATGGAAAAAAATGTAACATTTTGTGTGTGTCTAGTTTTATTAAATATAATGTTCATAAATGTTTTAAATTTAAAAATGTAAAATAAATGAGAGAATTTCGAACAAGGGTTTCAAGTGTGTAGAGCGGCGCAGTTGTCTACTAGACTAGGCCACTTGGTGATGTGTATGTAGAGTGCTCCCATTTAGAGGCAGCCGTAGCACCATTCCAGAAACTTGAGTCGCTACAGCATCTCAGACACTCCCATTTTGGATTAGTGTTGAAGGAACTGTATTTAGCCCACCCCAACCCCCGCCTCCCTTCCCCCTTCCTAGAGAGACTTTTCACAGAGAATGCAATGCAAAAGGCTAATTAAGTCAATCTTGGTGGGGGAAGGCACTATTCAGACTATGGGCCTTATTCTAGTTCAATCTTTCTGACAAAATCCTTCTTAGATGGACAAAACCATTTGCACTGCAGGTGGGGCAGATGTAACTTGTGCAGAGAGAATTAGATTTGGGTGGGGTTTTACTTCAAACTGAGATCTATATTGCAGTGTAAAAATAAAGCAGACAGAATTTACCCTGCACAGAAATAAAATAACTCACCCAAATCGAATTATATCTGCACATTTTACAGCTGCCCCCCTGCAGTGCACATGGTTTTGCCCATCTAAGAAGGATTTTGTCAGAAAGAATGAACTAGAATAAGGCCCATTGTGACTAATGCATAGTACTAAACCATACATGGCATGTTCTATGCATGCTGTATGGTACTTGTGCAGGGAGTTGTGCACTAAAAGGCTTTTTTGAAAACAGTTTTTTTTGTGTGTGAGTGCCTAGTTTTATTAAATATAACTTTCATAATTGTTTCAATTCAAATATCGACACTGTAATCAAACACAGTTTTCCAGTGTGTAGAGCACCACAGTTATCCACTATCCTATGCCACCTGGTGATAGCAGTCACTGCTCATGAGTCTATGTAAAGACAGAGCCTAATACCATTCCCTGAGAATGAGTTTTGTGTTCACAATATTCAGCATCAGCTATGTGAACTGCAGGCGGCAGTTATTATTTGCCTAGCTGCGCTGATATGCTATTTGCCCGATCTGTCACTCTATGACTCCACCCAGCATTATGCACAGTCACAGAGCGACAGGTGTGGGCAATTATATAGAATATATTCCTACACTAAATCGGCCAAGTTGACAAGTACTAATCGGACTTTATCCATTATAATCAGAATCTCTCAGTTCCATTCAGTTCCTACCGGTTCTTGTTTTCACTAAGATGGTTTACAATTTCAGTAAAAATCTTCATGTTGCACCTATCTGTTCTCTGTCATTATTCCTTCCAAGAATGACAAATTTGTTTTCTACATATTGTTCCATTTTGAGATTGCCATCGGCAAACTTCCCCAAAAAACTGAGCTATGAGGCAGGAACCAGCACTCCAGACCTGCTCCCTAGTCGTGGGAAAGGTAAGTGAAAAATGTCACTTTACTTTTCATGTGCCATCGGGAGGCTTGTCCACATAACCTACCAGCTGTTGCTAGGTCGCAATCCTATTCCCTAAAACAAAGAAAGTTTGCAGATCATAGATTCCTGCAAACTACTGTTACTCCACTGCATATGTAATCAACATTGCATCCACCTGTGAATCAGGGTGATTGCCTCTCACAGCACTGGGGTTAATTTAGCAGTGTGTCTAGTCCAAATTCGGTCATAGAGGGGCAGCTATATAAAGGCAGATGGAGTTATAATGTGGCTGATTATTTATAACTGACAATCTGCCATGGGAGCTGTGTGCTGAGAAATTTAGCTTCGTTCAGATCACTCAGCACCCAGCGATGGGTGCTGAACGATCTGTCACTGTCCATGTTCTTAATATAGAGAACACGGGAGATGACTAGATATTTCAAGCATACTTGAAATATTTAGCCTGGCAATAGCGATGTGCGAGGCCAGGCATCACAATGTGTCCTACACAAACACCGATTTGTTCTTAATTTCTAATCGATCTAGTCAAATCTAATCAGATCGCTTAGAAAATAGTAAAAAAAATGCTTTCATTTTTCAAACCCAGTCTGTACCGCGACAGTTAAGAGCTGACTGACTGGTGAAAAAGTACCAGCCACTTTATCACTTCACCAAGCTTAAAAAATCTGCCCATCAGATGTTAATTTTACAGTAATTCAGTTTTAACCCAACTGCTTCTGTCTCAGGAATCCTGTCTCTTGTAGAACACATTGGTCTCGCATTGGGGCCATTGGATTACAGAACCAGTTACAGATGTAGTGCCTCTCAGCCAGCTCAAGGAATCACCAGATTCCCTGATTTGGCGCAGGCGGGTGGAGAGGTGCTGTATCTGATGGGGACATGCGAGCATCTCTCACGCACGTGCTTCTGCTTCACACAGAGGTGGGGAACGGAATCCCTGTCTGTCTCCACTTCAAGGAGACACGTAGGGCAAGGGGGGAATGCGGGGGACTACAGGCAAGACGGGGAGCAGCTGGGAGGCAGTGGATGGCGGTGGTGGGCTTAGTCAGAACAGGGCGCCTGAGCGTTTTATGCACATGCACCCCTTTCTGGCAGATGGCAAGCACCGGAGGTTGGCAAAAGAATTGCAGGGAGCAGCTCTAATGAGAGCATTAATCTACATTAAAACTGTACATCTGCACATTAAAACTGAACTAACCTCTGAATTACCTAATTTAGATCGCTGGGCTGTGAACGTTTGGAGCCCAGCAATCAGA
Source organism: Crinia signifera (assembly GCF_055691185.1). Classification (NCBI taxonomy): domain Eukaryota; kingdom Metazoa; phylum Chordata; class Amphibia; order Anura; family Myobatrachidae; genus Crinia; species Crinia signifera. Next base: position 290,673,580 of record NC_139218.1, on the reverse strand, counting down.
TTAATGCAGCCCAGCCAGAGTGGCTCCACACCCCTGTGTACGGCTGCAAATGCGTTTGCAGCCATGCATACAGGGGTAAAAACATTTGCAATCAAATTTCCCCCTGCTCGCAGCTCTGAGTAAGTCTAGACTCCCAGAAAACACCAGCGTGCCACCCACAAATGTCCAGCACTTGTCCATGTGAACGGCCATCAATGGCTAGCTATCGCTGGCTTTGTGTCCATGGATGATTTGCACATCTGCAGTAGTTCGATACTTGCCAGGGCTACAAATACACAGCCCTGCAATCAGGGCTGAATCTGGCCTATTGTCCCAACTATGGGCCTTATTTTGGTTCACTCTTTCTGACAAAATCCTTCTTAGATGGACAAAACCATGTGCACTGCAGGGGGGCAGATGTAAAATGTGCAGAGAGAATTAGATTTGGGTGAGTTATTTTGTTTCTGTGAAGGGAAAATACTGGCTGCTTTATTTTTACACTGCAATATAGATCTCACTTTGAAGTAAAACCCCACCCAAATCTAATTATATCTGCACAAGTTACATCTGCCCCACCTGCAGTGCACATGGTTTTGCCCATCTAAGAAGGATTTTGTCAGAAAGAGTGAACTAAAATAAGGCCCTATGTTACTTTACAGAAATAACCAACAAACATGTATACCAATAAGTTTTGGTTCATGACACAATATACTGAAGGTAAGCACTTTCTTTTTGAAGCAATACAATCTTAAAGGGCCTACTCATGGGGAGATGATGAAGCATTCTGAGCAATGCAGGATCACTCATATCCCTTTTGCACAGTGGCATAGCTAGTGTAAGGCAGCCCCCGCTAGGGCAAATGTCCTTTGTGGTGTATGTGATCATCTGCCTGTGTGGGTTGTACAACATTGGACAGACGATCGGATCCTTTCGTAAAAGGATGGCACTTCACCGGTCTCTTAAAGGCAGGGATGTGGACCAACCGGTGGCCCGCCATTTTAAAACTGCGGGCCACTCCATTTCAGGCTTACGGCACTTTATCATTGATCATGTAGGTAAGTCCATGTGGGGTGGTAAAAGACCTAAAAAACTATTAAAAAAGGAGTCAGAATGGATATTTCGCCTTGGAACCATCTCACCTAATGGGCTTAACGAGAAGATTAATTGGAATAGCCTCATGTAATTGTGCATATATATGTTTTCATGTTCTATTTGTGTGTATTTAATGGTGAATATTTTCTTATGTATTGTATGTATGTATGTATGTGTGTGTATATATATATATATATATACATGGGTTGGGATCATTTGGTCTATTGCATTATGGTAGAAAGTCATTAGGTCGAATCCATTAGGTCGACATGCTAAAAGGTCGACATGATTCTAGGTCGACATGGGAAAAGGTCGACATGATTCTAGGTCGAAAGGTCATTAGTTCAACAGGTCATTAGTTCGACAAGGTCATTAGTTCGACATTGTCTATGTCGACATTCACAAGGTCGACATGGGGTTTTTCACTGTTTTTTTACCTGAATGTCAACACAGTCGACATGGACACAGTTTAAAGTGCACTGCATCCCCTCGCATCGCTCGCTGCGCTCGCAATGCGTCGGGCACGGTGCCTCGCTACGCTCGGCACACTATTTTATTCTCCCACCACGCCCTAGTGGATGGTAGGGCATGAAATACCGCCTGTCGGCACATGTTGGCTCAAAAAACAGTGAAAAACTCCATGTCGACCTTGTGAATGTCGACATAGACAATGTCGAACTAATGACCTTGTCGAACTAATGACCTGTCGAACTAATGACCTTTCGAACTAGAATCATGTCGACCTTTTCCCATGTCGACCTAGAGTCATGTCGACCTTTTAGCATGTCGACCTAATGGATTCGACCTAATGACTTTCTACCATAATGCAGTAGACCAAATGACCGCATCCCATATATATATATATATATATATATATATATATATATATATATATATATATATATATATATATATATATAGTATGTACTGTGATCTTGCAGCACATTAACCGAAGTTTCCCATGATGTGTATATTGGAGTGCCTGATGTAACACCCGATGTCCCCCGAGGTAGATGAACGCGCAGTACATCTTCCGGGATGTGGAACGCAAGCAGTGGGTTGCTATGCAACCCTTCTCCAGCGTCTGCAACAGATAGTGGACGGTGATCACTTCTGGTAGGCAGATGGGGATGAGCGACGGTGGCGTGTGCGCCAAGAGCTGCTGAGAATAAAGATGTTATATGTGTGTTTGTCTTATTTGCTGTAGGTAGAGCTGAGGATGGGTCTGATACCCCGAAACTCCCCCTAAATACATCTCATGAGTGCCATTCTGTTTCCGGCTGGGGATTTGGATCAGTATACAGTTATGTTCTGGCACCGTGGGCAAGTTGTTTTCCATTAAAAAGAGTGCTGGCACATTTAAAGAATAATTATTAGCTTTGGAAACACCTAAAACACATATTGAAACGAGGAAATAGGGGAAAATAACATTTACACTGTAAATCACTGTCCTATTGAATAGGAAGACTCCCTAAAGTACATGCTGAAGTGGAGTCTTTTTTTCCCTAATAGTTAAATATATATAAACATTAAACCTTAAAGGTTCCGTAACATTCCGCGTAATTTGGAATATATTCTTTAAAACACCTAATAAATAACCCTTCACTTGCACCCCCCCCTTTTTTGTCTTATCTCCTTTTCTGCCTCCTCCCCCCCCCCCCCCCTTCTTTCCTCTCCCTCTCGAACTGAGATGTGTGATTGTCTTATTTTCTGTTGTTAGGGCAACATTTATAGCTAAGTGTCTGTCGGGACCAGTGTTCTCCTGAGAGAACACTGGCCCTGACCAATTAATATCCAGCATGCTGGATATTAATCGCCGGGGGATAGCAGTATCGCTATGGCCCCCATATACATAGTAATGTAGGTGTATTTACTAAGCGAGATTGCTTAGAAACTGCCCCTAAATCGCTATGTGTGTAGGCCCCATTAGACTTTTTAAAATCACTGAGATTTCTCTTTATCTTGCAGGTGTTGAAGCTGAGGAAATGAGAAGAGAAATGTATTTTAGGACAGAGTGCTTATGAGGCAGTACCATAATCATAAAATCACCCTTTACTCTCAAATGGAAATTGGATGTATATATAACTTTGTCCTCTGAGCATTGGCAGCTGGTATTAAAGAATATCCTCAGAAACACACACTGCACAAATAAATAAAAACATTGTACAGTATACTGGTCTGCATGGCATTTAGAGCATGTGTAAAGGAACATGAATTCAGGGTTGCCTACCCTCCCGGAATGGCCGGGAGGGTCCTGGAAATCGGGTCCCCCTCCCACCCCCCCGGAAAGGACGACAACCCTCCTGCATTGTCCTGCATCTCCAGTGGAGGGGGGGGGGGGTGTCCGTGGGGGGTTCCATGGGTGTAATGACGTGATCGCATCACTAAAACCCCCCTCCCCGCAGTGCAATGCATAAAATACAAGCATTGCACAGCGGGGGGCGTGGCTAAAATGATGTGATCGATATAGTCACGCCCCTAAACTGCTCGTCACAGCAGTGGCCCCACCCCTTTTTCATCCCACTTTGGTCCCGCCCCCCTGCCATACTGAGCTAGCTGCTCTCTCCCGGAGAGAGCAGCCAGAAAGTCGGCAACTATGATGAAATGCGTTTATATAAACAGCATAACCTTTCAGTCTTGTGTATCCAACTTTTTAGGCCTAACAGCACAGAAAGACGTAAGAGACAAACTAAAGATGGAAAAAATGTATCTTATGGCTGAATTGTGCTTTAAACATACAATGTTATCCTATTAAATATTGATTTATAATTAATGTGGAAATCGTAAAGTAATGTTTGTCATAGCAACCCTATTTTTATGAAATATAATCACACCACAAAAAAAGATGTATTTTACGATACAGTAGTTACACATGGCAAAAAAGTACCAGCCACTTTTGGACACTTCCAATTTTGCCGGGAGTATAAACATGGCGAGGCCACCACTGTTATAACTATATAATTTGCATTCCACTGACTAGAACTTCAGGTCAGTCGACTTCAGGTGTTACCACAAGCGACATGATGCATTTCATGGCCCAGAATGTCCGGCCTAGGTGCGCTTATTGATGTATTGAATAGGGTATATATACCGGGCCCGGCGGCTGCACATTAGGCTCCATGGATGGGTTTTCTAACCTTGAATATTGTCTCCAGTAGATGTGATGAGATTTTCTTGACAAAGGTCCATGTTTTAGGACCATAGCATTGGCGTTCTATGGAAATCTATGCCTTCCTTAAAAAGCATTACTTGGTATGTGTTTTTTTTCAATAAATTTCTGTATTTTTTTTTTTTTAACTGGTGAGTGATCTCTATACACATAACAGGGAATCTGTGGAGTGTATACACTTAACAAGGAACCTGTGTACACCTAAATGAAAACACCATTTGATTTTGCACTAATAACAAGTATCAAAAGTGCCATCTTTAAACTGTTGTATGTGTGTGTGTGTGTGTGTGTGTGTGTGTGTGTGTGTGTGTATCTATATATACAGACTAACGATAACTTCTCCAGGCATAAAGGTAACCCACTGTTTATAGGTGACTCATTAAGTACCTAAAGAGATTGCCCCATTATTGAACCACTAGAGCAAGTGCCAAAATTGAGCCAGTCCAAAGTCCTTTATCTATGGGACTGTGTGAAAAGGCCTGGTGCCTCTCTATTTCCTTTCTTGAGGAAGATTCCTATACCAGCCTTCCTTCTTAAATCATCCATCCTAAATTTTTCGAGAGGAACTCAACACTGAATTCAAAAAAACTTATTGGGACAACCTTCTAGCAATCTGAATATATTTCAGGTTTAAGTTTGATCTTCCTGGACGTATTACCATTCTTTTTATCCATCTTGCCAAACTGTTTTAGCTGAAACCCCTGAAGAAGCCACATGTTGGGCAAAACAGCACGGTTTGTATGACTTTACAACAAAGATTTCCAGTGAAAACTTTTTATTGAGAAAATACTTTTAATAAAGAAAGTAAAATTCAGACATGGACTTTGTATTTTATAACATTGTTAAATACCAGTAGAGGTGCTTATATCAACATTGGCACCATTCCACAGTTGTCTGTATATGTTGTGCTTTCCCCTAGCCAACAGGGGTGGATAATGCAGCACAGAACCTATAGGACTTGATGGATTTACCCGGATTGCAAAATGAGATCTTATTGGCTATGTGGATATTTCATTCTCTACGCCCTTCACTGGCTACCTGTAAAATGGCGAATCGTTTTCAAGATTGGATTACTCACTTTCAAGGCCCTACATGACCAGGGCCCAAGGTACCTGCAACAGCTGCTGATCCCTTACTGTCCTACTCGATTACTACGATCCACTGAAGAAGGACTACTAACAGTACCCAGAATCTCCCTGAATTCATCTGGGGGTCGAGCTTTCAACTTTGCTGCTCCAACTCTGTGGAACTCTCTTCCTCGCACAGTGCGAGAAGCGCCCACTATAGAATCCTTTAAAAATAGACTAAAGACATACTTATTTACTCTAGCATTTCACTGACATCTACTGTTAAGTTTGTTTTGTATTTCGAGCTGTAAAGACAATGTGTGAAGCACTTTGAGTCCTATTGGGAGAAAAGTGCTATATAAATATCATTATTATTATTATTATTATTATTATTATTATTATTATTATTATTATTATTATTATTATTATATTTAGAGGCTGACATCTCAAGAAAGGCACTGGAGCTAGTATACCTGTCCCATGGGTTTGTGGCGTGCCAGGGATATATACATATATATATAGTCCAGGGGGTATCCACTTCCGTTAAGTTGTGGATTTGTCAGGCACTCGCCTATTAATAATTCCAGAGAGAGAGGTATAATAAAATCCAAATGGTGGTTTATTTTCTTTTTCAAGCAGATATTAATCACTCCATTAGATATAGGTTATGCCCCGACGTTTCGGTCCAACATGGACCTTTTTCAAGGAGCTTAATCAGCAAAGGTTCAGTGTAATCATCGGCGTGGAGGAGAAAAACTCCAATGGTGACTGTTGGACCGAAACGTCGGGGCATAACCTATATCTAATGGAGTGATTAATATCTGCTTGAAAAAGAAAATAAACCACCATTTGGATTTTATTATACCTCTCTCTCTGGAATTATTAATAGGCGAGTGCCTGACAAATCCACAACTTAACGGAAGTGGATACCCCCTGGACTATAATTGAATGCATGCTCACCGCATGCACTCTTTGTCTAGGCACCCCGTGTTATCTAACAAATTAAGTGTGAGTGCGGTCTTTGCACAGAACTATATATATATATATATATATATATATATATATACAGGGCCGGTGCTACCATTAGGCAGCTTTAGGCAGCTGCCTAGGGCGCCGGCCACTGGAGGGCGCCTCTTCTTTTGCCCAACATTTAAATTAAGTGTGTTGGTGGCAGCAGTGGTTCCTGTGAGTAGCTGCTGTCTTTTTTCAGTAGTTTAAAAAACATGTTTCTGCAGTAACTGAGAGAGGAGGATTGAGGGTAAGCACCCCGGACGCCAGACGCTCAGCAGCCGCCCGCCCGCCCCTTATCAGCGGCGGCAGTGGGGACCAGTGGCACTAGGCAGTAAGCGGCAACAGCGGGGACCAGCGCCTCCCCACCGGGAGAGCTAGTCAGTCAGCGGCAGCAGCTGGAACTAGCGCCGCCGCCTCCCCACCAGCGGTGACCTGGCCGGCGGTACCCTGAACCCACCAGTGAAGCAGAAAGCACCCCTGCCAACACGGCCAGCCGTAAGATGTATGATCTTTCTCACTTGGACTAGTCGCTACCTAGAGCTACCCCCATGGGTAGAACTTAGTGATTACAATGTGCTGGAGGTGGGGGTGGGTGGATATATGGATGCAGGGTATGGTTTATGTGTTGTGTGTGTGTGCAAGGCAGTGTATGGCAGTATGTATGGACACAGTATATGCATGTATGTAAGGAGGTGATGGATGTCTATATGAGAGAGGGGGTGTAACTATGGATGTGTATGTGTACAGTATGTACTGTATGTATATATGGATGCAATGGATGGATGTATATACAATGGAATAACTACAGAGGGTGGCTTTGGGAGGGCCTAAGGCAAAGCCCGTCATCCATTTTCTTTTTAAAGTTTTTTTTGTTGTTGTTGTTGTAAATACTAGTGCCATGCTGGCAGAGGCTGCTGTCCTGTTACTCCCCCCTTCAGCGGTGGGTGGGAGCGAGAGATGCAGCAGCAGCTGCCATTGCCAGTTAAAGTAAGGCCCACCAATGCTAGTGCAATCAAAACGTACATCCTCCCCCTCCCCTCATCACCACCTGTCACCTCGCCCCCATCAACTCACCATCTCTCACCCCTTCTCACCTCACCCCCCTATCTCCTCCCGTCACCTCACCCCCCTCTCTCCTCCCGTCCCTCACACTCTGTCACCCCTCTCTCCTCCTCTTTTTCTCCCCATACAAATTAACCTACCATTATATTATGGATTGCAAGTACGGGGAGAATATACAAACTCTGCACAGTTTTGGGAAGGCATTTTCTATTCCAACATGAGTGTGCCCCAGTGCACAAAGCAAGAACTACAGTATAAAGACATTGTTTGATGGGTTCAATGTGGAAGAACTTGACTGGCACACACAGAGCCATGACCTAATGACTCCACTGGTTCTGAGCAAGCGGCAGAAAGTGACCAGAGGTGGGGAAACGCGTTAACCACATCAATTCTAAACTGCACCATCTGCTTCTGAATACCTACAGTACTTTCCTGGAATTTACAAGTAACCAATGGTCAGAAGGACTCCAGAGAAAGCTGCATTCCTGTTGGATAAGCACCAGCAGCTGGGAGAGGACAGTCCAGTATATAAGTGCAGGTATTTCTTACAAAGTCTGGCCAGTCAGTAAGCTATGCTATAAAAGTTGTTTTCTAAAAATGGACTGTGTTAATAACTATAAGAAATGACCATTTCACATCATAATATTGCTACTTAAAATACTACTAACAGATGGACGATTAATGTGACAGACTCTAACAGTGTTACTAATCTGCCTATAATACCAACAACCAACTTTGTCACAATCTCCCTGTACCCATTTTTCTCTCTACTTTGTCTCCTGTACTCTCTCTCTCTCTATAAGATTTTTCCTCTCTCTGTACTTTCACATGATTAATTAGTAAAGTGTGTAAATTGTGTTGTGGGGGTGGGGGCGCAGAAGGCAGAAGATTTTGCCTAGGGTGCCAAAAAACCTTGCACCGGCCCTGTATATCCTTGCACTTATCCTTAGTATATAGTGCTGTATTTCAGCAGGAACCTCTTGGTAAATATTACATAATCAGGAACCAGGTTTGACTTGGGCCAACATGTATTTTACATACAAAAAGTTGTATTTCAAAGTTAATTTTGAGTGCCTTCTTGTTTACATATCTATATATCAATAAATACATTTTTGTAATAGTCCCAGAGTTCCTGTACCTATTTTTCCAGAAAAATAGTACTTTATATACAGATGGAGCAGCTGTCATCTGAGTGGCTCTTGGCGCTTCCCGATGTGACTGAGGCACGCATGCGTATGAGGCTCTCAGGCTCCCGATTCATGGCAATGGACACACAAGAGTGTAAAATGCTAGCGCATCCCTGTCTCGGCGTAAAGTTGCTACAGATAAGTACAGTTCTATCTATACACACACACCTCTTTCACTTATTATTATTTATTTATTATCCTTTATTTATATGGTGCTACAAGGGTTCCGCAGCGCCCAGTTACAGAGTATACATAATCAAACTGGAAAAACAGTGACTTACAGTTGAAAACAATACAGGACAACTACAGGGTAAATGATTATAGAAACATCAGCAGATTACTGAAACATAAGTAACCAGGTGGTAGCAGAAAGCATGCTTTTGTTGCAGTTGAAGACTACTGAAGTAAGAAAGAATAAGCACATGAGGTAAGAGGTCCCTGCTAGTGAAAGCTTACATTCTAAAGAGGAGGGGCAGACAGACAGGGGTGACACTGGAGGGGTAGACAGGGCGAGGAACAGAAGGTTTAGGAGGACAGTTTGCTGGGTTTGGTGAACAAGTGGGTCTTAAGAGCCCGTTTGAAGTTCTGTATAGAAGTGGAGAGTCTGAGGGGGAGATGTAGAGAATTCCAGAGTAAGGGAGCAGCACATGAAAAATCTTGGAGGTAGGAGTCGGAGGAGGTAATAAGTCGGCAGGAGAGCCGACGGGTGTTAGCCGAGCGAGTGGGATTGTAAAAGGATATAAGGTCCGAGATGTAAGTGGGAGAGGAGGGGGTGACGGCTTTGTAAGTGTGTGAGAAGTTTGAATTGAATTCTGAAAGGGAAGGGAAGCCAGTGAAGAGCTTGTAGAAGAGGGGATGTGGAGACGCTGAAGACTGGCTCTGGGGGCAGCCATTTTCCAAAAGTCACTTTTCTTATAAGAAATGTGACTTTCGGAAAATTGCTGCCCCCAAACGAAAGACAGTTTTTTTAACTGGTTTTCCTATGGGGTAGCCATTTTCCGAAAGTCCCTTTTTAGTCATAAGCGCAGCCGTCCATACTGCCGGGATCCTCACTCAAGGAGGTACCGGCTGCACGGGGGGGGGGTTCTCTTAAATACATTGGGGGGGTGTTTCTTAACCCTGTGTTAACCCACGGGGGGGTCGTGGGATGTTAACCTGCGGGGGGGCGGCTCCAGGGCTATGAATATTTAATGAGCGCTCATTAAATATTCACTGCGCTGAATTTAGGACCCAGCTCATTGGCCCTAAATACCGTTTCAGACCCGATTATTATGCCAAAATACCAGGTCTAAAACGGGTAGGACCCTCCATTTTACAAAAACGGCTTTTGTAAAATGATTAAGTGGTCCTGCACCTTTCAGCCCGCACCTTTCAGCCTGCACAGATTACCGTTTTAACGGTAAAAAATCGGCAAAATACTGGTTTTTAAGTGCGGTCAGAAAGGGGCATTAATGTATTACTTAACCATCTTTGCCAGGATGGTTTAGTAATACGTTATCTCTGAAAGACCCATTAAAGCAGAGGTTCTATGGGATTATTTGCCCAAGGTATACATAAAGTATTTTAAAAATAAACATTTTATATATAGATAGTTGTATAGTTAAAGTATACCCAATAAATAGGTTCATGTTTTGTATACATTTCTTATGGCATATTATTAAGTTCAGATGCTTTCAATGAGATGTCCGTTTTTTAACATATCTTTTTCAAACGCATTTTTTATTTCCTCTCATAGCTATCCATATTTGTATTCCTGTGGAGAACTGTACTGTAACTGGGTATGGGTTGGTTACATGATAATGACACCACACTGTCTGCGCCTGGTGGGGCTATAACGGTTGAGCACGGGGCTATTATGTTAGAAAATAAGACCTGTTATGGTCATTTGTTATCCTGATGAAAAAGAGAATACAGTTTTGAAACGTTGATTAACTGAACAGCAGAGTCATGTGGTCTTTATGATAAGTCACCTGTGAGTGCCATCAGCATACAATTTATGAACAATACACAGAACATTCTATCGAATACCATCCAATACAGGAATAACTTTATTTTGCGCTATACAATATCAAGGGCATGCCTATGACCACAATATACAGATCATCCTAATGGCTGCTACCAGGGGCGGAATTAGAAGTTTGAGGACCCCATAGCAAAATCTTGAAAGGGCCCCCAGCCATTGCCCCTACAATGCACCTTAGGGGCAAGAAAGAGAGGGGGAGAAAAAGAAAGGAGAGATGTGAAGAGAGAAAAGAGTGGAAGGCTTTCCTGGAAAAAGAGGATATGATTGAAAGAGACAGTGTCAGAGAGAGATAGAGAGATGCAAGACAGAGAGTGTTAGGGAGAGAGAGAGTGGGGAGAGAAATTGAGCAGGAGAAACACTACTTGATTACAGCACAGGAAAGGGTGGTTACATAGACAGAAAGACAAATGGATGGGGGGCAGGTGTGGGCAAGTGCAGACAGACAGGTAAGCAGAGCACCATATGGGTTTACTGTAGATGGATTTTGGTGGCATTGATGGATAGATAGACATACAGAGTATAATAGATGGTCAAGATGGACCACACTCGGTCAGACCTGATGGCCGCCAGGGTGGAGGAGTGGGCATCCTCCTCTCCCCCAACTGCACCTTCCGCGCCATCCCACCTGAGCCCTCCCTCACATTCTCCACCTTTGAGGTACACACTATCCACCTCTTCTACCCTATTCACCTCCTTGTGGCTGTAATCTACCGCCCCCCTGGCCCCTGCTCCCCTTTCCTTGATAACTTTGCTGCGTGGCTTCCACACTTTCTTGCCTCTGACCTCCCCTCTATCATCCTCGGTGACTTTAACATTCCTATTGACATCAATAATGCTGCCTCCTCTAACCTTCTTGACCTTACCACCTCCTTTGGTCTTTCTCAATGGACCTCCACCCCCACTCATAATCTCGGACACTCCCTTGACCTAGTCTTCACCCACCATTGTAATCTCTCTGATTTCTCTAATTCTTCCTTCCCACTCTCTGACCACAATCTGCTCTCTTTCACCCTCTCATCCTCCCCTCTCCCCTCATTGCCCAGACCCACAGTCACCAGACGTAACCTCGGGTCTCTTGACCCCACTGTCCTGTCTTCCCTGGAGACTTTCCTCTCTCCTCTCTCAACCATGACTTGCCCCAACCAGGCTGCCTCTTTCTATTACTCTTCTCTCACCTCTGCTCTCGACTCTGTAGCCCCCCTCCACACTGTTCCCCTTCGACGCTCTAAACCACAACCCTGGCACAACAAAATAACTTGATTCTTGCAAAAATGTGCACGCTCTGCTGAACGCCTCTGGAGGAAATCTCACTCTCTGGAAGACTTCCTCCATTTCAAGTTTATTCTCTCCTCCTACAGCGCTGCTCTCTCCTATACCAAACAATCTTTCTTCAAATCTCTCATCTCTTCCCATTCCTCCAATCCCCAACGTCTCTTTGAAACTTTCAACACTCTACTTCGCCCTGCACCACCCCTCCTCCCTTCATCTCTCACTGCCACTGACTTTGCCTCCTTCTTCCTCTCTAAAATTGAGGTAATCCGACATGATATCTCCTTCTATACCCCCTCTGATGCCCACCCACCCCAATCATCCTCCCCTACCAACTACCCCACTCTGTCATCCTTCTGCCCTACTACAGCTGAGGAAGTCCACTCCCTCATCTTATCCTCTCCCCCCTCTACCTGTCCCTTGGACCCTCTCCCCTCCCGTCTCCTCAGTTCCCTCTCCCCCACTGGCTGCTCCCACCTTGCTCACCTCTTTAACCTATCTCTTTCTACTGGCATCTTTCCCTCACCCTTTAAACACGCTCTGGTCTCACCTATTCTTAAAAAACCTAACCTGGACCCTTTATCTCCCACAAGCTACCGCCCTATCTCTCTTCTCCCATTTGCCTCTAAAATACTAGAACGGCTGGTTTACAGGAGTCTCACCAGCTACCTGTCTGACCACTCCATCCTAGATCCCCTTCAATCTGGCTTTCGCCCACTTCATTCCACTGAGACTGCCCTAGTGAAAGTCACCAATGACCTGCTGTCAGCCAAATCCAAGGGTCACTTCTCCCTGCTTATCCTTTTGGACCTATCTGCTGCCTTTGACACTGTGGATCACCCTCTACTCCTCCACACACTCCAAAACATTGGCCTCTCTGGCACAGTCTTCAACTGGTTTTCCTCTTACCTCTTCAACCGTTCCTTCTCAGTCTCTGCCTCTGGCTCTACCTCACCACCTTCTATCCTTCCTGTCGGGGTCCCTCAGGGTTCCGTCCTTAGCCCCATTCTGTTCTATCTGTACACCTCCTCTCTGGGTGCACTCATTAACTCCTTTGGCTTCCAATATCACCTCTATGCAGATGACACCCAAATCTTCCTCTCCTCTCCTGATCTGTCCCCCACTGTTTTCTCTCAAGTTTCCAACTGCCTCGCTGCCATCTCTACCTGGATGTCTGAGCGATTTCTGAAGCTGAATATGGACAAAACCGAACTTATTATCTTTCCCCCACCCAGAGCTATGCCCCCTACTAATATCTCTATCACTGTTAACAACACCATCATCTCCCCTGTTCCCCAACTCCGCTGCCTGGGTGTCACTCTTGACTCCTCCCTTTCCTTTGCACCCCACATCCAAGCCCTGGCCCATTCTTGCCGGTTCCAGTTACGCAACATTGCTCGCATCAGGCCCTTTCTCTCACAGAGTGCAACTAAGCTGATCATCCACTCATTGGTCATCTCACGGCTTGACTACTGTAATGCTCTTCTCACCGGCCTCGCTCAATCCCAACAAGCTCCTCTCCAATCTGTCCTCAATGCTGCAGCCAGGCTTATCTTCCTCTCCCGCCGCTCTAATTCTGCTACTCCCCTTCAACAAAATCTGCACTGGCTTCCATTACCCTACAGAATCCTCTTCAAACACCTCACACTCACATACAGGGCCATCTCTAATTCCATTGCTCCATATATCTCTCACCTCATCTCCATTCATACACCCTCCCGCCCTCTACGGTCAGCTGACGACTGTCGTCTCTCCTCCACCCTGATCACTACTTCCCATGCTAGAGTACAGGACTTTGCCCGTGCTGCACCCCTTCAGTGGAACGCACTCCCTCGCTCCATTAGACTCTCCCCGACCTTGCAAAGCTTCAAACGGGCACTGAAAACCCACCTATTCATCAAAGCGTACCCTTCCACTGCATAAACCAGCTGGTTCTCCGACCCCTTGCCTGTTTACAGCCTGCTATCTAACCCCCACCCCCTCGCTTGCACCTCTTGTAATCTGTCTGTCTCCCCTTCCTGCTAGATTGTAAGCTCCTCCGAGTAGGGCCCTCTTCCCTCCTGTTGTCAAAGCCCACTTCTCTTCACATTTCACTCAAAGCTCTCCTTTACTCCAACACTCAGTGACCATCTTCGTCTGCATACTCATCTCCATCATTGGCCTCAAGCCTCTAGTTGTATGTTGATTGGGTCCTCACTACTTACATTTAAGCTGTAATGTGTATTGAACTGTGGTGCTCTTTATTTGTACTGTATTTTTGTTATTTATTCAATGTTATGCCAAGTTTTGTCTCCCTGTATTGTTCCTTTGTACGGCGCTGCGAAACACTTGTGGCGCCTTATAAATAAAATTATAATAATAATAGGAGGTGGTACAGGCAGACAAAGCACCATATTAGGGTAATAGACAGACTGAGGTAGGCATAGAAGGACAGATGAAACCACAGGCAGACAGGCAGACGGACAGGAATTTGACAGAACCATGCACAGATCATTGAGATCAGTGCATGGTTCTGTCTTTAAAAATGTATAAAAGTTAAAATAAATAAAAAATGGCATGGGGTCCTCCTCCTGAGCATAACCAGCACTGGGCTCATTAAGCCAGACCTGGTTCCAAAAATACGGAGTACAAAAAGCATAGGAGTCCCCCGTATTCCTGAAACCATTCCCGGACTCTTGGACTGGTCCTGGTTCCAAAAATACGGGGGACAAAAAATCTGGGGGTCATCCATATTTTAAAACCAACACCGGGCTCCAACAGCCCGCGGTGTCATGCCACAGCCGGGGGGCACCTTTTACATAATGTCCCCCGGCCAATCCATGAGCACCGTGGCTGTTCAGCCTTGGACGGGGTACCTAGTGGAGTGGGGACCCTCCAAATAAATGGCCCCCCACAGGCTTCACCCATCCAGGGCTGAAGCCCAGGGCTGTCACCGGGTTTTGGACACTGGTCTGATAGGGTTAAATCATTCATACATGGGCCCACTGGGACTTGTAGTCCACCTGTAAAAAATAATGTTAAAATAAAACACACACACAGAGAAAAATACAACTTTATTACACACACACACCTCAATTTTACACCAATATACTGTACTTACCAAACCAGGGTCCAGCGTTGAATTTCTTCTCCACAGCCAGCTCACCCCGCACTAACAGCAGGGTGAGCCGGCTTCCTCCGGCGCTGCTAACAGGCTACTAGCAATGTTGACTTGATATGTAACAAGTGTACCACAGCTGCGGCATGACACCGCGGGCTGTTGGAGCCCAGTGCTGGTTTCAAAATATGGGGGACCCCCAGATTTTTTTGTCACCCGTATTTTTGGAACCAGGACCAGTCCAAGAGTCTGGGGCTAGTTTCAGAAATACGGGGGACCCCTATGCTTTTTGTCACCCATATTTTTGGAACCAGGTCTGGCTCAATGAGCCTGGGGCAGGTTATGCTCAGGAGGGGGACCTCATGCAATTTTTTTAATTTCGCACATTTTATCACATTTGCACATTTTCATGACTAAAAATTGCACATTTTCATGACTAAAAATCGCACTTTACCATTACGAAAAATCGCTCAAAATCACACGTGAAGTGAAATCGCAAGCCAAAAATAGCACCCTTTTACATTTTTAAATTTAACACAAAATGTGGGATTTTTGCACATGTGATTTGATGCGATTTTTAAAGATGACCAAAGATCACACCCTGTTACATTTCGCCCTTGATATAGGCTGAAGCCTTCAAGCATTAAATCTGTTGCTGCATAGTGGTTTTCAATTATTTTTTACCTACAACTTTTATGAACCATCACATTAATAAATGTACGTGTAAATCTTTCTCTGAAACTAGGCAGTGTTTCCCAAGCCAATGGCCTCCCTATACGTAAATGATCTAGTCCTGCTAAGTGATAAAGTCCTTGCACAAATTATGCATTCTTGAGGACTGGTGGAATAACATGTGTTGATGACAATAACCTGCCCTACTAACTCTCATGAATAATCATCTCTTGAATAATCAAATATTTATCTGATAGCACTTACTCTACTAACACACCTACTACATTTTCACACTATAACTTTTCAAAAAAAAAAATCATATATTGTGCCAACACAATAAAAAAGAAGTAAATTGATGGGTCATTTACTGCTTAGAACAGTTAGATTACAATTATGTGTGGCTTGCCTGATGCAATTATGTATTGTTATTGTATTGCAATTGACACATTTACAAACAGAACTGCGGAATCTGTGTGCGCTATATAAGAAACTGCTAATTAATAATAATAATTAATATACACATCACACCGTCTTAAATTTTCTTTAACATCTATTTTCCTTCCTCAGATCTTTTGTAATTTAGCAGTGAACACACCGGGTTTCCAACAACTTATATATACACAAATTGCCTTGAAAATACTAAAGTATTAACTGTTTCATTGCGAATGTTTTATAATATAAAAACCTGTAAATATTTTGAACATATAATTTTGAATTAATTTTATTTGCCTTTTACTTAATGTTGCCTTATTTATTAGTATTGATTTAAAACACTTTTTTAGTTTATTTATAGTTGAACACGTTGTTTACATTTTTATGGCATCAACATATTCTTGATACAAGCATATTCATTATACAGTATTTAAAGCTGTCACCTCAAGGACATAGTAACAGACATGGCAATAACTATAGTGGGTGCAGGGGATACCATTGCTATGCGGCCCAGAGGCTTTGAGGGACCTGAGCCCAATATATAAATTTAACAGATTTGTCTGCTAAGTAGTTGGGTCTGATCCAGTGGCGTAAGTTCATTCCAGTTGCCTGGAGGCAAGATATACATTGGTCAAGCCCCACTCCCCCCCCCCCCCCCACACACACACACACACAGACACACAACCCTATATAACCTTATATAAAATATATATATTTCTGTTCATATAGATAGATAGACAGATAGATAAATAGAACGATAGGGAGCACATATATATTTCAGAACTCAGCCACAGAAGCAATATTGTTGGCTTTTAAATAACTGGGGGGGGGGGGGGCTTGGGAGCAGGAGCCTGGAGGCAGATGACTCCATTGCCTCCCAGAGTTCTACCTCTGGTCTGATCCACTGCCCAGCTTAAATCATGTGGCATTACATTATCAGTGACAGGACTGTGTAGTGGATGTTATTGGGCACTGTGATGTGGCATAATTTGAACTAGAGGCCTTTTTGATTTTGCATAATGTGAACTGGAGGGCACGGTAATGTGACATAATCTGATCTGCTAATTTAATGTGGAGGGTGCTATTATGTTATAAATAAGATCTGGAGCACTGTGATGTGGGACAACATGGAATAAAAGCACTATAGTGTGGCACAGTACGAATGGGGGCTATGTAATGAGGCATAATATGAAGTGGGGACACTATGGGGGTAATTTACTAAGATGTATATTTTACATTACATTTGAGGTTGCTATGGGCAATAAATCAGAATCTACTTGGTAGCTACCTTGTAGGCAGAATCTGATTGGTTTCCCATAGCAACATCACATCTGAAGTAGAATACACATCTTAGTAAATTTCCCCCCTATACAGTATGTCATAATGTGAATTGTGAGTATTGTGTTTCATAATGTGTACTGACAGCCCTACAATGTGACATTAGGTAAACTATGGCGCTATGATAGTTCATAAAAAAATTAGAGTGCTATTATGGGGCATACAATTAATAATACCTGCATAGAGGCTTTTCTCAATAAGCACTGGTACATGTGCCCTTAAATATGTTGCCACAGGGCCCACAAAGTTCTGGTTATGTCCTTGGTAGCAGTAACAACAACAACCAAGGCCTATGATGTACTGTATGTACAGGTCATGTGATCTTCATTGATGCAAAATACAATAATTGTGTTACTGTATATTTCTAAACATACCACATTACAGTAGCTCTGGTTGCAAGAATGAAATAAAGTCACAAAGTGGCTCAGCCAGTTTATAAATTTGCAATTGGATGAAGATAGCTTTTGCTGATGGAATCATTTTACTTTGCTGCTCAATTTCCATCTGTCATAGGGGCAGTGGATACTACTTATGAAGCCCTAGTGCCATCAGGAAGAAATTAATTAATTCTTTAGAACAGGGAACATTTTCATTCAATCAATGTCAAAGTTATGTATAACGCATCTTTCCTCTTCTGCAGATTTGTTGCCAAACTTCCATGACTCTTTCATTATAAGGATAGATTATCAGAGAGGCATAGAAAATGTGTCAGTCAGCCAGTTCTCTGATTATAGAGATGCTATGAGACAGAAAAGGTGAAATTTAATAGGATGAGAGATTCAGAAAGTGAGAGATTTGGTAAGAAATCTCCAGTTTTTTAAAGCGTCAATCAGTGGCGGATTCGCCACTGAAATTACTAGGAAGAATCTAGGGAGGCTGCTCACACAAGAGGCCACTGGATCTCCAGCCTGTCTTATTACATTTATATAAAATACATTTTTTAAACTCACAGGAGGATTGCGGCCCGGAGTGGCACCTCAGGGGCTCCGAATACAGACAGAGACCCTGCGACCCTCCAAAGATGGCCACCGACTGATTTGGGACAAATGCTAGAGGTGCTCCTGCACCTCTAGCGTCTGACAGGAAAGTGCGGGGCACCCAGTGCTTCCATGAAGTGCACATCCCTTGGAATGAGCAGTGACACACCTGGCTGAGGCGTAGCTAGCTATGGGCCCGCAGATCTGGCGGTGGCTTGGGGCAGGCCAGCGCTGGCAGAGTCTGCGGGGAGCTGCTGCAGGGACTGCCGGCTGCAGCACCCTGCGCCTGTAACACTGTGTGACCAGTTGAAGTGCCGACACCATGATCTGTGTTAGGGCCTCACTGCTCCACTCCTGTCAGTGAAAAACAAGCAGCATTGCCCTCCTCACTATATTCCCTCCCCTGTGTACAGTAAGTAAAGACACATCACACACAATCTTCAGCGCTTCCTCCCCTCTACTCCCCCAAGCCCTCTTCCCTCATAGCAGAAGCCCAGCAGGCATTTCTATGCTTTGCTAAGCATGAGGAGCCAGCAAGCATGGGCAGGGGAGAAGCCTGCAGGACTACAGCCAGCCACACCAGCACAGTACAGGTATGTGATGTGTGCTGGGGAGTGACATATTAATGTTTTCTGGGGAGGGGGGAACATGATAATGTATGATGAGGAGGGGAGGCATGATAGAATGTGTTGGGGGTGGAGTGACATGTTAATGTGTGCTGGGGAAGGGGTAGGAGTAATATATTAATGTGTACTGTGATTGATGGGGTTAGTGTCATATTAGCAATGTGTATTGCTCACTAGGTTTTCTGCTTTTATAACTTAGCTGTGTGGGGGTTGGCGTCGCAGTGGTAGAGTAATGTAGCATGGTTATCACTAGAAGTCTTATGTATGTAGGCAGTGGGGTGCAGGGTACCAGTAGTGTAGAGTGTGGGGAGGTTTGCTGCAGGGTAGCAGCAAAAGTGTATGTGCACCGAGTGGGGTGTAGGATAGCAGCGGTAGTGTTGTATGTGTGGGGACAGGGGTGTAGGGTAGAGTAGGAGGTGTAGTGTAGCAGCAGTAGTGTAAAATGTACGGGGAGGGGATGGAAGGTAGTGGCGGTACTATAGTGTGTCTGCAGCCTACTGTGTGCAGGGTAGCCTCAGTAGTATAGTGTAGGGTGCAGGGTAGCGTCAGTAGTGTAGTGTGTGGAGAGGGGGTGCAGGGTATCAGTGCTAGTGTAGTATGTGCAGGGAGTGGGGTGCAGGGTAGCAACAGTAGTGTAGTGTGTTCAGGGAGAGGGCGCTGGGAGTAGTGGCGGTAGTGTAGTATGTGCGGGGATGGGGGTGCAAAGTATTTATTTTGTCTAAGGGGCATGGGTGCCAAACTGTCTAGAAGCATCCCTGCTTGTTTTAATAAAATTTAATTTTTTGCAGGGGAGAGCCAAATTTATAGTTATGCCATTGCCTCCTGGGCAACATGCATGTAACTCTCCCTGAGCAACAAGCTACAAACTCCCCCTGGGCAATGAGCATGTAACTTCCCCTGGTCAACGAGAATGCATTTCCCCCTGGACAATGAGCTGTAACACTCCCTGGCTAACGAGCAAATAATTCCCCTGGGCAACGATCATGTAACTCCCCCTGGACAATGGGCAGGTTACGCACACGGCCCCCCCATGGCAAGGAGCATGAAAACTCTGTCAAGAAGCATATAACCCCTGGCATCAATCAAGAAACCCCTGGCATCACGGCCATTGTCAGCAGAACTGGCCCGACAGCTTCTAAAGTCGGGACCATACTGCTGTGATCCCGCTTCAATGCTGTCGCTAAATACAGCATTGAATAGGGAGCCACCGCTATTTCCCCCATCGGAAATATCGGCGGCACATTGAATATTCCCCAATGTTTTCACTATAAGTTCTACTCATTTTGCAACTCATTTGATGTTAGATGAAATTTTTGAATGATAGTGTAACCATGCATGGCTTATGTATATTAAAATGAAATTAAATAACACAATTACATTTAGTAATGACATATTGCATGTTTTTGTCATTACAACAAAAATTATTGGTCATGTATATTAATTTCACGGCATCCAGGAGGAAAAAACTGACTCAAGGCCCAAAGAAGAAAGTATGTATGTGGAGCATTTGCCAGTTAACATTTTAAAAACAATGACTTCATAATGTCTTGTTTTGAGGCTTTGCAATAATAAAATTTTACTATTGTACGCCCCTACAATGCAGGCTCAACCAAAATGGAGGCTTTCCAATGCATGTTGCCACCACCAGTGGAAGGTAAAAAGCAGTACGGAAGGGGCAGTACGGATGGTGTAATGGTTAGCATTACTGCCTCACAGCGCTGAGGTCATGGGTTCAAATCCCACCATGGCTCTGTGCAGAGTTTGTATATTCTCTCCGTACTTGCATGGGTTTACTCCGGGTTCTCCGGTTTCCTCCCACAATCCAAAAATATACTGGTAGGTTAATTGGCTTCCAACAAAATGAACCCTAGAATGTCTGTGTGTGTGTGTATATGTGGTAGGGAATATAGATTGTAAGCTCCACTGGGGCAGGGACTAATGTGAATCTTTCCAATATTCTCTGTAAAGCGCTGCGGAATCTGTGTGCGCTATATAAGAAATTGCTAATAAATAATAAATAAATAAAAAGCCGGACCATTAAAAAAAATAAAAAAAACAACACATTTCAGCAAGTAAAATAAATATTATTATCCGATACTTAAATTTATGTAAATATAAAGTTTTTTTTTTCTTGTGAATCATTTTGGTCTTTTTGGTCCATTTCATATCAAGCATGAGTATTTTTGTACTGCCATAATCATAATTTTGAACATAAATTAAATGTAAATTACTGCATAGTTATTGACCTTAAATATTCTGAGATACCCTACTATTTTTAAAAATACTGCATTGGATCAAACCTCACATTCTAGGTTATGTAAATATAATACTTTACAGACAATGCAGATGCTACTAAGGGCACACTTCTGGATATTTACATTAGTTCCATAAAAACAAAAAGATTTTGTATAATGTGTGCTTACTATTATTGTTCAACCATACAATTAAAACAAAAACATAAATAAATTCTGGAGAGTTATAAAAGGAACATTGTTAAAGCGTGACTGTAGGAAATTTATAGCGCAAAAAAAAAAAAGGCCAGGTGGAGATTTGTAATCATATTAACATAGAAACATAGAATTTGACAGCAGATAAGAACCACTTGGCCCATCTAGTCTGCCCCTTTTTTTAAACATGTTATCTCAACCCATATTTGATCCTTATTTTTTTGTAAGGATATCAATATGCCTATCCCAAGCATGTTTAAATTGTACTACTGTATTTGCATCTACCACCTCTGATGGGAGGCTATTCCACTTATCTACTACTCTTTCTGTGAAAAAAAATTCTTCCTCACATTTCCCCTGAATCTTCCTCCCTCTAGTTTCAGTGCATGTCCTCGTGTTCTGTTGCTCCTCTTCCTGTGAAGAATGTCTCCCACCTGTACCTTGTTAAAACCCTTGATATATTTGAAAGTTTCTATCATGTCCCTCCTTTCCCTTCTCTGCTCTAAAGTATACATATTAAGATCTTTTAGTCTTTCCTGGTACGTTTTGTGATGTAGGCCATGCACCATTGTAGTTGCTCTTCTTTGAACAGTCTCTAATGTATTTATATCCTTCTGGAGATATGGCCTCCAGAACTGAACACAATACTCTAGATGAGGTCGTACCAATGACCTATACAGTGGCATTATTACTTCTTTCTTTCTACTGCTGATACCTCTCCCTATGCAACCAAGCATCTGACTTGCCTTCTTCATTGCTTTGTTACATTGCCTACCTGCTTTTAAGTCCCTGAAATAGTGACACCTAGATCCCTCTCTTCCTCAGTAGTTTCCATTATAGTGCCATTTATACTATATTGAGTCTTTGGATTTCTGAGACCCAAGTGCATGATTTTGCATTTTTTGGCATTAAACTGTAGTTGCCATTCTCTTGACCATTTCTCTAATCTACCTAGATCCTCAATCATTTGTTTTACCTCTCCTGGTGTGTCTACCCTGTTGCTTACCTTTGTGTCATCTGCAAAAAGGCATATTTTACCCTCAATTCCATTTGCAATATCACCAATAAAGATATTAAAAAGCACCGGTCCAAGTACAGATCCCTGGGGTACTCCACTTGTAACCTTTCCCTCCTTTGACTGTACTCCGTTAACTACAACTCTCTGTTTTCTGTCCTGCAACCACGCTCTTATCCATTCAACTATCTTAGAATCCAATCCCAAGCTTTCAAGTTTATTTAACAGTCTGTGATGTGGGACAGTGTCAAAAGCTTTACTAAAGTCTAGATAAGCTACATCTACAGCCCCACCTTGATCTATTACTTTAGTCACCCAGTCAAAAAAGTCAATAAGATTTGTTTGACATGATCTTCCCCCAGTAAACCCATGCTGTTTTGGATCCTGTAAATTGCTGGTTTTGAGATATTCTACAACTCTTTGTTTTAAGAGTGTTTCCATCAATTCCCCTACTACTGATGTAAGGCTCACTGGTCGATAGTGGCTTACCTCTTCCTTGCTTCCACTTGCTTCCACTTATTAAACATTGACAATAATTAATCTTAAATGTTTTTTGTAATGCTGAATTTTTTTCCCACAGTGTGTTCACTTAAAAAAAATTCAGAACTACAATGTAATCCTAAAAATATATAAATTTACAATTATCAACAACTATTGTGTATTTTTCTATTGCATAGTGGAGGATATAAGTGGCAGTCACAGGCCGTTGAAGCTGTTGAAGAGAAGGAAACCTTTACCCTCCATTTGCCCACCGTTACACTGCCTCCAGCCATGCCCGCAACACAGCCATCACCAACACCACAGTTTAGCCCAGAATATAGCCAGTAACTGCCATATGGGGTGCCCAACATGCATCTAATGAAGCTGTTTTTAAACAACAGGCAACATCTAGGCTTGTGGGGGAGGTGTGCACAATGCACAACATCCATAGAGATATCCGTAATGATCTGCTGTAGTTTGAAACTCTGTTCATCACCCTTATGGAGGCACCGGTACATTAGCAAGCAACAATAATAATAAGATTAATGAAGAACCAAGGCCAAGCAACCCAGTGAAATGAACATCACATTAACTTACCTGCTCCAATATCAGGGTTCTGCAGCCTCCCAAACATCTGGGGCCACAACTCCTAGTCCAACAATACTAAAATTTCCTTGGTGGAGGTCATCAAGGCCCAGATGTTCTCAAAAACAACCAACTGCTCCCTCCATATCCAGAGGGCGAAGAAGGTGAAGATCAGCTAGCCAATGCACATTAGTTGGATTAAAAATGAATAACAAACATTTATATTGCAATTTTCTACACGTCAACCATTTTTTATGGTAATATTTTTTCTGAAGATTTTTAAGTTTGACTAAATGTGTAAAGTGTGTATTTTGTCAAGATTACAGATGGTTTGCATTTGTTATGTAGAAATTTCTTATGTAAACATATTAATTTTTTTAATGTTTATCGTTGATGGAAATGCTAATTACATTATTTCTAATAAGATGCAAATTTTATAGTAGGTCAGATTTTGGTGAGGACAAACAATTAGCATAAAATTATCAATTATTGTGCACATTAGAGATGGACATTTTATTTTAGCACAGTAGTTTACAATAGCAACAGTACATTTTAGCTATATATCTCATCTTTAATGAAACATACAGTAACCTTGAGTATGTTTTTTAGTACATTTTAACAATACTCATTTTAGTATACATATTTCAAATAATAGTAAATGTATTTTTACTGTATGTGTTTTGTATATCCTGCAACAAATTAGCTATGAATAATATATTATGGGTCATATAAATACACCTGAGATTTATAATCTGATAATAAATATGTACACAACCATTTAGAACTGTACAATATACACAATCACAATATCTAATGTTTGAAATATACAGTAGTTCTGATTGAGATTATTAAGACAACATTATCATTTAGCACATCTATTTTGGTTTATATACTCACCACTGAAGTGATCCAGTATGACTTGCTGTCTTATGACCACCCTAAATCTGTACCTCATCTATAACCAGATCTTACTAATTCTTGCTCACTGTCTTCTCCATCAATATCATGTGGCAAAGATGTTTTTGCACACATATGTTGTGGAGAAAACAGCAGCAGAACACAAGCTTAGCCCTCTTTTGTGGGACTATACAACAAAAGCCCACCCACATTATCCAGACATGGGAAGTGAGATTTGAATACTCCAAAATATTGTATCGAGTGTCCTTATGTGCATGTTGCTAATTGTGTTTAGCATTGGAATTGGTGGAGTCAGAAGCCAAGGCAAACACAGATACCCCTTATCACCTGAAAAACATCAATGGGCTAGTTATTATTTTCATTTACACATAAAATCAATCACACACATGTATTTAAGCTGTTATTTTTTGTTAATTAAGAAAATGTACAGGTAAATATAATAAAAGATGCATAAATATTTGATAGGCTTCTAAAAGCATATGTTGATGACCTGCCAAACAAGATTTAAAAATAAATTTATTTTATTTTTAAAGTAATAAATTGATAAGAACTGGACTGATATATAGAAAATTAAATAAAAAATGTAACATATGTTGACTTTAACATATCAGTCCTGTTGAAAAAAATATATACAGTAGACACAATAAAAAAATATACTTAATTTAAACATTGCAGCATAGTGGTTTTGGTATTGTCAGTATTAGGGCAATGACACAGTCAGCAGCCAGCCCTTAACTAATCCAGCTTCATATTTATCATAGAGGACTATGTGAAGATTCAGGAATCATGACATAAGCCAGGGTAACCTGAAACAACCTTTATGATTTTAAGGTTGCATCACAGAGCACCTGCACTTTGGTACTTGTGGTACGATGTCTATTATGGTAGGATCTCTTCCTACTTCTAGGTTGTCAGCTGTATGTGTGTGCAATCTATCACAACAAGGACATAAGGTGCAATAGAATTCTACCCTGACAGCTTGCCACTGTGAATCCTGGCTTGAGAAACAGATAGAGGCAGCAGCATTGGGCTCTAATGCCGCCAGTACCTGGTTAAGGTAACAGGAAAAAGTGGGCTGTGAGATGCGATGCCTCTGCCAGTGACATGTTGAAAACTGCCAGTAGCCATGAAGTACAACACAGCCAGGAGTTTGTGCAGGCCTGACACAGCACATGAGCATCCTGTCTCCGTTTCTAGCTCCAGTATGATGAAGTTATACAGACAATGTTGGTACGATCGAGCTGGAACATCTGTAAGACCGCATCATCCGGCAATGCTTGCAAGCTCACACACACATTAAATAAATAAGGCCAGCGCAGCCTCTGAGGTACAAGCATAACTTGATGACCACAGGGCCGGCGCCACCACTAGGCAGCTCTAGGCATTTGCCTAGGGCGCCGGCACCTGGAGGGCGGCAGTTCGCCCCTCACCCCCAGCACTGTGGTACCTGTGAAGAATCTTGCGTCCCCGGCGTCCCTGCTGAGTGCTAGTGTGTGCAGGGGTGTCCGTGCCGCCGGGGGAGCCTGCGGTGCTGTTATTGTGTATAAGCTTGTCGCGGTCGGCGGGGTCCCTACAGTGAATAGAAAATAACTAGCCATAGACACAAAAATGAAAATAATGCCAGCGCCCAGACCGCTGCAGCCTAGGGATACACATTCCCAAATCTTAACACATATGCAATACAAAAAATTGGTGTTCCAAATGGCGCTGTAGTCTCCTCTTTTTAAAGTGTGCGATGTTTCTATCACCAATGGGGTAGAATCAAATCTCCCTCCTTCCGTCCAGTCGCTCTTAAAGACAACCACAACTGACCTGGGTAAAATTCCCTATGTGCCCGTAATGGTTTCTTTAAGTCTCCACGACCTCTGCATGCATTAGTGACGATGCCAGACCAGTAAGATCACCAGGACCCCATGAAATATGAACTAACCAGAATCAGGTGCCCTATATGCATGAAAATGTTTCTTTTTCTTCCGAGTTTCCACAGGTAGACAGCTTACTCCATGGAATTTTTGCAGTATCCAAAAGATTTATTTTCAACAATAAAACGAATAAAAATACATAAAAAGTGGGAAGGAAATCCATGGAGTAAGCTGTCTACCTGTGGGAACTCGGAAGAAAAAGAATCCTTTTCATGTATATAGGGCACCTGATTCTGGTGAGTTCATATTTCATGGGGTCCTGGTGATCTTACTGGTCTGGCCTCGTCACTAATGCATGCAGAGGTCGTGAAGACTTAAAGAAACCATTACGGGCACATAGGGAATTTTACCCAGGTCAGTTGTGGTTGTCTTTAAGAGCGACTGGACGGAAGGAGGGAGATTTGATTCTACCCCATTGGTGATAGAAACATCGCACACTTTAAAAAGAGGAGACTACAGCGCCATTTGGAACACCAATTTTTTGTATAGAAAATAACTAGCGCTATGCGCGCGGCGGCGCGGGAAGTGCTAGTTATTTTTAGTACATAAGTAGGCATATTTGGAAAATCCAGAGGTGTGTGTGTACTTAATGGGCATTTATAAGCCACTCTCTTGAGCTGGGTAGTGTCTATTGAGTGATATGTGAATAGTTTCACATGTGAAACTCTCATCAAAAACATCATTTTTTTTTTTTACGAAATTAAATGTTTTACAACAAATTTCGTGTACTTATTTTATAATACAAATGGTGGTGTATTCATTCGTAACGGACTTCTAAAGAAATTTCTGGTTATAAAAATGGCAGTACATACCGATTCTACTGTTAGTAAATTAGGCAACTATGGATTTACGGTTGTATTTGACACCGAATGGGTAGGTATATGTGCATTCGTACCCATTCTATCTTAGTGAATTTCCCCCGACGTCTCAACTGAAAAGTTGCAGATGATTACGAGTAGTTAGCCAATGCCCAGATAAAAAGAAACCAGCCCTGTTTAAATCTGCAAGTTAATTGTGAAAGTATCGCTATCTGATATCCTGTAACACATCACCAAATGATAGTCTGGAAATGTGAGAATATCTGACCCTTCCACAAATCTGCGACAAAGACAGGCTTATCAATGCTGGTGCTGACTTCACAAAACCTCTCCTAAAACGCCTGGGCCTGCCTGAGTTTTTGTACACTCCCAGAAAACTGCAGATGTCTACCACAAAATGCAAACTTCCTTTCCGTCAAATTGCGAAGGGATTGCAATTATATGCAATATATTTACTATTTTTGCCACTACATGCATACACGCTACAATATGTAAGCATGCACAATTCAATAATCAAACGGATTGTCAATATACCCATTAGCTATCAACTCTGAATCAGACCCTTAGTCCACAAATGTTTGACAGCTTTAGTTTACACTGTAATGTAGAATAGCGTTTGGAAACAACCCAATTAAATCTACATTTTCACATGTTTTTGCCCAGTTAAATAGTTACTTGCCATTTTCTTTTTCTTTGCTTTCAAATCAGAATATAAACAATTGTAAAATGTGACTTTCTCCTACATACATTCTTATCCTCCCATGCAACATTATAATGTATTTTCCGACAAAGATTGACCTTTAAGCAAAAGTTGCTGTATAAAGCAAAGCACAAATTGTGTTTTATTTCTAAATAATTTTGGAAAATAATTCACACTTTATAGGAAATATATAGGAAATATATAGGGAATATATGACTTTATTTCAACAGCAAACCAAAGATGATTTCCATTGTGCTTATGTGATAACACGCAGGATGACAATAGTTTTCTGGCAGGCAAACAGGTCATCTCCAACTTATGGATAACAAAGGCTTCAAAGACGAGGAAAGCTACATGTGAAAGTAAATAAAGCAAATAATTTACAAATGCAGCCAACAGCGCCCCCTACCCTGGCACACAACATACCACCCTAGTTATGGGCCTGGTTCTGTGTATGTGCAGAATGAGTCCTGCGGTATTGCACACAGTACTACCTAAGCTGCATCCTGTCACTGTTGATGGGTGGGGAATACAAAGATGTAGGGCAATGTGCACTGTGTCCATTTCTAAATGAGTCATGTAATTCCTACAGCTACAGGTAGTACTGTTTGTAGCAACCTAAACTTGCACTAGAGAGGTAAAACTATTACATTATATTATTAAAATCTATATATATATATATATCTGGATGCTCTTTATGCCAGGA
The DNA here is from genome assembly GCF_055691185.1 of Crinia signifera. NCBI lineage: Eukaryota > Metazoa > Chordata > Amphibia > Anura > Myobatrachidae > Crinia > Crinia signifera. Next base: position 290,644,988 of record NC_139218.1, on the reverse strand, counting down.
TTACATTGATTTCATTAAATTTAATTTAGTTTAGTTAATATTTAAGATAGAGTGGATGTAGTAGCTTTAGTACTTAAAAAAATCAAGTAACTAAGTTTTATTTATATAGCGTTCTTTCTCCAACAGGACGCAACTCGCTGTGCAGACATCAAATAGATAGATAATAGATAAATGACATAGACATAAAATAAAGCCTTAAGAACACATTAGACACAATGTAATGTAGTTACAGGTATTTAGGATAATCACTTCCACGAGTTGGGAATTCCACCCTAACAAGGTACCATGTGAGGCAGCCATCTTGGGCGCACCATGCCGGATAACCCTGGATGGAATAGGTTACCCCTAAAAGAAATGACACAAAATTAGTTGATTACAGTGTAGAGTAGGGTCCCAACAAGACAGGTGTATGTATTTTGCATATCATCCACATATGAGCTGCGCTCGCCACCTATTTTATTCTCCCTCTATGGGGATCGTGGACCCCCACGAGGGAGCACTCGGGATTCCGACATTGGAGTAATGACTGTCGGAATCCCGACTGTTGGTGAGATGTTTCGCACCCCAGTGCGGGAGCAGGAGACACATCGCCAGTAAGTAAGAGACCCAGCGCTGTGATCAGGAGCAGGAGACACTATGGCAGCAAGTGAGGGACCCATCACGGTGATAGGTAGCAGGGGATACCGTGCTGCTGAGTGGGAAACCCGGTGTGGTGATCAGGAGACACTATTTCAGCAAGAGAGAGAGACTCGGCATGGTGAGGGAGCAGGAAGCACTGCGCCGGTGAGTGGGAGACTCAGGGCCTGGAGCTGGAGACACCGAATGGTGATTGGGTGAGATTCAGGATCCTGATTCCCTGCCAATAAACATGGAGGAAAGGGTAAAGTGATATTTCAAATCATGCTCAGCCATTTCCCCCACCACTCATCATGTACCACCCCTGGCTTCCTCTCCTCCTCTACACCCTCTTTCTCTACTCCCACCCTCCTCTACCCCCACTCTCATCCTCTACTTCTCCCCACTCTCGTCTTCTAATTTCCCCCACTCTTGTCCTTTACTCCCCCCCACACTTTTGTCCTCTACTCCCGCCTACTCTCATCCGCTATGCCTCTCCACTCTCGTCCTCTATTCCTTCCCACTCTTATCCTCTACAGTACTTCTCCTTACTTTTGTCCTCTATTCCCCCCACTTTCATCACCCCACTCTCACCTCTACTCCCTACTCTCATCTTTTTTGCCTCCACACTCTTCTCCTCTACTCTCCCCAGTCTCATCCTCAACTCCTCCCCACTCTCATCCTCACCACCAATCTCGTCCTCCACTCCAGCCTACCCTTGCCATCTCCTCCATCCCACTCTCGGCTTCTACTCCAGCCCATTCTCGGCCTCTACTCCCCCAACTCTCAGCCTCCACTCCCTATCCATTCTCACTCTCCACTCCCCCCCCACTCTCGCCCTCTACTCCCCCACACTCACATCCTCTACTGCACCCCTCCATTCATTTCCTCTACTGCCCCCAATCTCATCTTCTATTCTACCTCCTCACATCATTCTCCACCTAATAGGCATTGTAGTGACAATATGGCATGGGGCCCTTTTTCAAGATTTTGCTATGGGGCCCACAGAGTATTAGTAACGCCCCTGTGCATAGTGATCCTGAGTTTTGTGCTTGTAATGAAGTTATACTGTAGTAATGTTTATTTGTGGTGTGCCTTCTGATTTCCTTTGTTTTATAACGCTATAACGCTTCTGTAAATTTTAAGCTGACCCTTTCTAACTACATGACATGACATTATCCTCAAATATCTCAACAAGCTGGTCATGAATTTGAGCTGCCATTTAGACCAAAAAATATGATCACACAACAATCCTCCACTGGCCTTCCTATTTTACAACTGATGTTGGCACAGTAAAGGTGCCCATACACTGCCTGCGACGTCTCGCAGCAGTGTACGAACACCCGATGGAGTACGAGCCGACGGGACCTTCCCGGCGGCAGGGACACATGCGATCCGTTGTGATGGATCGAATGCATCCCTGCTTCCTGCCCGCCCCAGAATGGGTGGTTGGACGGCCAGCAGTTCCTACCACCTAGTCGGGTCCGATGCACACAGGACCGTGCATCGGACCCGGCTGCATGTTAGGGAGAGTCGATTTGGTCCGATTTAACGGGCCAATTGGTTGCAATCGGCCGAAATCGGACCAAATCGCCTCGATGTATGGGGGCCTTAAGGGCGAGATGTATTAAAATACATTGCCTTCCCTTGCAGCCCGACCACAGCGATGCTAGCGCATATGTATTAACATATGCGCCTAGCATCGCAGTGCCGTGACGGAGGCCCCCCCGCGATACCTGTGATGTGGTGTGCGGGGGATCTCCGTCAGGCTCTAGACCTGGCCGCAGGCTCAGTCCCCTGGCATGATGACGCTCATCGGCACCTGGAGTCGGCTCCCGGCCATGACAAAGGAAGATCAGGCCCGCATGCCCCAGCCGCTGTCCACCAGCATCAGCGCAGATGCAGGAGCCCTCTATGCTGCAGAGGAGGTACAATTAGACTATAGGGGCAGCGGCGTGGAACTCAGCCCAAGGAGGGCCCAACTCCAGCCCCAGGCCTCACTGTCTATTCCTAGGCCTCAGTGACTCTCTCCCCCCTCCCCCCCACCACCACCACCAGTTCTCCTACAGGAAGTTGGCACCACAAATGGCTGACTGGGATCTGTGCACTCAGCCACATGTAACCTTATGTATAAACTCATGTCCCCTGTGTGATAACTGTAATGTCCCTGCTGTAACTGAGCTTTCTTTGCCCATAATGTACTGTCCCTGCTTATATCATTACCTACCTGGCGGCTGCAGCTACCAGTGGCACCGCTGATGGCTGCCTAGGCGCTGTGCTGGTGGTCACAATGATGGACACAATATCCTGAGAGGAAAAGGTCTGATGCATAAAGTATGTTATGTTTGTGTAGGGTTAATTGGCAATACCACAAGTAGAAAGCTAATAAGTTGCAACAGTTTCTTTTGTGTAGGAAATAATAGGAATGTTGGCATGTCACTATAATAAATTACCGTTATTATATACCGTTAGGTTAGCTACTGTTCTTTTTGGGTATAAGAAAAGTTATTTTATCATTCATTAATAACAAAATAAATAGTTTAGTTTTATTTGGTAAATTCTCTGCATTAAAACATAGATTCTGTGATACAAATTTGGGTACTTCTTTACTTTCACGGCGCCACTAGATAGGACAGATAGGACAGATAGGATACTAGATAGGATACGATTTAGTATGCGATTTGACATAAGATATCGCATAAGATATAGGATAAGATTTACTATCCATTTCATTACCCCACTATCCACTAGGGCGTGGAGTTGATTTTATATAGCGTGGCGAGCGCAGCGAGCCACCGAGCCCGAAGCGTGGCGAGCGCAGAAAGCCCCGCGAGGGGACACGGAATGTATTTTATGGAATTGCATGCAAATGGCATGCGATATTGGGGACTTGCTTTCAAACAACATCCGTGTCCCCTCGCGGGGCTCGCTGCGCTCGCCACGCTTCGGGCTCGGTGGCTCGCTGCGCTCGCCACGCTATATAAAATCAACTCCACGCCCTAGTGGATAGTGGGGTAATGAAATGGATAGTAAATCTTATCCTATATCTTATGCGATATCTTATGTCAAATCGCATACAAATCGTATCCTATCTAGTATCCTATCTGTCCTATCCTATATCTTATGCGATATCTTATGTCAAATCGCATACAAATCGTATCCTATCTAGTATCCTATCTGTCCTATCTAGAGTGGCGCCGTGAAAGTAAAGAAGTACCCAAATTTGCTATGTTGATTGTAGTTATTGTTTATTCTTATTTATTGTGTCTGGGTGATAATGTCTGGGTGATAATGTCTGGGTGATAATTGCCCTTAAGGTGGCCATACATCAGAAAGATATTGTACCCAATCATACAATCTCAACTGATTGTAAGATGGATTGTATGCAGATTGTGTGCACATCTTATGTACATAATCATACAATCAATCAGCAGATGGATTGTATGACTGATTGTAAGATGGATTGTATGCAGATTGTGTGCACATCTTGTGTACACAATCATGCAGTAGATGGATTGTATGATTGATTGTATGATCGATTGTGTGTAGATTGTGTGTCCAAAAACCACCAAGGACTGCCGGGGATTTCAAGGGAAATTGTACACAATCATGAGCGCAATCGATCTTAAGATCGATCTTTCTGATGTATGGCCAGCTTTACCTCCCTGTCATGGGACCTTATTCTGACTAGCAAAGCTGCAATCTTGTCTGCCCCCCTTGCATGCTGCGTTCCCCCACAGGCATGCAGTTTGCTACGTCCGCTTGCATCAATCATCTGCACATGCGCAGAGGCCAAACATAGGTGAAGGTCAGGAAGTAAAAATAAATTTACACTTCATAATCTAACAACATTCAAACTTCAACTTTGTATTATCAATATTTGATTTCCTGGTGATCCCAAGGTATTGTAGCTACTGTATATGTTACAGTTTGAATGTTGCCTTAGTTTTCATTTTAATCATGTGAACTCTGGCTTTTGGAATAATTACATTGGGGCGATTCAAATCTGATTGCTCAGGACTGAATTTGCCCCAGTCCAGATGGTAGGGGAAGGAGTGAGCCCAAACACACAAATGGTGGGCTCACACATGGAAACGCCAGGCATACCCCAGTGAATGCAGGAGTGCTCATCCATCCTCATAGGCGTGCGCACATTGAGCACAGGCACCCCCTAATGCTGTGCCCACCCAACCTTATTAACACCTCCCTGCCACTAGCAATACCTTTTACAAAAGACTTTTGCTTTTTAGAACTGTATTCCATTAAAAGAAGCGCCCATCAATCAATTATGTGTGTTTTGCATTGTTACCTGTACTAGACAATTGTCATATCACTACATTCCTGCATCATCCTCAATATATGTTTTTGAGTCTTTTTGCATCTACTGTTACACAGCGTAATTAGATTAAAACTGAAATAGGCAGGAGATTATGGTGTGGCTGAGAGACGTTTTATATTGTTGAGAGTAGATGATGGTAGACACGCTTGATTGGCAGTGTTAGACACCTAATGGGCCCAATAGGTTATACTACACACACCCCTTTGATGGTGCACCCCTAATAAAAATGTGCTGTGCATGCCTATGTCCATCCTCAAGACAGGCGGCTAACATCACATTACATCAGTGCCTGCCCCTAATTCAGCAAATAGTGGGCATCTGAAAAGTGAGTATAGACTTACTTCTCAGAGAGAAGGCTAGAGAAAGTATTTGATAGTGAGTGTCCATTGAATGAGTTCACCTCTGTGCATCAGAATGCAATCAAATGTGTAAGCTTACACATGCACTCGCATGCTAGTGTGGGGAGTCGGGCAGCGGGTGGGGCATGCGCTCAGTGGGGCCGCACATACCTGCTTGTTAGGCAGTGAATATACGCTGCTAAGCAAGCAGGTCTGAATCAGGCCCATTGACAGCCCTTGAGAAAATTATTTCTGTATCAAGCATCATAAACTTTTAATTACATAAGATTAGAGTTGAAAAGTAGGGAGGAAAGGAGTCAAAAAAGTTGGTCATGTGCTACAAAAAGGATTTGGTATAGTAAAATTGTCCAGAGCAGATCTGGTTGTGGATGAATACTGTAAAAACCATTGACTCTGAAATTCAGAAGCATGAAGTAGACCTTTGTCATTTTCCGGTTTATCGGTTGGATAATTGCAGATTATTGTGGATTACCTAGTTATGTATAATTTATTTAAATTTTGGATATATTATATCTGTCTTAAGGGGCATGCACACATTGCGATTTTAGGCTACTTTTTAAGCGATCTGTCTATTTCGCTTAGGAACTAAGCACAAATCGCTCTGTGTGTACACCCCATAGCGATAGCGATGCACGGCCCTGTGCGCATCTAGATCAGATCTTGTGTGCGTGCAGTCAAAATCTAGTAAGATTGCTTAGCAAATGATTTAAAATTGCAATGTGTGCACAGAAAGCTATGAGTCCTGGGGTCCTGGGGTTGACTGTACATAGGTCGACAGTTACTAGGACGACACATGCAATAGGTCAGCATAAATTAGGTTGACATGGTCATTAGGTCGACACAAGCACTAGATGGACATGGAAAAGGTTGACATGAAAAAGGATGTTTTTCATCATTTTTTTGTGTCTATGTCAACTTAAGTCAACATGGACACCATTTCAGTGTAGAGCTCCCCATGCTTTTGGCACGGTGCCTTGGTATGCTCGACACAATAATATATTCACCCTCTATGCCCACTTGGATAGTAAAGTATGAAAAAAATCCTTTTTTTTTTAAAGTAAAATGGAAAAACTCACATATCAATATTTTTTATGTTGAAATTTACCATGTCAACCTAATGACTGTGTGCATGTTGACATATTTAATGTGCCATCTAGACAATGAGAAGTTCAAGGAAAATCGCCTACCCAAAATCGCATATCACAATAGGTTAGCACAAATCTCAACATGTGTACGCCCCATTACTTTTAACCATACAATGTTTGTGCTAAAGAAGCAAAACTTTCACAATACCCTCAGGCATGGTAATATGACCGCTGGTGGGTATTTACTAATGCTTACAGTAGGTCCAATTGCAGCATTGCAATCATTAATAAAAGCATCAATCCAAAAAATATGTATTTATATTTATGTTCCAGAAATATCCACCAGTAGAACACTATTCTGTTTTTCTTTGTGGGTACAATTGCATTTCATTAATAAGAAAGAATGAATTCTTCAGTAACTTGTACTGGATATATAAACTGCACAAAGGTGGTTCGCATATGTGCAGATATGGGCACTTCCTGAGATGTATCTGACTCTGCATGCACGGACAATTGATTGAGCTAATACACACAAAATCGTTGGGAGAATGTATACATTTTTCTTCGTTAGGGCCACAGGAATCAAGCCAATGACCTTAGTGCTGTTCGGCAGTAATGCTAACCATAACGTCTGCTGCCCCCATTAACAATAGTCCAAATTAAACAAAATTAATGTTGATATGCCAGCACATCAAAATACAGTGTATACGTAGCATTTTGTTACTCATGTACTATATGATGTAAGGGTCCTTTGATCATCGCAAGCAGTGTTTATGCAGAAATATGGCATATGCTGCATTCTATTTTCACAAATGAGAATACTTTCATCTTCCAAATGTTTTCAACTTGTTTTATGTGCTCTTTTTGGTTATAAACATTTTTGTATATCCAAGGAAACCACAACCGCCAAAGCATTGCAGTGCACAATTCATTCACATTTTGGAGAAGGTTATCAACTCCCAAGTAAATTGTATCAATATTATATATTTTATTTATAGTTTTATATATATATATATATATATATATATATATATATATATATATATATATATATATATATATATATATATATGTGTGTGTTACAGCTTGCTAGTTTGCTATTATGGAATCATTTTTATTCCTCCAATCTGAAACTCCAGGAATTTAATGACTGGATCTGAGGAGGATGTTGCTGTAATTAGCATTTTATGTTTTAGTTGTATTGCAGATTGGTGTTAACATTACTACTGGCCAGAGCTGGTCTTACACCTCATGGGTCCCTAGGCAAGATGTCAGTTTTGGGCTCCCTCCATACCTGCTCATTGTACTGGCTGTTAAAATGCACATTTTAATGAATGTTTATTGAAAGATGCACTAAAAAAAACATTTAAAACGTCACTTGGAGTGCCACAATCCTCTTTTGGATATACTGTATATATATCTTTTTTTTTAAACACCCACATAGATTTATTAGAATGGAGGCCAGAGGGGGCGGTGCAGCAGGGAAGGGGATAGATGGCCATCGTTGCCACCTTCCTGGCTTTGATCTTGGCGGTCCCTCACAGCTTCCCGGTCCCTGCAACTGCTGTAAGTTTGTTGGCCAGCCTTATGTGCAGTGGGCGGCTGATGGGGCTGGTTTACACAGTCGATGGTTGACCCTCTATCCTGGAATGTTTGTGTGCAGGGCCAATCTGCAGGCAGTGTGCATGAGTGTCCATGGTGTGTCTGTCAACACGGTGACATCATGGAACAATGCACACCAAACCCTCAGTGCACTTCCGGGAACTTTTGTGAGGGGATCAGGGCTGGATTTTCTGGGGCCCCTTGGTACCCGACAGGCCCTAGACGACCACCTAGGTTGCCTAGCGGGAAATCCAGTCCTGCTATCAGATCTCCTCTGGTGTACAGCCTTGTGTCTAAATGCAGAAGGGCTGGAATACCCACTTGGAATGGTTGCAATTTCATCCATCAGTAGCATTGCATCAAAATCTCTATGTATGGTCTCTTCTTTACACAATTATGCTTCTCAGTCTGCAACATGTCTATAACCTTTCCATAACACACACATAAAAGTGAATATCTCCTTGCACCTGCATCGCCATCTCCCAGTCACAGATCAGGAATGGCCAATATATTCTAGTCCGCTTATGTTAACCGTTCCGGAAAGCACTGTGCAGCATTTTGGAGATTTAGAAATGTGTGCAGTCACAAAAATTGCCAACTTTCATTAACATTGACATTGTATCCAATTCAGGATGACCTCACTGTGATCTACTAAAGTAGAAGTGACATTCAATAATAGACGTGTTTGGGATCATAAAACACACTGATGAAGCTACATGTGTGGTCAGCAATTTCCCGCCAATATTTTCTTGTAACCACATTAATTGCTTTCAAGGCCTACACGTTTTTCTCTTCTTTAATGAATATATTGATTTTCACTCCTATTCTCACTGAACCCCAGCAGAAAATATTCTGTAAATTTCTTCAAAAAACACAGGTAGATTAATCACTGATTTGATCTTCACGCGTTACATTGTGTTTCTGTAAGAAGATCTGGAAACATATTCTGCTGGTGTGCCATGAATGTAGTTAGTATCAACATTCCAAATGTCGACACCATAAAGTCGTCATGGTCTAAATTTGGATTTTGGGATGTTGATGTTTATATATTTATATATTTATAATGTTATAATGTTCAAAATTGTAACATGGATTCTGACAGTCAGAATGCTGACACCTGAAATTAGGGATAGGACTGCAATTAGGTATAGAGTTAGGCTGCAATTAGGGTCAGTGTTACAATGCAATTAGTTAGTATTATGCTGTAATTAGGCTGCAGTCATGTCAAAGGTTATGCCCCTGGGGCCGATTCAGATCCCAATGCGGTGCTGCGAATTCGCAGCCCTTCCGAATTATAAGAGAACCATGTGTGAGCAATCCATGCGGCCACAGCCAACAATGGCCTTTGAATGCAGGGCATATGCTGGCTGATTGACAGCCATCCGGAGTTTGTTGGTGGCACTCCAGCGTGTACTGGGAGTGCTGCAAAAAAACACAGACAGGCCCGGCCCTAAGACTAGTTTCTGCGGCGCTGCACATGGGGGATCCATTCAATGGTGAGCAAATGTGAATGGATTTCCCCCTGTTCCCACAGCTGCAAAACCATTAGCAGCCATACATATGACCAAGATTCCACTCTGGCGGGGAGGAGGCTAACTGATTGCTGGGCTGCAAAAAGGCTGATATTCTTAATGATGGTGTTACTTTATTGCTGCTGGTATTACTCACCTAAACCTGGTGGATTTTAACAGGGAGTAAAGCCCCGTACACACGGGGGAGATATATTGCTCAGCCATATATTGCTAGCAATATATGGCTGAGCAATATATTGCACAGTTTCTCCTTTTCATCAGTGACCAGAGATGGTCGCTGATGAGAAGGAACCTCTGCCGGGCGCACCGCAGAGGTAATCAGCAAGCTCCTGCGACCAGCGATTATAACAGGGCTGAAAACGGGAGCGCGCAGCCGGCAATTTATCGCTGTAGCACACTCCCATCACTGGCAATATGGTCGCCAGTGACCATATTTCCAGCGATTTCAGCCCCTATCGCCCCCGTGTGTACACAGCTTTAGTTTCACTGGCAATTTGCAATACAGTTCAATTACAATTAGCACAGACATTAATTACACAGTTACTCCTCAGTAGTTTTTATTAAGCTGGAACGCTTCTGAGAAATCTTTGCTTCACTGTAAAGCTTAGAAAAAAAGGTCAACACAAATAACATTAACACTTTGCATGTGCAGTACACATTACAGGAAAAATGATATGCGATTTACTGTCAACAGTTAATAATCTTGTCAAACATATAAACATTAATAAAAACAATCATCATGATCTAAACATTGCAGTATTAAAGGCCCACAGACACTGGACGATTTTGATCTTAAAGATTTTACCATTTGAGCTGCTTCATCATTCTGGGCAAAAACGCCCATTGGGTGCACCTTAATGGGGCACCATGTGCTAGTTTACATCTGTGGAATACAGTAGTTCCCATCGCTTGTATTGGAATATATTACTGTTCATCTCATAGACAAAACTGTTACTTTGTAACTTACTTCAGAGACAGGGACATCTGTGTACCTGGCTGTTCCCAGTCAGCTACAGCACATAATATGCCACCTCCACATTTTTATCTGAGGTTCTGGAAAGTCAGTTTTGGTGTGTGGTTGGTGGTGAGAGCAGTCAGCTGAAGTTTTGCCTGGGGTGCTGAAAAACCCTACCCCGGTTCTGATATTATCCCCTTCCCAAATGCAAGCCACAAACTGCTCAGATGGACTGTATTATTTAATAGGAATGTCAATGAAAATAGGTAGATAGGAAGCAGGGCAGCAAGGAAAATCTTGGGGCCTGGTACGCTTTCACCTCTGGGGCCCCTTCTCCCCATAATCCCCCATTCATTTTGCTGAAGTTGAACCCAAGAAAAATGTGTCTATCTTTCTATCAAAACCTTATGCCACACTGTAATGCCCACACATTATACCACACCTTTGTCCAAATACATTAAGCCACACTGTAATGCCCACACATTATCCCTTACTGCATGGTGCAACAGATGATCACAATGGAAGGAGTTTGTAGTGGCATTTGCATAAAGTTGCAGATGGGTGACCACCAACAGAGACTGCTGTATGTACTTTTTTGTGCATCTTAAGGTGCCCATACACGTTACAATTATTGTATACAATATTGTATACAATATCGCATCTCATCCGATCTCGGTTTTGCGATGACATCATATGAGATGAGATCTAGTACAAAAAGTATGTGCAGCACGTACTTTTTGTACTAGATCTCATCTCATCTGATGTCATCGCAAAACCGAGATCGGATGAGATGCGATATTGTATACAATATTGTATACAATAATTGTAACGTGTATGGGCACCTTTAGAATCAGGCTCAAATAGTGCAAGGAAACAGAAGGTAGCAGGTTTATTTTCTGGTTTTGTTTTTTAGGGCCTGTGCCGTGTCCTTAGAAGTTTTTTCTTTATAGTCTAATGAGTTTATGTGTGGGCTGGATTGTGTGACTAATAAAAACAGCTATAGAAAATGTAGTATAAACTATAAAGTGGGTGCAATGACTGATACAATTATACATCTGTGTACTGCAGTTTTTCAAAAACCCTCACTCAAGTGTCTAAATGGATATTGTTGCAGTGATGTAGCTATTCATTGTAACAAGTGAAAGGATTTTAGTAACAACATTAAATCTGTTCCCAGTGTTTGGGAGAACTGTTATTATAGGAGATAATTGTGTCTCTTTTTGCTAACTCTCTCTGACACTGTGTGATCAGATATAACAGAGGAGACACATTCTCATGGCATTCTTTATTGTATTAAGCAGGCCCATTTTTGAATTCAGATTTATTTATTGTATGACATATACAACTGGATAAACTCCAGTATAGTTACAATGGGGAAAATTTACTAAAGGAAATTTGTAAAAAATAGGTGTATTTGTATCCAGAAATACACTTATTTTTGACATTTACTATCCCGAAAATACGGCAATTCGTAGTCGTATTGATGTGCTATCAATACGAATACAAATTGCTGTATTTTCGGGATAGTAAATGTCAAAAATAAGTGTATTTCTGGATACAAATACACCTATTTTTTACAAATTTCCTTTAGTAAATTTCCCCCAATGTGTCTGTATGTGCATTGAAATACAATGCATTATAATATTTTGTAACATGTTGCTATGTATGTATCATCTGTTAGTATAAAGGAGCCCATACACGCTCCAATCCCGGCGGTGCGATGTGTGCTTTGAGGTACGCGCTCCCGCGGCACCTCATCGTGCTGCACATACTTTTTGTACTTGCTTTTCATCACAAGGCATGCAATGCGATGTGATGGATGCTATTTAAGCCCAGAATGCACGCCAGGATTGGAGCGTGTATGGGCTCCTTAAGTGCTGATAGTCTTTTTAAAAGGCTGCACACTATACTGTATAGAATATAGTTCAGTTTAATGGCGGTACATAGTTTGTCATTAGATATTTGCTTAAATGGTGCTCATGTGGGCGATCCTTTAAGCAAAGTACCCCACATCATTGCAATATATTCATTTAGACAGTTTGACATTGTTTTTTTTTTTAATTAAATTGATATAATTGCAATAGTTGTTGTGCAAAATATTTTATAAACTGTATTACACTTTCTCCAGCTGTGTGTATGAGTCACACAAAACATCGCCCACACAAACGCCTTAAAATATAGACATACACTTGTGAGGACAATGAGTTTTGACTGGCTTTCTACACATTGTCTAGAAGCCTTTCGCACACCATTTCTCTTCTCTGTGCATAATTGTCCAACTCTTCCTACTGGCATCATTCAGCAGGTTATGATGTAAGGATAGCCCTTAGCACAGGACACAGTGAGCTAGTAATCAGCTATTACTTGATTATCATTAGAATACAATACTCATTGACTAAAGAGAACATAGATCATCAGATAAAATGGAACAGTTTACTTTCCTCCAGGAAAAAATAGCTATTGTGATTAATTGTTGAGTTTCCAGATCAATAAACCTTTTAAATATAATAAACTAGACTATTTAATTTGCTACTGTTTTTGTACTGTACATCACACTTCCATACTGTTAACTATGGCACAATAACAATCATTACATGATTGATTTTCAATTAAATAATAGATATGTGACTTCCATAAACTTAATACATTAAACGTTTGTGTTATGTATATATGTAATTACTGGCAAAGTTTCCCTTTAATTTAAGTTTGAATCAGTATTCTAAAATTCAACAGTCTGATTATAGATTAACAGAGGGCCTACAAATTGTACCCACACAAACGCAGCAGCCAATTAAAACATACTCATATGGCATGTTACTTGAAGCAAAAAATAATAATGTAATATACCCTAATAAGGTCATCAGTTCTCAATTATCAGGACGGTTCCATGATTAGTCAGCTGCTGTCATCTGTCATTGCTGGCTATGTTATTGTCACTGTACTATCAGTTCTTGCAAGCCTCAAAATTAATTGAAGCTTTAATAAGGAAAACATGTTTATTTTAAGATAAAGGAGTTACCATGAGTCTGTTTTTCTTCCAGTACTTGCGACATTTCTAAAATTTTCCCTAGTCAAGTTTTTTATAGTTATATAAAAATAAAACATACAATGTAATATTATTTATCATGCCAATTTACACAGCTCATATGTAAATTATTATACAGAATCATTTTTGGTATGTATAGTATGAACTTTAATTCAGATTTAGGATGAGATACTCTAATGCTGCTTTCAGACCGCATAACTGGCTTTGACCCTGTATTTCAAAACGTTTCCAAAAATGGGTCTGCCAAGTTAAAACCCCTTTCATACCGCATCTCTTAAACAGTATATTACCGTTTAAATGCCGTTTTTTTACACTGGCAGACCCGTTTTTGAAAACATTTTCAAATACAGGGTCAAAGCCAGTGGTCAGGACCACCAGTACATCTACGCATCATCAACCCACCTGGTTGAGGAGCAGGTGGGCAGTGCCAGCCTAGGTGGTCCACTCCCTCTTAAGGCATTCTCTGCAGGGCTCTCTCCCACTCGCAGTCTCAGCCACTTGTCTGTGGGGGCTCCGTGCACTCCTGGCTGTGGCATCCTGGGCACAGTGGGCAAGGATCGGCTCCTGGATGGTGAGGGGCAGGTGAGCGCTCCCTCTCTCTCTCTGCAGGGAAGTTGTTGTCCTGTGCCGGCTTCACTGGGGTGGAATGTGTGGCCGCTGCTGATGCGTTGGGTACGCACCTCCTTCTCCCAGGGCTCCGGACTAGTTACCTTGCAGTGCCCTCTACCCCCTGACTATGCCGCTGCTGCTGTGTGCCAGCAGCAGTAAGGGTGCCCGGACCGAGATGCAGCATGTTAGGGTAAAGTCCGCAAAGTTATGGTAAAGTACGCCGGCGCCCTCCAGCCTGTGCCGTGCATGCCCCCGGTGCTGCCAGCGTGTACCCATCCCAGCTATAAAAGCTAGTCCTGCACCAGGCGGACCCAAGAGCTTACACTTCACCTGCAGCACCGGCTAGTGCCATGCGCAGGGGGACTGTGCCACCCAGGCGTCTTACATGTCATGTGCATGGATGTGACAGCGGGGGCAATGGCAGGGGGCATCCCGGAGATGCACTATTGGTCCCCAGTGCCATGTCGGCCCTTCATTACATATACGCATATGTAATGAGCGGCCGGCTCATTAAATATGCACGGCGCTGGGGACCAATAGTGCTCACTGCAGCCTGGGTACCGTTTCAGACCCGTTCAGATAGCAAAAAAAACGGGTCTGAAACGGGTAGGACTCTGCTTTTTTACCGTTTTAAAATACCAGTTATTTTAAAACGGTAAATTCATTCTGGACCTTTCAGACCGCACATATTACCATTTTGAAACGGTAAAAAAATGGCAATATACCGGTTAATATGTGCGATCTGAAAGGGGCATTTTGCTCGCCATACATCAGAAAGATCGATCTTAAGATCAATTGCGCTCATGATCGTGTCCAATTTCCCTTCAATACCACGGCAGTCCTTGGTGGTTTTTGGACACACAATGTGCACACAATCTGCATACAATCCATCTTACAATCAATTGAGATTGTATGATTGGGTATAATATCTTTCTGATGTATGGCCACCTTAAGCCTTGAAAAGTGAGAAAATGGAGAGTAATAAACTACCAACTGATCATCTACTAACTGTCATTTTCAAACACTGCATGACAATTAGGAGCTGATTGGCTCCTGATTGTTTTGTTATCACTCTCCATTTGATCCCTTTTCAATTTTGTACATTTGTCCCTTAGTATTTTGTTAAGTGATCCTGAAACTATAACTTGACACCACTCAACAGAGATCTTAAGATACAAATAAGCAGCCCACAGTATACCTAAAGAAAATGTATCAGCTCTTCCAGCTGCCACACGTTTATTCAATCCTCATTAAGATCAACTTTGTTGAAGTACTGCAAACTAACTTCTTATATGACTCATTCTCAGGGATTAAAACAATAACATGGCATTCTTACAGTATGTCTGGTGTGTCACCTTTAATTACATAGTGTTCCTATGCACAAACGCCGTATGCGTACCAAGGTGCTGAGGCATAGCTGGCTGCATATGCTTTAAAAAAATGACACACATAAAAATAATGTTGATATATGAATATGCTCAGTTGGATGCATTTCAAGATATGTCCAAATCTGAATTACTCATATGCATCAAAAATACATGTTTTGATAGCAAATGACATATTTGCTAGTAGGTTAGATCCTAGTATAAAAAGAACACACATAATGCTTGGGGTATAATCTAACTTTTCCTGTACAAACTGAGATAGCAAAATATTCATTTCAATATTCCCACAAAAGGGTTCCCTGTATGCACTATACATTTAAATACAGTGGCTTGGTAGCCCCATGACCATCCAGAAACAGGTGCTGTACACCTGCTCTCGGCAACTGGTGGATCAAACCAACCTTATGATGGGGGGCACCCTGCTAATCCAGTACTAATGACTCCATTGCATCACTTGAAGTCTTCCTGACCTCCTTTCTATATCTACCCTGGGACAACGATCACTGAGTTTCTCTAGGGCTATAGACACTCCTCGCCTCTGCTGGAGACAAAGTGATCAGGTAGGACATTTTATCCGTACTTGTTCATGCCCCACAACTACCCATGTTGGGACATGATAAACTCACTTGTAGTGGCCATTACTGGATGCACTGATCCTTATGATTCGCTCCACCTTCTACTCTGCTTCTAACCCTGCAAGCTTTTTAAACCCACTCCTTAAATTATCCTTTTGTTTGGTGTATCAAGATATCATCTGGATCAGAACTGGAAGATTCCTGACTGTCCTATTAAACAAGTTCTGATACAGTTCTGACTTATTTCTTGATCAATGCTCTTCCCAATAATTTGATAATTAAGAGGATTATTCAGACCTGATCGCACTGCTGCTACTTTCAGAGCCCTGTGATAAGGTATGAATCGTCAAGCCAGAGTGATATCCTGCTGTGCGCCAGCCTGCAAAAATGTAACAGCTCTGCGATTAGATGCAAATTCATTTGCAATCACTCACCATATAATAATTTTTCTATTGTGTTTGGTCTGTGCGTAGACAAGGACCTACTCGGCTGCAATAGAAACAGGCATTTTGGTGCCAGTGCTGATGTCACATGACTTCCCTTCAAACACCTGGGCACACCTGCACTTTTTGTTGACACTCACAGAAAATGGTCGGTTACCACCCCAAAATGCCATCTTTCTGTCAATCAACTTGTGCATGTGCTGTAAAAAAAACTAGTAGGATTTTATTGCAGGTTGGCTTTGCACATGTGTACTCTGAACTGTATGCATGTGCAGTCTTTTAATTATCATTCTGCATCTGATTTTGCAGCCATGCAATCATATCTGAATAATCCCCTAAATACTGTTCACAAGCTTGTGAACGGAGAGTTCTAAGGAAGATTGGTTAGTGTGTACTACCAATACAATCCAACCACTTTGTACCCGCACAGTGAAATAAGTGCTCACTGTCCATATATCCACTAATTAAAATCACAGTGCAATAGGAGTCGATAGGCACACAAGCCTCTAATATATTGAATCAATAGCCAGAGAGAAACTATATCTGGTTGGAGGAATAATAATATTACGGTCAGGCAACTGATCAGTAAAAATACACATATAACTATTAAAGTTCCTTTCCCTGAACAGGAGAGAACTAAAATTTGGAGACAGTAACACATAAAAATTGAATGAGCTTCTACATCACAATCTTTTTTTAAATCACTTTTTCTAAACTTTATTCACTTCTATGTAATTGTTCTTATTGAGAAGCAGTAATTAGTATACTCCTTCTTTTTTAAGGTATATAAAATAAAAGTTAAATTTTATAGTGTATACTATCAGTTGGACGCCTTACATAGTTATCTGCAGTGTGCACCCACCCAATCTCTACTGTTCCCTCCCCCCCTTTTTTTGTGTATAATTCTGGCGATATCTGCAGGTGCGACACTTCCTCCATTCTCTAGGTCCCTCTGGTGCCCTACACAGGATTCTGACGCCTTTTGAACTCCTATGCACTGCACCCTCACCTCTTTCCCATGTTATAACTTTGATATATAACCTCTTTTGAAGGATGCAAGTTTGGGTCTTACGCATTTTACTAGAACGTGGGACCTAGAATTGGGTGGAGCAGTGGGGGAGAAACAACTGGATTAAGATATTTTTTTTGGCACATGCATGCTCTCCTAGTATCAGTGTTTGTGAGCCCTTAGGAACATTCATTTCCCACTAGTTCAGGAGCCCAGACGCTCTCTCCAAGATGGGGATCTGAGTACCCAATGTCTGCTGGAGGTGCTCTACTACCCCTTGGTTTAATACAATTGATTTCTATATGGAGATGGAGGATATTTTGTCTTCCACAAATAATAACTATGCCTTCAGAGATACATGCTTCCTCTGGTTAAATTTCAAGGACTCTAAAACATTTAATGTTACATCTCTCCCCATTTAGCCTTCCCAGGACTGGTCGGACTTCCTTGGGTGGTGACATTCTGACTTTGGCTCACATTTTTCTCCACTTGATTAGTCTTCTTTCTTAATTGTCTGCATGCAGTACAGTATGTACTTCTATATTTTTTACCCTCATAGAAGCCGGAGCTGCTCTCTCTCTCTCTCTCTCTCTCTCTCTCTCTCTCTCTTTCTCTCTCTCGACCTCCTTCTTCTCCTTTTCTTCCAGCTTTTCCTTTTTTTCCCCTTGCTTCACCTACATAATTTGTCTGTTTGTTTTTGTTCTTCTGAATGATTCATGATGGTTCTGTGTGCCTTCCTCATTGTTTACATACGTGAAGAATATTTGTTATCTGTTTTTTTTTGTCTTGCTTTTCTTTGCTTTTGATGTGTTTAATTTCCCTGTGTAAAACCAATAAAATCTATTTGCACTAAAAAAAAAGAAGCAATTGAAAGCAATTGCAGCTACAGAGGTCTATCTACAATTGTCAGTCAAAAGTGGATAAAATGCTGGCAAACATTCTCATTATAAATGCCTGTGCATTTTCCTGTGATTCTGCTTCAGTTACAATTACTCTATATGCCCTTACTGTATACAGGCTTTGTTTGCCCATCTCGTTCTCCACATCTGGCTTAATGTTATTGTTGGTGTGTAGAGTTTAAGTTTCAGATATTTCTTATATATTTGGCTACATCTGTCACTCAAAGTGTGTGAGTGTGTGTATAACAGGAGGGACACATTGCTCTGTTTCTGGACTTCTCCCTTAATTAATAATTGCCAGCACCTGTGTTGAAGCACCTTTCTAATCAATTAATAACATGTGTGAAACAGGTGATGGCAATCATACATTATGAGGGAAGTCCAGAAACATAGCAATGTGTCCCTCCTGGAGAGGGTCATGTTGGGAGGTATGTGACTGACTCACATGACAGAGAACCAGCCCAGTGAGCCCACAGTGCCAGACATCCTCTGCCTCCCCATGTTGCCCAGCAAAGACACTGCCCCAGGTGAGCGCCCCCCGCCGCCCCACCCACGATTCGCGCCCCCCCTGTGACCCCCCTCCCGCAAATCATGGCATCCCCCCACGACCCCCCGCGCGATTCGCAGCAAAACATACCCCCCCGCCGCCCCCGGCACCCCCGCGACCCCCCCTCCCACGATTCGCGGCAAACCCCCCCCTCCCCATGGCTATGGTTGACAATGAAAAAGGTTGACATGAGATTTTGAGATTTATTTTTCATTTTTTGAATGTTCTCATATTCATTCTCATGTGTCGACATGGACACCAATGAAATGCCACACTTATGTCAACATTTACATGTGTTGACCTTTCTGTGTTTATTTTTTCTTGTGGCGATTCGCGGCACCCCCCCCCCCCCCGCGACCCCTCCCACGATTCACGGCACCCCCCCCTGCGACCACCCCCTCTTGTGATTCACGGCACCACCCCACCCTGTGACCCCCCCTCCCGCGATTCGCCGCCAACCCCCCCTCCCACGATTCGCGGCAACCCCCGCGACCCACCCCTCCCGCGATTCGCGGCAACCCCCCGCGCCCTCCCTCCTGCGATTCGTGGCAACCCCCCTGCCCCCGCGCCCCCCTCACACGATTCGCGGCACCCAACCCCCACGACCCCCCCTCCCGCAATTCACGCCACCCCCCGTGACCCCCCCTTGCGCGATTCACGCCTCACTCCTGCGCTTTGCGGACCCCCGCCACCTCGCGAGATTCACCGACACCTGCGCCCCCCTCCCGCAATTCTGCCCCCTCCCTCGATTCACGGCACCCCCCGCGCCCCTCCCACAATTCACTGCACCCCTGCTCCCCTCTTTAGTCCCCCGTATGCCCACACACCCCTATCACCACCCAGCTTCCTGCTCTCCTGAACCATAACTTCCACCACTGGGGAGTCGCTGACGCTGTGTTGCCCACATACCCCTATCATGCCTCATAGCCCAGCCTCCTGCTCTCATGCACCCTGACTCCCACCCAGTAGGAGGAGACACTGACTCAGGGCCACTGTCCTGTACTCCTGTACTGCCACGCTGAACCCTCACCCTCTGGCAGAAGCTGCACTGTGTCTACCACCCTCATCTTTAGTCCCCCTTATTCCCACACACCCCTATCACTACCCAGCCTCCTGTTTTCTTGTGTTGTGACCTCCGCCAGTGGGGAGCCGCTGACTCAAAAACACCCTACTATACTATTGCACACACACACACACACCCACAAATGTCACTGTACCATCCACACTATCAATGTACATCTTACTCTGTAACTGCTTTTTAATTAAACAAAACAATGCACACCCCCTTCCAAATCATATGCTCTCTATTTAACAAAATTTCACCTATAACTCAAGTTGCAATACAGGCCATCTTTCATACAATTCTAACCATATTTCTCACAATACAAACTTTCACAAATTAAGGGGGCGCAGCCCCTTACGACGGTGTGAAGAGCGCCCGTAGGGCGCGATGAATCATCTAGTGGTCAAATAAGTTGGCAAAATATATTTTTTTGTGGGCATGAACAGTATTAATTAGCATATTTTACAATACACAGATGGACATCAAAATCAGCATTAATCTCCAAATACAGTATTTTGATTGAAGGTATTTCACTGCAATGCACCGTACATACTTACTTCCCTGGAACGTAAATACATTACACAACATTATCACAGCAATATCCCCCCCTCCCCCCCCCCCTATGGTCTCATTGTGAATCCTTACATATGCCCCTTGGACTTCCTCTTCAGGATCATTCCGAGGGCAGGTCCGGAAAGTAAGCAAATCTATGCTATTCACCTATTAAAGGTGTGCATGAAGCTCTTTTGTGGTCAGTCTTGATCTTTGCTGATCTGCTGCCCTTTGTAAATGACTGACTCTGTAATAGGCATCATTATTACCTAAGCAACATATAACTATAAAGCAATATGAAGTACAACATATGAAGTTTTTATGTGAAGTTCATAAACCATCATTGCAGTTATTTACCAATTATATATGTTTATCTGTTTAAATATATATATATATACACAGTATATATATATATATATATATATATATATATATATATATATATATATATATATATATATATATGTGGCATTATCAGTTTCATCAAGAAAGCAAGCCATTTACAGCAATTAAATGTAATTAAAATGAATACATAATAAAAAATAACTGCTAATCAATTAAGCAACAACAAATAAATCCATAAGAATGAAGAACCTGTGGCATATACCACTGACCAGCTGTATATAGCTCTTGATTACTGCATCGTTAATGAAAAGAAGTTAACATGATTTATATTGTAGAAATATGAGAACATGTTCATTTTGGTTACCAATTTCTATGTATTAACTTATGAAAAAAAGAAAGCAATGAATGTGGTACAGTACGTGAAAGTGAATCATTTTTCATCTTAGTAGAATCTCCAATGGCAGAAATCATAACTTCTAAATAATTCTTGCATCCTGAGACTTTAATTTCTTGCCTTAGAAATGTTCTCCTATATCTTGCACAATTTTATAGTTCAGAAATGTTCTTAAGTATCATGAATACGCATACATTCCATGTTATTTAAGACTGGGGTATGTGAAGACCATACCAAAACCTTAACATTCATTCCTAAGTACTTCATGATTGATTCTGAGCGAGCTCTGGATCATTGCCTTGCTGAAAAATCCAACCACTTTGCATCTACAATTTGTTCCCTGACTGGGACATTAACTGCTAGGTTGATTTATTGTTCATTTTCTTTCAACTGGACAGTATTTCCTGTACCATAGGCTGCCACACTACCCCAAGGCATAATAGATCATCTCCAATGATTAACGGTTTACCAGTTGTTGCTTTCTTCAAATGTTTATCCTTCTTTTCTGTAAATGTATCTGTTGTGGCTATGGCCAAAAAGTAACATTTTTATATCATCGGCTCATTGTGCAATATTCCATTTTTGCCTTATCTATTTGTATCTATGCATGGTTCAAAGGTTGACTTTTTATTGAGGAAGGTTTTTTTTCTTACTTTTCCAGCAACAATATACTGTTAACATGTGAACCTATGGTCTAGTGTCAACAACAACTTTCTTTATTTTGTTATTATGATTACTACCAATTATTATATAGCACATGCATATTTCACAGCGCTAGGCAGAAACTATTTGCCCATTAATATCAGACCCTTCTACTGTAGAGATTGCAATATATATTCCCTACCCTATGTACACGCACACATTCGCGCTAGGGTTACTTTTTCTGGAAGCCAATTTACTTACCAGTTCATTTTTGGAATGTGGATGGAAGCTGGAGTACCCGGAGCAAACTCACACAAGCACAGGGAAAACTCTACGCAGTTAGTGCCCTTGTTTAAATTGAGCCCGTGACCCCAATGCTGTGAGGCAGTAATGTTAACCACTGCACCATAGATTCCTTACAGTGATACGTACTGTAGGCTCAGGTTTGCATATATGACCAACATACCTGCTATCCTTTCAGACTCCATTACATTGCGTTCATATCCATTTCCTAATTAGAATTCAAGCAGGGAAATGACGAGATCTTCAGTTACAATATCTTTATTTTTAAGTTTTCAGGCTTCCTATATTTGTTTGAGTAAGCACTTCACCCTAGTAGGATGGAAGATAACTAATTCAACTGAAATTGTCTTCTTCTTCTTCTTCTTCTGGTACATTTTAAGAGCTTAAAGGGTATCCTAATTATAACGCCTCTTAAAAAATAATAAACAACTGGAAAGATGCTCAAAACATTGATGCAAATAAAATTGAATTCCGAATTCATATGTGCACTACATGAATATGTACTTGTGTGTATCCTGCAGAGTTTATGTTTACACCTAAAGAGTTTTGAAACAAACCAGGGTGGTGATGTCCCTTTGAGTATCAAGTGAATTTGTCAAAATAGGTGTGAAAAATGCCAAGAAAAGATTTTATGCATCATAATGTTCTATAATGTTTACCTAATATATGAAATATAATCTTTTTTTTACACAATATTTTAAATTTGAATTTATATAACAAACAACAAATGTGAGCGGCGCTGGCATTTTTAGCAACTGTCATTTAAGTAGCACAGGTTTTGAAAGGGCAGTTACAGTAGTAACTGATTAGAAGCTTTGTGCAACTGTTCCACTTTATATCTTTGTAAAACTTGATTCTTTTCCCCTCAGGTATACCTAAACATTTACATAAATCTCTATACAGTATGTCAGGTAATGACCACTATGAAGGCCTGTATGCAGTCTATCATTTATACTGTTCATGGGCAGCCAGTGAAAAGTCTGGAGGCATTCAATTTGGTTCCTCTTTCTTCAATCATCATCAATTTACATTCAATGTAAGCAGAGAATGTGAAAGCAATAACTGGTTCTGTAATGAATGACTGTCATTACATTGTAATACAATTAATTCATAATGACATACAGTATCCAAAGATGTCCTCAACAATGCAGAGAGGCCAGTGACAGCTTTGACCAGCCCATATCTTTCCTTCCAGTAATACAGTACTATTAGACTTTGTATGATCTTTATATAATACAGTAGCATCCAGGAGGTTTCATCAATCCATTGTCTCAAAATGGGATTTACACAAGACAAATAATACAATAAAAAATATTAAAAGAGTTAAATTATATTTCCTTTGATAACTGGACTGCAGTTTGTCCTCTGCACTATAACTGCCATACTCTCACAAAAAGGGAATTTCTCACCAAATTGTTCGGACAAAGGGGGAAATTTACTAAAGAAAATTTGTAAAAAAATAGGTGTATTTGTATCCATAAATACACTTATTTTTGACATTTACTATCCCGAAAATACGGCAATTAGTATTCGTATTGATGTGCTATCAATACGAATACGAATTGTCGTATTTTCGGCATAGTAAATGTCAAAAATAACAAATTTCCTTTAGTAAATGTCCCCCAAACTCTCAGAAATTATTACAACACTAAAAGGGGTTAGTAATAATTAATAATACATCATAGTCCCTTGGCCTAAAATGTTAGAAGCTTGATAGAACTTTGAAAGAGCTATATGAAATATCAATAGACCCAATCAGAAGAAGATAAGAAAACATATACTGTACAAAAGGTCTATAAGATTAAACACACAGGGACAGATGCAGAATTAGATCCTTTACTTTCTGTTTAATGTAAAACACACATTTATTTTTTGTGCATGTGTGAAAAACGAGTGAGGTCCGGGTGCATATGCAAACTGTGATTCATCTTAAACTTCTATCTACGTCTGCTAACTTTACACTCTCTTATGCTAGATGACACTGACCTCTCTTGGCGGGCCTATTATTATTCTTACAGTCTTACCATTACTTACTCTTACTCTTTATTTTTTTTTCCACCAATTCTACCTCTCCTCTTTTCCTGTTGGTGTTCCTCAAGGCTCTGTCCATGGTCTCATTCCCTGATCTTAGTGATCCAGTGTCAGACTGGGGTATGAAGGGCCCACTGGGGGAATAAAACACACTCCCCTTAGGGGGTGGTGGTGGTGCTTCGCATGGTTAACCTCACTAGCAGCTGCTTAAATAGAGTTGCCAGGTCCTGAAAAACTATGCGGGGGGGGAAAAAAGATGGATTGCAGGGTTTAATTCAGGTGTTGATGAGTCTAATAACCAATTAGACTGATTTTACTAATTAAAAAGCAATTTATTATACACAATTGTGACCAATAATAGGGAAATGTATGCTTATGTGGACTAATAAAAATGTTTATAAACATAAGAGTTATGATTTCTTAGAATAATGGTAATACACTAGATTCAAATAAAAACAGCATGCATGATGCCTGGTGTAAACTAGTATACTGTCCGTTCCTATTTTATTTTTCAGAATTTTCCAAATAGAGTAAGGTGGTTAATATTACCATCCACCTGGGTAATTGCACTGTCCCGCACTGATGTTTGCCTCCTGGGCCAGTGTTTTTTCTGGGGTAAAGAGGTCCAGTTCACCAATGGAGAATAGCTGGCAGAGGAGGGACTTGAAAAACAAGACTCCAGTACTTGGTGAATGAAGAATGAAGTGGAGAGGGTGAATAAAAACCAGGAATGTAGCAATGTTGGAGAAGCTCTTGTCGCGTTTTGCCATGTCAAATGGCTTTATCAAAGAATCCTTTGATAAAGCCGTTTGACATGGCAAAACATGAGGCCATTACTTAGGTGCGTGGTCAGTCTCCACAGGGGGTGTGGACAGGAGCCACAGAGGCTTGGTTAACCATTAGAGAGTGCATGGTCTGGACCCCATGATAAATATATGTAGTAAGTACTGCTAGTGCATGAATAACAATGCTCCAGAGTAATAACAGCAATGCACTGTATAGATTACACTATAATCCTGGGCAGTTTAAGGTAACAAATGTAAAACATAGAATTCAAATGCACAGTCTGTAATGTGATCCATAGAGGAGGGAGTGTGCCCCCAGGCAATGGGAATTCCCCTGTACCCTGTGGGCCAGTCCAACCCTTCCTATATTTACAGTAGATGAAGACCTTCAATATTCCAACAATGACACATTTTATATGTATCTTGCGCTGCTCCTTTTCTTATATAACAATTTGTTCTGCAATCTACAATCACAAATGTTAAATATAAGAACAACTAGCACGTGAGCTGGAAGAAGAGATTTGAAATTTCGAGACACTAAGGCTGACAGAACAGTATAATCAGTGATCAGAGTCATTTAAAATTATAAGTATATGCATATTGCAAACTGCATAAAACAATATAAGCAAATTACATGAAACAGACTGTAGCAAGAAATGGACAGATGGTACTTACACAGATTAACACAATGAGATGTGAGCAGTGCAGTCAACTTTGAGAAGCACAGAAAAATATCAAAAGGAAGAAGACATTATGTTCATGCATTCAGCATAAATGTCCAATCAAATCATATAGATCCCCTTACTCTGACATACAGTATATCATCCAAGTAGTAAGAAGTTACTTAACGGAGATGTGCAGTATTAAATATACAAACCAAGCCAACAGCCCATATGAAAAACAAAGTAGAACCACAGCCATTTTTAGAAAATCATTTTTATAAAAAGGTGAGCATGGCGGTCACACTTAACCCGACAGCAGCATGATTAATAGGTTTGAATCCACTTCTAGACATTTACCCTAGTGTCTTCAGAAAACTTCAGATCTCTTGTATAAAGAGTTCATGCATTGAAATATATATCCTTTTGGATGAATTAAAAGCTAAAATCTGTCCACACTAAGTCTTCTTTTTGTGTAGCACATGAAATAGACAGCCAACAGCATCTCTGAGGTCAGTCGGTGCGCTAAACAGCCCCATATCTGAAAAGTGGGTGTGGTATCATAGACAAATGACATGGTCTCGTGGGCTGACCTCGTTTTTATCATTCAGAGCACAGTCCACACCTCCTTGAAATGCAGGGCTGCCCCAGAGACACGTCTGCCTGCACTGTCAGCACCTCCTCAGCGTCAGGAACTGAAAACTTCATAATATTAGCACAGTGCAGCACCCAGCTCCCAGTCACTGAGGAAGACTCAGCATCTTGTTGTCAACCCTTGGACAAAGAGCAAGACCTGAAACACAT
Source organism: Crinia signifera (assembly GCF_055691185.1). Classification (NCBI taxonomy): domain Eukaryota; kingdom Metazoa; phylum Chordata; class Amphibia; order Anura; family Myobatrachidae; genus Crinia; species Crinia signifera. The sequence goes on along the minus strand of NC_139218.1, from coordinate 290,618,410 downwards.
CCTCCAATTCTCACACATTGTTCTAGATCTCAATGTGGCTGTGGTGATCCACCAGCTACTGTAAGTCAGAGAGACTAAAAGCTGTATTCAGCAAGCAAAATTTTACTTAAATTATGTGGATTTCGGTGGGTACATGTGACATGTGCAGAGTAGTCAACAAAAAAGACGACCTGGGTGAACTTATAAGAACAGAATGTTTATGCGAATGAAACCAATATGACGGAGAATCATTTTCCAGCACAGTGGGAAAAACTTGAAAAAACAAAAATAATAATGTTGAACACTTAGTGCCAATATTTGTGCCAATAATGAACATTGCTGAATTTACAGTGCTAAAACTCTGTTACACTGTCCATGTACTAATTCAGCATGTAGGTTTAATTAAATCAAGTGTTCTAAAGAATAGAGAAGTGCGGCCTCTTGAAAAGATTATTATTATAGCAAAGCAAATTTCACACAAAAAAAAGTTTTTAACCCGTACTTGCAATACCAAGAATATAAAAATCAGTTAAGGTGATACTTTGAGTAAAAAAAGATTTGTTCTGATCAAGAAATCAGTAAAAATTTTAAAATACTGTTTAAAGGATTTAATATACAGTATTGCTATTTTCAGTTAAGTTAATCCTTAATATAGACACTGCAACATTATTACTTCTTGGACATGCAGAGCAATTTATAATTAGTTCCACAACCAGAGCCTTGTATTAGGAGCTCTCAGAGCAGGAAAGCCGTAGAGCTCAGAGAGAGAAATGAAACAGTGTTCTTAAAGTGGATTTTCCATAACAGAAAAAAACGAAAGCATTACAATTACAAAACAGTGTTAGCTGGATTCTGTATTTTCAGTTTAGTTTAGCTTTAATAGAGATATAGTAGTTATGGCAGCAGACACAATATGTGCTGTTATCAAGATGATCCCATGTGATAACCTTAATGCAGTACAAGTAAACTGCTTTTATTTTATAGACCATTTCATTTTAATATTTTCTGGCTAAAATGTGAACATGCTAGCAGAGAACAGAGAGCCATTTGCACACACAAAATATAAAAAAGATGAACTTTTTTCACCAATAAGCATGCTGAAAGCTATTCATTGTCTGGCTGCTGGAAGGCAGGTAGAGAACATTGCTGCGCCGCTTTGACTGTGTAACCACCAACTGCATCTGCTCAAGGGCTACTAGAATTGTGCGGCCGGTGGACAGCTATTCAATTGACCTATATGTTATAATGGCCCAGATCAATGTAAATTCATTTGATTTAATATCAAGTATCCAAGATCACAGGGTATACAGTCACTAGGTTTGCACTGAAAAGGACGACATTAGGTCGACCACTGAAGGTCAACAGGCCTTAGGTTGACACACTCAAAAGGTCAATATGGCTTTAGGTCGATAGGGTCATTAGGTCAACATATGCGTTAGGTCGACATTGGGAATGTCGACAGTCAAAAGGTCATGGGTTTTTCATTTTTTTTTGAGCCGACATATGCCGACAGGTGGTTTTTCATGCCCTACCATCCACTAGGGCATGAGGGAGAGTATTAGAGTGTGCCAAGGGTAGCAAGGAACTGTGCCCGATGCATGGCGGACACAGCAAGCCATGACAGTATACAGACTGGGGGAGTGCAAAATATCCCCTTGCAGGCTCGCTGTGCTTGCCACATTGCAGAATCAGTTGTGGACCCCATGAGGGAGAATAGCTCCTGTTGGTCAGGATTGCGACTGGCGGGAAGTGGAACAGTCGGGATTTTGGCCTGCTATTCATACAGACAATTGTTACTGAACAAAGATTTATGCAAGCAATCAGGTCACAAAAAAAAGAGGACTGCATAAGAGGGAAAGTACATCCCCCTCCCCCCACACACACACTCCTAGACATACATCATCACCCCCCCCCCCCCCCCCTTGCTTAAAGGTTTATAAATATTTTGGAAGCATTTTAAGAATACTCTGAATGGTGATTAAAAAACTGTATTAGGGTTTGAAATAATTCTGTTCTGATTTGCTAATACTATCTATCCAGTAGGAGATTAAGGAATAACTGGTTCAAGAATACAAAGAATGATAAGGGAAGCAATTTCTCTTTCTAAATCTCCACATTTATTTGAGGCATGGAAGTGATGTGTTGCACTATATTTATGTCAGTTGTAGTTTATCTGTTTCTTGGTGAAAAACTGGTTCAACTGCAGTCTGCATTATCTGAAAATGTTTATTTTTGTCACTACTACTACTTGTTATTGTTGTTATTATTATTATTATTATTATTATTATTAATTGGTATGAGCAGACACTGCTTGCCAGTTTGAAGAAAATAAGACTTGAAATTCTGTTTTGGATGAAATTATGTTTTAAACTAATTTGTGATATCAGAATTTTTGGGAATTATTAAATACAAAAAAAAATCGGTACTTGTGGAGTATCACAGCTCCCACGACCTGCATCATATGCAGATCGTATGCTAAAAATCGCATTGCATCGCATGTGGCATACGATGGCATACGATGCGATGCGATGTTTTACCGATTTTTGACTATTTTTGCTCAAAAATCGTATGCCATCGCATAACATCGTATGCCATATGTAGTGGCATACGATGTCATACGATGCGATACGATGTTTTACCGATTTTTGAGCAAAAATGGTCAAAAATCTGTAAAACATCGAATGACATTGTATGCCATATGTAGTGGCATACGATGTCATACGATGCGATACGATGTTTTACCGATTTTTGAGCATTTTAGCTCAATAATCGTATGCGATCGCATCGGATGCCATACGATGGTATGCGATGGGATGGCACCCGATTTTGGACTGAAATGCATCAGAATGCATTGAAATGTGTATTAAAGTAGTGAAATGCCCCCAAATGCCATTTTTCATAGTGCACCACCCCCACTATCAACGTGAACCCGAAGCGTGGCGAGCGCAGCGAGCCCGCGAGGGGCGGAGGTACGCGTCCTACGACCTTTTCATACCCCCACTATCCACGTCGGCGTGGAGTTGAGAATAGAATAGTGTGGCAAGCGCAGCGAGCCACCGAGCCCGAAGCGTGGCGAGCGCAGCGAGCCCCGCGAGGGGACGCGGATACCTTCACAGCTATACGCGTCTCCTCGCGGGCTTTACAGGTATCCGCGGCTCGCTGCGCTCGCCACACTATTCTATTTTCAACTCCACGCCGACGTGGATAGTGGGGGTATGAAAAGGTCGTAGGACGCGTACCGCCGCCCCTCGCGGGCTCGCTGTGCTCGCCACACTTCGGGTTGACGTTGATAGTGGGGGTGGTGCACTATGAAAAATGGCATTTGGGGGCATTTCACTACTTTAATACACATTTCAATGCATTCTGATGCATTTCAGTGCAAAATCGGGTGGCATCGCATCGGATGCCATCATATGGCATCCGATGCGATCGCATACGATTTTTGAGCTAAAATGCTCAAAAATCGGTAAAACATCGTATAGCATCGATGGCATACGATGCCATGCGATGTTTTACCGATTTTTCACCATTTTTGTTCAAAAATCGGTAAAACATCGTATCGCATCGTATGACATCGTATGCCACTACATATGGCATACGATGTTATGCGATGTTTTACCGATTTTTGACCATTTTTGCTCAAAAATCGGTAAAACATCGTATCGCATCGTATGACATCGTATGCCACTACATATGGCATACGATGCCATGCGATGGCATACGATTTTTGAGCAAAAATGATCAAAAATCGGTAAAACATCGCATCGCATCGTATGCCATCGTATGCCACTACATATGGCATACGATGCCATACGATGGGAGCCGTGATACTCCACAAGTACCAAAAAATCAAATTAAGTGCTCAATGTAGAGTGTTTAATTGTCTAAATATACTGTATTCTACACACAATAAAATATGCTTATGGAACAGAAGGCACGATTCTTCTGTAGCCACAACAGTAAATACTAAATTACAATGTAACATCTAGGAAGTATGTTGTAAAAGCAACTACCAATATTGAAATATATAAATTCCTACTAACAATACATTGAAAATACTGTAGAATTCGGTTAACTATATGGACACAAAATAATTTTAAAATTCCTTTCTATTTTTACATAATATAATACTTCTCTTCTATTAATTTCACTGGAAAGTTCTTCCACAGAAATGAAACATGTTTGGAAATTTAAATAATTGGACATAAAATCTGACCTTATTCTAATAAATTATTTGGAATAATTACTATAGTTTTTGAAGCACAGGTGAAAAAAACCCACAATTCTCTATACATACAGGAATGTTTGTAAATACAGGTTGAGTATCCCGTATCCAAATATCCGTTATCCGAATTATTCCAAAAACCATACATTCCAGAAAGTGGGAAAAAAAATATTTTTTTTCTAAAAACTCACTGGGGACATTTGTAACAGCACTACTGAGGACATGATCTGTAACTGGCACTATATATGTGCAAGAAAATGATTGCTTGGCATTCAAATTCAATATCTGAGATAGTACACACATTTAGTTTCCTGTTTTGAAACCTTGATTTTTGAACAAATAAAATATATTTGTGTGTATTTCATGTGTTTGATGTGTCTATACAGCATAAATGCAAGATACTTCAAAATCCATCATTGAAATATGAAAGTATTCTGAAATACGGAATAATCCGTTATCCAAAATTCTCCTGGTCCCGAGCATTTTGGATACGGGATACTCAACCTGTAGTACAAATCGGCACACAAAAATGTCCCAAATAAAGAAGGCCAATAAATATATTCCAAGCAAAGTAGATCTCTCTCTGAGAAAGAAAAATGAGTCATAGTGTAATACTAGAGTATATGATAAATCAGCAAACCCCAGGTCAATGCATGAGAGTGGAATTAAAAGGGGTTGTTCCAAAAAGGATAAAGCTACTACAGATGAGTGAATAGGATTAATCAGTTTAATGAAATCATCCCTTCTGATAAAAATGCTTACACCAACTCTAGATGTACAGTATATAAGACTCAGAAAGATTCTTTGAATCCTCAGGCAATATAGTCAATGCATGTCTATGTGTCTGGAATAGAGAAAAGAGAGAGTTGTAATGGCCAGTGTCATCTAACTTTACTCATTTCTTTTTTTTTCTCTCTGTCTCCACACCCATCTCATTCACTCCATCTCACGCCCCTCCCAACTCTCCCCTCCAGTTTCATTGTACTCATCTTTAATATTTTCTAACCATTGTTTCTTCTCCCACCTTCACTGTCTCTCTTTTTCTCTCTATCACTGCCCATTCACTCTCTTCTACATCTATGAAACTAAGTAGAGAGGTCATAGTTAGGGCCACCAAGAGGTGGTGCATTCTAGTTACCTCTAATTGCCAGGTTCCTCTTATCTGTTACCAGATGCAGCAGTCTCCTCTGCTAGGGGAGGGACAATTGCACAGACCAACCCCCCATCCCCGGATCAGTGCACAAATATTTTTTTTTAAAGATGGTCTTACGCCCCCAAAAAAGTATCCAGGCTTGGTCCAGCTCCCAGCAACTCTGGTCTTATTTTATACCAATTGTCATTACATTCCATTGGAATTACAGTACATACATTTTCTCAGCAGTTTTATTTATTGTATAGATCAGATCCCAAACGCGGTCCTCAAGGCAGGTTTTAGGTCTTTCCATGGCTCAGCACAAATGGTTAAATCAGACTTACCGAGCTACTAATTAAGTCACCTGTGGCCAAGCATGGATAAACGTAATACCTGGACCGTTGGGGTGCCTTGAGGGCCGTGTTTGGGAACCTCTGGTATAGATGCAAAATATCTTTTTAGACTTAAATATCTATCTGTATAAGCAAAATAAACCCCTAAATACTTTGATTTGTACTAGGATAGGATTTAACACGATTATATTCATGTATTTGGGTTTATTTCTCTTTCTTTTTACATCTCAGGTTTTGTCTAACAACAATATTTACTATATTTTTTTTAAATAACCAAAAGTTTATGCTGCTATAACACATGTAATACATTTATTTATTTAGTTATTTATCTACAGTCTCTTATATAGCGCAGCAGATTCTGTTGCGCTTTACGATAGTAGACAGTGATAAAACAAAGTGGGTAACAACAGACAGACTAGGAGGTAAGAGGGCCCTGCTGCAAGCTTACAATCTATAGGAATATACAGATGGAGCGGGAATCATCTTTGCAGGGGATGGCGGAAGATTCGCCATCCACCATCCCCGACAGCCGCCATAAGGGGACACGCGCGCCCGACATGCACGTGTGTCCCCTTACAACAGGGCTCCCCGTGGGTCCCCGCAGCCTCACCGACGGTCGCCCCAGGTCCTCGCAACCTTGCCACACCCCGCCCTAACCCTGTCCATCTCCCTGAAGTGGAGACGGACAGGGTTCCTGTCCCCCCACCGACAGGAAACTGGGACGCGCATGTGTGTGAGACGCACGTGTGTCCCAGTCAGATGGAGCTCTTCTCCGCCGGACAGATTCTGGTGATCCCTGGGCAAGAATGAGAGGCGCTCCATCTGTAGGAGGGAAACACATGGACAGGCACCAGTAATAGCATAGCAGTCCCACCTATAAGCGAATCTAGAGATAGGGTAATGGGTGGTCCCAGATCCAAACACCGAAGTAGGCAGGACCTTTGTGTGTCAAAAAAGGGGTGTGGCCGCATGGAAAGGAGGCATGTCATCACAAAAAGGGGCATAGTATTACACATTAGACCACACACACCGCAATGCCAATTACACATTTTAGCAAACTCCTTAATACCCATTACAAATAAAGCCACACACCATAATGCCAATTACACAGAACGCCACACACCATAATGACCACTACACATTGTGTCACACATATTGATGCCCATTACATACTATATAACAAACCGGAATGCCCATAATATATTTGACACATAAGTGCCGCTTACCTACATGCACATTGCTAGGGGGTTCTTGTTTGATGCCAAGGGTTTCATGCTTATTGCCAAGGGGGCTTCATGCTCATTGCCAATGGGGAATACATGCTTGTTGCCAAGAGGGAGTTGTTAAATACTCATTGTAAAGGGGAAGTGAAATTGGGAAAATGGGAGATAGGCAGAGGGTGACATGGGTGGGAGATAGGCAGAGGGTGACAGGGTGGGAGATACTGTAGACAGAGGGTGACACATGTACACATAGCAGATTACATGGAGGATCGGGGCTGCTGCGAGTGGGTGTTTAGACATGTGAGGGGAGAGTGGGTATGGTGTGGGAAGCAGCACTGGCTAATATAGAGCACTGAAATAGACAGGAGGAAGAGCCAACATAAAGATGATTGGGGTATTTGGGACAAACCTGGGCTGTGAAAGGCTATTCTCTCTGGTTCCACCAGCAGGTGCTCAGCTGTGCCGACACCTCCTCCTGCAGATGCACTCATCCTGACCCCTCCATAGACTATTAAGCATCCACTCCTTTCGTGGGTCTGCTCAACTACATCTGCGGCTCTCTTAGGGGCTGCTGGGAGCAGTACTAGCAGCGCAGCAGGCGGAAGGTTCCCTGCCGCACAGTCACTGTACACAGTCAGTTCCAGAGAGTCGACACTCTGCGTGCCCTCCCACTTCCTCCCCGATCTCCAGCCCAATTACAACTCCCCCCTCTGCTGTTTTGCCCCCCCCCCCCATTCCGACACCCTTGGCCCGGCACCGCTCTCTTTATCTGATTGAGGCACTGACTGAGACACTCGCTGCACAAAAAAAAAACAACAGTGCCAGGCATCCGGCGGTCTAATGGGTGGACCGTTGCACCCCCGGTGCACCCCCGGACCACCCCTTAGATTTGCCTATGGTCCCACCAAGTCCAGAAAGGAAGCTATATAATACATAAGTGCTTCAGAGGGTTATGCGTGTAGAACTTAAATATGATAGGCTTGGCTGAAGAGATGAGTTTTCAGGGAACGCTTGAAAGTTTGGAGGCTAGCGGAGAGTCTTATTGTGCATGGAAGGGCATTCCATAGCGTGGGAGCAGCCCGATGAAAGTCCTGTAATAGTGAATGGGAGCTAGTGACCAGTGCAGAAGAGAGATGCAGATCTTGTGCAGAGCGGAGTGGTCAAGATGGGAGATATTTTGTGATAAGTAGAGAGATTTATGCTGGTGCAGTAGGGTTAATAGCTTTATATGCTAGTAGAAGTGTTTTATATTGAATACGGTAAGATACAGGCAACCAATGGAGGAACTTTCAGAGCGGATCAGCAGGCGATGAGCATCTTGCAAGGAAGATCAGCCTAGCAGCAGCATTTAAAATGGATTGTAGTGGTGAGAGTCTGCTCTTGGGAAGACCAGTTAGGAGACTATTGCAATAATCAATGCAGGATATAATGAGTGCATGATTAAGAGATTTAGTAGTGTCTTGTGTGAGATACGGTCGTATTTTGGATATGTTTTTAAGATGCATGTAACATGATTTGGAGACAGATTGAATGTGGGGAAGAAAGGACAGGTCAGAGTCGAGGATGACCCCTAAGCAACAAGCTTGTGGGGTAGGGTAGATTGCCGAGTTGTCAACAGTGATGGAGATTTCAGGATGATAACTGTTCTTAGTTGGTGGGAATGTAAGTAATTCTGTTTTGGAAATATTTGGTTTGAGTTGGCGAGAAGACATCCAAAATTAGATGGCAGAGAGACATTCAGAGACTCGGCCCAAAACCACTGGTGGCAACTCTGGGGTTGATAGATTTGAGTATCATCTGCATATAAGTGATACTGAAATCTGAAAGAGCTGATTAGTTTGCCAAGCGAGGAAGTATAGATTGAGAAAAGCAGAGGACCTAAGACTGAGCCTTGCGGAACTCCGACTGACAGAGGTAGTGAAGAGGAAGTAGAGTCAGAGAAGCGAACACTGAAAGAGCGATCAGATAGGTAAGATGTGAACCAGGAAAGGGCTGTATCATTAAGACCTAGTGAGTGTAGTGCTTGTAAGAGAAGAGTGTGATCCACAGTGTCAAATGCAGCAGAAAGATCTAGAGGAAAAAGTAGTGAGTAATGGCCTTTAGACTTAGCAGTTACCAGATCATTTACCACTTTAGTCAGTGCTGTCTCATGCCCCTTTCCCACTGCAGCCTTTACACGGTAATTTGCCGTTTTTTTTAGGCTTATTAAACGGGTACAGCTGCAGTGGGAAAGCTCCAGGTTGCTGTACCCGTTTAAAAATACCGTGTTTTTTTAAACGGGTAAAAAGCAGTGTTTTACCCGCTTAAAGGCCATTTTTTCGGCAGTGGGAAAGGGGTAGCCCTTTTACCCGTTAAAAAAAAAAACGGCATGGGCCCCCCCACTGCCGTAACCAGCACCAGGCTGAAGGAGCTGGGGCTGGTATTAAAAAAATCAGGAAACCCGACAAATAGGTGTTCCCTGATTTTTTACAACCAGCCCCAGGCTCAAGGTCCGGGGCTGGTTCCCAAAATACGGGGGACAAAATGAGAAGGGGTCCCCCGTATTTTAAGAACCAGCCCCAGGCCAAACCAGCCAGCAGGGTAAGGCCACAGCCGGGGGACACTTATGATATAAGTTCCCGCGGGCAAAGCATCACCCTACTGACCAGTCAGCCTGGCCAGGGGCCCTGGGGGAGTGGGGACCCCCCCAATGAAGGGGTCCCCCCTCCAGGACTTACCTGACCAGGCTGAAGCCTGGTGCTGTCCCCGATGCCCCTGTGCGGTGGGCATCGGGCTGATTAAAGTGTAAAAAAATAGAATAAACTATTGTCTAAAACTGGGGAATTATGAGTCCCAGCAAGCCTCCCCCGCAAGCTGGGACTTGGAGAACCACAAGTCCCAGCCTGCGGGGCATTAAAGGGCCCGCTGGAACTTGTAGTTCCACAGTAAAATAAATAGTACAATAAACACACTGACACGTGAAAAATAAAAGTTTAATACATCCACAGCCCACACACACTGATACTTACCTATCTTGAGCCCATAGGTAGCCCTCGGTCCTGGTCCGGGGGTCTGGTGTCCTGGTCCGGGGGTCCGGGGGTCCAGGGGTCCGGTGTCCGCGATCCGACGAAATCCATGGTGGAAGCTGTGGAAGGAAACTATACTCACCTGTCCCAGGGCGACGTAGTCCAGGGAAGGGGTCTTTGCAAAATAACAAACCGACACGCGAACCAAGCGAACAGCTGAGAGCTGCACGGTGTTTGTGTACATCATGCAGCTCCACCCCCGAATGCCGCTATTGGCCACCTTGCAGCCTAGCGGCCAATCAGGAGCTGCTAGGCCGCAAGGCGGCCAATAGCGGCATTCGGGAGGCGGAGCCGCACGATGTGCACAAACACCGTGCGGCTCTCAGCTGTTCGCTTGGTTCGCGTGTTGGTATGTTATTTTGCAAAGACCTCTTCCCTGGACTACGTCGCCCTGGGACAGGTGAGTATAGTTTCTTTCCACAGCTTCCACCATGGATTTCGTCGGATCGCGGACACCGGACCCCTGGACCCCCGGACCAGGACACCGGACCCCCGGACCAGGACCGAGGGCTACCTACGGGCTCAAGATAGGTAAGTATCAGTGTGTCTGGGCTGTGGATGTATTAAACTTTTATTTTTCACGTGTTTCAGTGTGTTTATTGTACTATTTCTTTTACTGTGGAACTACAAGTTCCAGCAGAGCCTTTAATGCCCCACAGGCTGGGACTTGTGGTTCTCCAAGTCCCAGCTTGCGGGGAGGCTTGCTGGGACTCATAGTTCCCCAGTATTAGACAATAGTTTATTCTATTTTTTTACACTTTAATCAACTCGATGCCCACCGCACAGGGGCATCGGGGACAGCACCAGGCTTCAGCCTGGTCAGGTAAGTCCTGGAGGGGGGGGACCCCTTCATTGGGGGGGTCCCCACTCCCCCAGGGCCCCTGGCCAGGCTGACCGGTCAGTAGGTTGATGCTTTGGCCGCAGGAACTTATATCATAAGTGTGCCCCGGCTGTGGCATTACCCTGCTGGCTGGTTTGGCCTGGGGCTGGTTCTTAAAATACGGGGGACCCCTACTCATTTTGTCCCCCGTATTTTGGGAACCAGCCCCGGACCTGGAGCCTGGGGCTGGTTTTAAAAAATCAGGGACCCCTATTTGTCGGGTTTCCTGATTTTTTATTACCAGCCCCGGCTCTTTCAGCCTGGTGCTGGTTACGGCAGTGGGGGGGACCCCACGGAATTTTTTTTTTAACCCCCCCCCATCTTTACACTGCTTAAACGGGTTTTTAAACGGGTAAGTGTGAATGTGACAAAAACAGCTTTTAAACGGTAATTTACCGTTTAAAAGCTGCAGTGGGAAAGGGTCTTTATGGCTCTTACCCGTTTAAAGACCCGTTTAAAAAAAACGGGTCATTACCCGTGTAGGCAGTGGGAAAGCAGCATCAGTGGAGTGTTGAGAGCGAAAGCCTGACTGAAGCGAGTCTAATCGGGTGTGAGAGTTAAGAGAGTTTGTGAGGCGAGAGTAGACAAGTCCCTCGAGTAGCTTGGAGAGGCATGGGAGCTGAGAAATAGGACTATAGATAGAGAGAGAGTTAGGGTCAGAATTGTGTTTTTTTCAGAATGGAAGTAATCACGGCATGTTTGAGCAGAGATGGAAAAGTACCAGTAGCAAGAGATAGATTGCAGATTTTAGTTAAGGTTGGAATAAGCACAGGAGATAGATTTTTAATGACTTGTGCAGGTATAGGATCAAGAGGAGAGGTAGTAGAGTAGGAGGATAAGAGAGTGCAGATATTTCATTTTCATTTGTGGGCTCAAATGAAGAGAAAGTGCCAGAGGATTCAGGTGGGGAAGAGAGTGGGTTAGAGGTAGTGGAAGAGCATACCATTGCATCTCGGATGTTTTAAATCTTGTCCTTAAAGTAGGAGGCAAGTTCTTGTGCACTGATAGTAGCTGGTGAGGGAGGTTACAAAAGAGACTGAAAGGTGTTAAAAAAGTCGCTTAGGGTTGGTGGCATGAGAAGAGATGAGAGATTGGTAGTATGTTTGTTTGGCAGTGTCCAAAGCATTGCAGTAGGAGTGGTAGCTAGTCTTATATGTGAGGAAATCAGTCATATTACGAGATTTACACCATTGGCGTTCAACTTTACGTGACTGATTTTGTAGTTGTCTTGTTGTTTTGGAGTGCCACGTTTGGCATCTAAGCCTACGTGGGGTATAATGGGTAGCTGGAGCCACTTCATCAATGGCTGTTTTAAGAGTCTGGTAGAGGTGGGAAACAGCAGAGACAGGAGAGGTAAATGTAGAAAGTGAGAGCTGTTGTTGCAGGGAGGTGGAAAGTTGTAGAAAATTAATAGCATTAGTATTTCTGCGGGTTAGAGTAGGCATGCATGATTTCTGTGTCAGTGAGCTTGGGGTAATGGAGGAGAGCAAGAGGGTAATGAGATTGTGATCAGAGAGAGGGAAAGGAGTGTTAGTAAAATCAGAGACTGAGCACAGCCTGGTGAAAACAAGGTCAAGGCAGTGGCCTTCCTTATGAGTAGCGGCGTCGGACCACTGGGAGAGGCCGAGAGAGGAGGTTGGAGAGAGGAGGTTGGAAGTATGCAGAGATGGTGGACTGTCAATAGCAATGTTGAAGTCACCCAGGATGATAGCGGAGATGTCAGAGGATAAGAAATGGGGGGAGCCAGGCAGAGAAATCTTCCAGAAATTGAGATTTGGGAAGCCCAGGTGGATGATAGATAGCAGCAACACAGAGAGAAAGGGGAAAAACCCTAATGGAGTGTACTTCAAATGATGTAAATGTTAGTGAAGGAACTGGTGGTAGAACTGAGTACAGTATGTGAATGCTTGTGACAGTAATATACCAACTCCATCTCCTTTACAGTTACCAGGCCTGGAGATGTGAGTGGAAACCACCATGTGACATTTAAAAAATGAATATTAACATTAGTTTGTTTAGTATATGTGTGGTTATAGTCTCATAAACGTAATATGGATGAAAACCTACCTTTAGTAAATATGCTTGTTATAATCTATGTGATGTATACACTCAAACTTTGGAAATGTACAATTAATATAAAGTTGATATTGCATTTATTACAATATAAATCATTAATTTCTTATTTTAAGCAAACATATTTTATTTTACTGTAGTGAAATGAAAATAATTTTAAGATGCCAGTAATCAGATAATAATAATAATAATAATAATAATAATAATAATAATAATAATAATAATAATAATAATAATGACAATGTTTTGATGACCTTTCACAGCAACATTGTCAATCAAAGGGTTAACAGTAAAAAAAGTTAAAAAACATTGAATAATATCAAACAAGGTAATTACTGTACTAATTACACTTTGTTACTATATCTACCCTTTCTACTTAACCCTGTCTTTATCTTACACACAATCACAGCATGCTCACCAATCTATTTCTCATTTAATTACATGGATATCTCACCAAACTTCATACTTCCTATAATCTCCCTGACACTCACCACTCTCTGCACATTGCCTCTTCTGTCATCCTGTAAAAAGACCCCCTCTGTAATACTACATTAAATATTGATTTTATTACATTATTAATACCTTTGATGATAATTATGACAATTGCGCTCTCTTCTTTCATGTGAATAATTTGTCTTCTATCATCCCCTCTTCAAAACACTCTTGAGCTTTTTTACTTACTTCACTACATATACTTCCATATCCACATCTGGACACCTAAAAAACAAAAAAACAAACATCCACAAATATCTATATCTCCTTTCCAACCTTATTAGCTGGAGACATATCACCAAATCCAGGCCCTAAACACCTGTCCCACTCAGATTTATCTGATTCCAAGCCATATGGAAATTCAGCTAACCTCATAAATATGAAATGCCTCCCACTACCCAGCAAGCAACTAAAATGTGATCTATTGAATGGGTGATCTGTTTGTAACAAATTATCATTCAACCACGACCTCTTCATCTCTGAAAAATGGGGTACTCAGTGGCGTAACTACTGTAAGGCAGCCCCAGCTGCCGCTTGGGGGAGCAAGCCACAGTGGGGTCTATGTAGGCGCCAGCACCCGCTGGACGCACTGACATGCTGCTGCTTGCCACTGCCCGCTGGCTGAGCACCGGAGGCGAGTCAGCTGCATCGTGGGTGCGGCCATAGCAGAGACGACAAATCCCCCCACTGATTCAATTGACTGTACACAGAGCCTGCTATTGGCTACTGTGTACAGGATGGGTGGGTGGATGGGCATGCTGGGGCGGCCTGGTATGTGTCGGAGCCAAGTGAAGCAGCAGCGTCTGCTGGTTTCTCATCCTCTTTCCTGCTTCAGCTTCTCCGTTATGCGTGGGACGTCATCACGTCGCATTCTGGGGAAACACACTGGAGAAGAGCCAAAAACTTTTTGGAAGGGGGGAGCAACATCTATAGTTACGCCACTGTGGGTACTTGTTTCCTAGCACGGCGCCAGCGTTAAACATTGTATCCATCGGGTCCTAAAAAATCGCATCGATCGCATGCAACCAAATCCCATGCGATCAACGCGATTTTTACATTGGAACCTATGTAAAATGGTCCCTGAGACCCGATTTTACATTGGCCCCAATGTTAAATGCCCCCCAGACCCCAATTTTCATTGTATCCCCACCCTGATGGGTCAAATGCCCCCCCCCCCATTGTTAACGCCACCCCAGGATGAACGCCAACCCGAAGTGTGGCGAGTGCAGCGAGCCCACGAGTTGTGGCGGTACGCCTCCTCCGACCTTTTCATACCCCCACTATCCACGTCGGCGTGGAGTTGATCTTATATAGTGTGGCGAGCGCAGCGAGCCACCGAGCCCGAAGCGTGGCGAGCGTAGCGAGCCCCGCGAGGGTCTGCGCATGATTTCACAGGTATTACGCTGCGCTCGCCACACTTCGGGCTCGGTGGCTCGCTACGTTCGCCACACAATATGTGAGAGATCAACTACACACTGACGTGGATAGTGGGGGTATGAAAAGGTCGGAGGACGCTTGCCACGCTTTGGGTTGGCGTTCATCGCGGGTTGGCGTTAACAATGGGGGGCATTTCACATACAAATTACCCATCAGGGTGGGTATACAATCAAAAATCGGGTCCATTGGGCCATTTAACATTGTTCCCTATGTAAAATCGGGTCCCTCACATCTGTCGCATTGTATGCCATTATAATGGCATACAATGGACCCGATTTTACATAGGAATTTAACATTGAATACAATGCATTCAATGTTAAATCGCGTCGGTCACGTCGATCGCATTGCATACCTTAAGTTAAGGCATGCGATGGACGCAATGGATGCAATTTTTTAATTGTGGGGAAAAAGGCTACAAATAGCCAAAAAATCGCGTCGGTCGCGTCCATCGCATACCTTAACTTAAGGTATGCGATGACCCACGACAGGCGCCGTGCTAGGAAACAAGTACCAAAAATTGTACCTGCCACCTATTACAAAAACCTGCCTCACACAATCAGACACTGCTTCCCCTGCAGCACTGTCACATGGTGGTCTCCACTTCACATAAACCTCCATGCCTTGTAACAGTAAAGGAGGTGGGGTAGGAATATTACTGTCTCAATTATTCACATGCACAGTTCTACCACCATTTTCTTCACTTTCATTCATATCATTTGAAGTTCATGCTATTAGAATTTGTTCCCTTTCTCTCTGTATGTTGCTGTTGTCCATCACCCACCTAGGTTTTCCAAATCTCAATTTCTGGAAGATTTCTCTACATGGCTCCCCCACTTCTTATCCTCTGACACCTTCACCATTACTCTGCAAGACTTCAACATCGCTATTGACAGTCCACAATTTCTGAATGCTCCCAAACTCCTCTATCTAACCTCCTTTCTCGGCCTGTCCCATCGTTCTGAGTCCTCTACTCATGAGGAAGGTCACTGCCTTGATCTTGTATTCACCAGTCTATGCTCAATCTCTGATTTTATTAACACTCCCTTCCCGATCTCTGATCACATTCTCAGTAACCTCTCGTTCTCCTCCATTACCCCAAACTAATTGACACTGATATCAAGCAAGCCTCCTCTAACACACAGGAATACTAACACTATTCAATTTCTACAACTTTAGACCTCTCAGCAACTACAGCTCTCACTAATTTCTACATTTACCTCTCCTAACTCTGCTGTTGCCCACCTGTACCAGACTCTTGAACCAGCCTTTGAGGAAGTTGCTCCCGCTTCCCATTACACCCCTCGCAGGCTTATATGCCAGCCGTGACACTCAAAATTAACAAAACAACTATGAAATCAATCATGTAAAGTAGAACAACAGTGGCGTAAATCTTGGAATCCAAGTGATTTTCTCAGATATAAGACTATCTGCCACTCCTACCGCAATGCTTTGGACACTGCCAAACAAACATACTTCCATCTCTCATCTCTTCTCATGCCACCAACCCTAATTGACTTTTGAACACATTTAAGTCACTTCTGTACCCTCCCCACACCAGCTAGCAACAGTGCACAAGAACTTGACTCCTACTTTAGGGACAAGATTGATAACATTCCAGATTAAATTGTATTCTATTCTGCAGCCACTAACCTACTTAGTTCCCCACCTAATCCCTGTGGCACTTTCTCTTAATTTGAGTCCACAAATGAAAAGCAAGTATCCACACTCTTCTTTTCCTCCTACTCCACTAACTCTCTTCTTGATCCTATACCTGCACAATTCAATAAAACTGTATCTACTGTGCTTATCCCAACCTTAACTAAAATAAACAACATTCTCTTGCTACTAGCACTTTTATTTATCTGTAAACACAATTTTGATACTAACTCTCTCTATCTATCTAACATCTATCCCATCTATCAGATACCATGCCTTTCCAACTACTCTGGGAAACTCCTCTACTCTTGACTTACACACTTTATTAACTCCCACACACTGGCCCTTATTCTGATTCGTGCGGCCAGAGCCGCACACGGTGCTCTGGCCGCACAAACCAATCCCCGCCCACACTACGGATCGCCACGGCTGGCGATCCGCACGAAAATGGTGGGGCGTACGCCTCCACCATGGTGGGAGCTGCCCCCTGCATTCGATGGTCGGCGACCATCGAAGGCAGGGCCGCACGCCCCACCAGGTCCCGCAAGCTGAGACCACACGGACAATCGTCCGTGTGATAGCTTGTATGGGGGCTGAGAGCTGACATCCGGCGACGTCAGCTTTCCGCCCCCATCACTGGCGTCATACCCTCATTAGCATGCATACGCCCCGCGTTTGCATGGGAACGCCCATGAAACGCGGGGCGTATACATAGGGAAATGAGGGTATGAAGCCCCTCACGCCCCTATACGCCCCCTTTGCGGCGTAGTAACTTTATGTGCGGCGAATTCGCCTGCACATGCGCAGATTGACCTCTGCGCATGTGCAGACGGAAAACATCGGCGGTACGGCCGCACGCGGGCCGTACCGCTCGAATCAGAATAAGGGCCACTATTAGAGTCACTTCAGTCAGTCTTTCTTTTCCAACACTCCACAAACAGCACTGACTAAAGTGGTGAGTGATCTGGTCACTGCTAAATCTAAAGGCCATTACTCACTACTTATTCTTCTAGAGCTTTTTGCTGCTTTTAACAATGTTGATCACACTCTTCTCATACAAGCACTACACTTCCTAATGATACAGCTCTTTCCTGGTTCACATATTATATTACCTATCTGATCGCTCTTTTAGTCTTCACTTCTCTGATTCCACCTCTTCTTCACTACCTCTATCATTAGGAGTTTTGCAAGGCAGTTTTAGGTTCTTTGCTTATCTCAATCTATATTTTAGCTCTTGGCAAACAAATCAGCTCTTTCAGATTTCAGTATCACTTGTATGCGGACGATACATAAATCTAGCTATCAACCACAGAGTTGTCACCAGTGGTTTTGGTCAGTGTCTCCCAATGCCTTTCTGCCATCTCATCTTTGATGTCCTCTTGCCACCTCAAACGCAACATTTCCAAAATGAAATTAATAATATTCCCATCAACCAAGAGCAGTTACAATCCTGATACCTCCATAACTGTTGACAACTCTACAATGTACCGTACCCCGCAATCTTGCTGCCTAGGGGTCATCCTCGACTCTGAACTTTCCTTTGTTCACATATAAAAATATGACCATATCTTACACAAGACACTGCTAAATCTCTAGTCCCTACATTCATTATATCCTCCATTGATTATTGCAATAGTCTCCTTACTGGTCTTCCCAAGAACAGACTCTCACCACTGCAATCTATTTTGAATGGTGCTGCCATGCTGATCTTCCTAACGAGAAATTCATCATCTCCGGATCCACTCTGCCAGTCACTCAATTGGGTGTGTATATTCTACTAAATTCAACAAAAAATACTTCTACTCACATAGCTGCTAACCATACCACACCAAATATATCTCTTTACTAATCTCACAATGTTTCCCAACCTGACCACTCTGCTCTGCAAAAGACCTGCACCTCTCTTTCTGCATGGATCACTAGCTCCCACTCACTATTACATGACTTTCATTGGGCTGCACCCACCCTTTGGATTGCCCTCCAACACAATAAGACTCTTCACTAGCCTTCAAACTTTCAAGCATTCCCTGAATACTCACCTCTTCAGGTAAGCCTATCAAATTTAGATACCTCAAACATAACCTTCTGAGGCACTTATGTATTATACAGCTTCCCTTCTGGACTTGTAACTTGGTGGGACTGCTATGCTATTACTGGTGCCTGTCCTTGTGTTTCCCTCCTATGTCCCTATAGATTGTAAGCTTGCAGCAGGGCCCTCCTACCTCCATGTGTGTCTGTTGTTACCCAGTTTGTTCTATCACTGTCTACAATTATAAAGTGCAACGGAATCTATATAAGAAACTGTAAATAAATAAATATTAATAGTGATGATATTAATTATTATTATTATTATTATTATTATTATTATTATTATTAACTGTGGTGAAAGTAAAATTATTTTCAGATGCCAGTGTTGCATCAGTTCAGAATAATAATAAATAATAATAATAATTCCAGGGTTGAACTGGCCCACAGGGGTACAGTGAGCCCCTCCTTATCGCCTGAGAATGAGGTTTCAGAATGTGCACTTCAAATATAAGGTTTGTTTATTTTCAACAGTGCATTGATGTTTTTAATCGGGTACATTACAATGCATGTGCTGGCATATTTCCTATATATATTTATCAAAGGGCTCAGACCATGCACTCTCTAATGGCTAGGCAAGGCTGCAAGCATGGGCCCATACCACTGCATTCCCCCAGTGGGCCCATAATACCCCAGTCCGACACTGAATAATGCCACCAATAAATAACTCTAGAAATACAAGTAAGAAGACTGTAGAATAAAAAATAAAACAATCAAATGTAATGCAGTCTTATTCTACTTTAATTCCATGCAGTGATGTGCAGTGATCCTTCAAATCTTCATGTGGAGTGTAGAGGTCATGCCAGGCAGTATTCATTTCTATTTTCTGATTTCCATCTGTAACATTTGTTTTCATTGTAATTGATTTTAACATAAAAAAAGTTGACATGCTTTTTTACAAGACATATTTGAAAGCTTTCCCGTGACACATACTGTACCCTAGACATTAAACATACAGTAAATGTATTGTGTTGTAAACTGCATTTGTCAGTCATTGAATGATAAAACAATAAACATTAAACATTTTGCTGTAGGCAATACATGTAATATGTTCTCTGTACATCTGTCAGCATAAAGGCAAATGGGAATAACAAGATATCCTTCTATTATGTGCTAGTACAACAGGTCTACACTGACCTCTCTCTGCAAACAATGCAATGGTTTCTAAAGGAACATTATGATGAAACAGCACCTCGATTCTGTTTGATTGACTGCTCCTATTTCTTTGGTGTACTATTCAAACATAGGAGTAATGTTAAAATGAAAGAATATAAGCCATCATTCAGATTGGATCAGTACGTGGAGAACATCGCAGCTTACTGAGCGCCTTTGACGCCACCCAGCTGAATACACGCCCCCACCCACCCACCGCCAAATCTCCTTGGAAACATGCGAGGATATGTGTACGAGAACATATCCTCTCCCATGAGCCACTAGCAGGAGAAATTATTTGCAAATAAAAGGCCTTCC
This sequence comes from Crinia signifera, assembly GCF_055691185.1. Taxonomy (NCBI): domain Eukaryota; kingdom Metazoa; phylum Chordata; class Amphibia; order Anura; family Myobatrachidae; genus Crinia; species Crinia signifera. The sequence goes on along the minus strand of NC_139218.1, from coordinate 290,598,340 downwards.
CAAATAAAAGTCCATATTAACTGACTTTTATTTGCGAGTGCCGGGACAAAGACGGGGTGGGCGCCGACGCCATGTGACGTCAGCCACCTACCCCCGACAGGCATCGGCCCACCCATGTACCCATGGGAACGCCCAGCATTTTCATGGAGATGCCCATAAAATGCTGTGAATTCACATGGTCCAGCTCCATTACCGCCCCCATCTGCATCCGGGTCAGCCCTCCAAGCTGCGAACGGCCCAGCGAGTGTGTAACTTGCCGCTCATGCACAAACCCCGACCATCAGGGCAAGGGACAAATTCGGATCACTGCGAGTGATCTGAATCAGCCACATAGTTTTCTATTTTTTTAAGACGTTAATGTGCAAAATATAAATTCATTAAATATGAGAATCATTTTATCAAACAATTACCTTCCCTGCATTGAGGCATCTAGAAATATATGTTATTTAATCATTTCTATTCAATACATTCAATAAAAATATTAACCATTGGTCTAGAAACATTTAATCTAAAAATACTTTAAAATATAGACCCAAATATAGTTACACATTCAAATAGATTAACAAAGCAAGACAAAAAAAGTTATTCACAAACTCACACAATGCTAACTGCACCATCGATAATTGAAATTATTTCATAAGGTCTATCTTGTCTCCTGATTGCCTTTGTAGTGGGGTCCTATCCATCCAATGTCTCCCACTGCTAGGGACATGGGACAGGGAAGAAACTGGTTAAGTACAGAGGTGGGATGTTCTACAGCACAGGGGTGTGTGGTTAGTCAGGGAATATCGGGTCCCTTTTTTATTATTATTTATTACCAGTAACTTTATAGCACATACATATTCCACAGCGCTTTTACATAGAATATCTTTCCAATCACATCACTGCCGCAGTGGAATTTACAATCTATAATCCTTACCACAAATACATGGACACACATTTACACTAGGGTTCATTTTGTTGAGGGCTAGTTAACTTACCAGTACATTTTTGGAATGTGAAAAGAAAACAGGAGAAACCAGAGGAAACCCACGCAAGTGATAGAGAGAAATACAAACTCCACACAGTTAGGGCCATGGAGAGAATTTCTCCCATGACCTTAGTGCTGAGTGGCAGTTATGCTAACCATTGCACAATATGTGCTGACTTTAGTACTATAACCACATTTAAACACACTACTGTGTGGTGACCATATGACACTTTGAGTATAATATTTACTATAAACTATCAAAAGGTTTTAATTTGATTTGTATTAGATTTAGAAGAAAGTAGTACTCATGTAGGAACTCCAGTCCAGATGGCTGCTATCTCCTTAGTCTCAGGACTCTTTTAAGGACCAGATGAGGCTGTACAACTTGTATTCTAATAATAAATTAATATGATTGTGTAAAGTATGTGCAGGAGGCATTTTCTAATAACAGAATGTGGAGTTTCTAGCTCCAAAAGTGCTATCATGTATCTGTATTTTTCTTCCAGTTCCAGTGGATTTTGAACATACAATATACCCCTTAACATGTTTTATGTGTAAATACACTTCAAAAAGGATCCAGATGATAGCTCAGGAGTCAGTGGCATAACTAGTCAGTGGCATAACTAGAGAATTGTAGGCCTCATAGCAAAAGCTTGTAAGGTCCCTTATGTACCACACAATGGTGAAAAATTTAATTCTGAAAGGGAAGATGGGCCCCCTCAACTCTGGGACCTATATCAGCTATACCTCTGGAACCTATGGTAGTTATGCCCTTGTCAACAGTGTCAAGGTCAACAGTTGGTTTATTTGTATTTGGTCAAGGTAGTCAAAATTTGAACATGGTAAAATGGTTGACATTGCAATAGTTGACACAAGAAAAGTTTTTTTTTAAATTTATTAACTTTTTCATACTTTGCAATCCCCGTGTACGATTGGGAACAGTAAGTGCTAAGTGCAGTGGTAGCAGAGTGAGGCACCCTGCCTGAAGTATGGCAGCAAAGATTGCCATGCAAAGGGATGTGATATACTACTGTAATTTGTGGTCTATGTGCGAAAATCTCCAACATCCCCCCCCCCCCCCCCAAAGAAAAACCCTAATGTCTACCTTATCATGTGTTAACCATTTCCTTGTCAACATTTTACTTGTGTCAACCGTTTGCTTATGTCAGCCTTGTGCATGTTGAGCTATTGGAGTTGACCTACACACTGTCAATCAACTGTCGACCCTACGATCCACACTCACTACAAATATGCCCCTTTTATTCTACAATGCAACAGAAACTTTCAATGCGTACACTTAATTGAGCAATACACTGTATTGTTAAAATTGATAAAGAAATGAAAGTGTCATTTTATAAATTATCTTGGCTAGCTCTCTTTGAGGTCCCCTAACTAGGTATTAATTAAGGTAATATTTTAAACAATCCTCTGTAGAACACCTGTTTCTACTTATATTACATGGAAAATATCTTACACCGTATTCCTCATAGAGTACTTGCCTTGCCATTACTGTAAGTCAATCTCCTATTTCAAAACAAGTAACTCTATTGCAAATGCTGTGTTATTGATTATGTTCATAGCAAATATATTTTCTTCATTAATTTTTTAGTTTAAAAGTCAGAACTCACAATGGCCGAAATGCAGCCAAACCTCCAAAAATGCCATTTTCTGAGGTTTAGCCTCAGCCCATATATGCACCAAGACCAGAATATGGTACATTCCAGAGCTTGGATGTGGTCGGCAAAGCGATTTCAAAATCAGTGTTACCCATAGAAGCTTATGGGCTATTTTCGTACTTCTCTGGCAGCACGCATCATTCAACTCATGCGTAGGTAGGTGCAGAACCCAGAATTCCTATCATTGCAAGGACGGCTCTTATCGCAAGAGCAAACCTTTGCAGAATTTGTCATGCATATGGCTTCAGTCAACACTGGTATGCATGCAGAGGCTGACGGTAAGCATTGCAAACTTGTTACAGTGCTTGCTGTGTCTCGTCCTTTGTCTTGTGTTTTTTATTTTATTTAACTTATAAGTAATATCAAAATGCATTTATTCAATTACAATATGATTCATGTAAACTATAATGGTGAAAAAGCATACAAATACCAAAGGAAGCCTTAAGAAACCTTGAAATAAGATCATGGACTGCATGGCTACATAAATAGCAGCAATACATTATGTACCATTTTGTACTCTAAACGGCCTTTTAACAACTTACAAAAAAATACATCATATTATAATCATCTTACATCTCTACTTCTGAATAATTTATGCCTCCCAATGCTGCCCACTTTTTTCTGCATCAAGCCCCCATGTATCCCTTTTGTGCCAACTTGTTTGCTCTGTCGCATAGGGAACAGTCATAACATACAGTTGGCAATAATATTTTAAATATTGGGCATATACACGATCAGAAGTGTCACATTAACCTGATTCACTACGAATTCACTACAAATCTGTGGAATTGGAATGGAGAAGTGGTCCAAATTCTGAAATTGGTTAAGATAAACCCATGCACAATTGCCTTTTGGAATGGGGTTACCTTTTATCCTTGCCATGAATAGTATATATGGAATGGAGGCCAGTCACATGGTCGATAATGACCTTATTAACATTAATAATGTTGATACCACAATATTAACCCTACATTGTTGACACGAGTCAATGTGTTGACAAATATCATGCTGACTTGCTCAGAATGATGACATGTTTAATGTCCTTTTCTTAAATGCTGCCATGTGAAATCTAAATTTGAACAGTTTCAGAATGCTTAGGCCACTGGAACGGTTAACAGAAGGCTCTGGGGGAAGGGTAGAGTTAGGCTAGAGGGAAGGGCTCATTAGGGTAAGGCACTAGGGATAGGAGTAGGAATAAGAACAGGGGGAAAAACTCATCAGAACTATCACTCAGAAAAGGTTAACATCTGAAGTACTCATTACCCTAAAGAAGATTCTGCTGATGCCACCAGAACCGGGAAAGTGACATCAAGGAACACCAGCGTTGTTAGGTCAACATTCTATCATGCTAGAGCAGGGAAAGTTGATGTATTGCCCCATTATGTCATATCTACGTTTGTGGGGCCAAGACCATACTCCCCCAGTAGTCAAGCCTTTCATGGAACCCAGTCCTTTCCTAAGCCTCCTCAGAACTAAAACTCATATATACACATACGGTTTTGCCAGGAATGTAGGCTCATCACTGTGTGCCACCTACTGTAGCATCTGTGTCCTATACACTTATGATAAATAACAGGGTTAAAGAGTGTGCAAGCAGTGCCATGTACACTACAAGGATGCATGGCTCTTGGGGTGTCACCATCATTGTCCCATGGCTTGCAGCATGCCTGCAATGGCACCTTTCAAGGAGCTTGCCATCCAGACATGTTAGTCTGAACTCATGATCTCATACACGTGATCACATGTGCAGGAATTGTATTGGTCTACTCTAGTAATTATGTTCATCCATAAATCCATACTGAATGTTAAAAATACAGTATGCAATAGGGATGTTTGGTCATATTTTTCTGAATAGAAGGAATCTAATAGTAGTGGTAGCAACTAGTGGTGCCCCTATTTAAATTTTGATCTGTGCTGCAGCCACCCTCTGGACTGGAGCCACCACTCGTAGCAACCATGTTTCATTTGAGACATCAATAAAATGCTGGTAATATTTCTTGCATGTTAGATCCAAAAGTATTAGACAGACATTGCAAGCAAAAAGTGGTGACTAGTGATGAGAAAAAAATGTGGCGAATTTTCACATTATCAAGCATGACCTAAAGCTATTTATATTTAATAAGGATGCAGGAATTTTTTTATATCCCTTGATCTTGTTTCCATACTTCAGGAAAGTGAAGGTTTACCTACAGTAGTTGCATATACTGTTGAAACTTATAAAGCCTTTGCAATTAGTGATTTTAGTTTAGCATGGAAAGGATAATTGTATGTTGACAGAAAACAAAACATAATATATTATTTACTATAGATTTTTTCAAAATAGCATTAAAACTGTGCTGTATCAAATGACATTGAAAATGAGAAACAATTCTTCCTTTGTAATAAAAAAAAACATGTCTGAAAAGGACAAAAGAATGTCAAAACGATAAAGCAAGTAATACATTTGGTAAACAATGCAGTAGGGCACGTACAAGCTAATGCATTAGAATAATTTAAAGGTGGATAGCCCATTTCAAATTAATCATTATGTCCAAGCATTTATACTGTATACAAATTGCTGCTTTCTGCATCACATCACACTGGTATATACAAACAAACATTAGAAGGTTACTATTAATCACATCAAAACTTAGAGACCTTAAAAATATATTGGGCCATGAGTTATGTGCTATAGGACCCAAAGCTCACATATCGATTAAGATATCCTTAGATTCTACAGTATGTTATTGTTGATACATTATTTTGTTTAATACGTTTAACTAACCTGCATTGATTCTTCACCATTTAAATTTTTATAAGGTAATCATGTTTATGACTTTATATACACATTAATAACAGCTATCTATTATTTGATTACATAGACACATCATTCCCACATATTGTCATCCTTTATATGATTACCTTTTTATATAATCACATTTGAAGGCGCTCACATCGTAAAAGCAATATCAGCTGTCTGTGCCGGGTGAGAAATGCAGATGGACATAAGTGGCTACCTGTAAGTGCCCTGACCAATACAACTAGATAATTCCACAAAAGGCAAACTGATTTCAAATATAAAAACATGTGACATTTAAACATTCTGAATCAATCGAATTGTCTTTCTAGTGTTTCTTTGTTTCAAGTACCTTTTTCACTTAAGGTTAATTACTGGGATATTGAAATAGAACAATATTATTAGAAACATTATGATTATGCTATTGAAAGTCCAGGTGGTTTAATTGAGAATAAAGGGGAATATCCAGTTAAAGGGTCATTCTATGATAACAAACGGTACATTTTGACTAAACAGATCATGTGACATATATATATATATATATATATATATATATATATATATATATATATAGACACGTACTCAGCAAATTGCTTAACGTTTCAAATCTTATTAGGATTTTTCATCAGAAGCAACAAAGTAAGTGAAAAGACAGTCAATAAATACCTGATCCAAAGGTGTGCACAGCTGATCAATCTCGGCTCCTACTTCCGGTAGCGTCTGCATGCGTATCTCGGCGTCCACTGATGATGTCACTGGCAATACCCGGTTGCCAGGCAACGTGCTCACCACGTCCTGTCATACCTGTAAGCTTCGTGTCGTCTATCTGATGTGTCTGCGCGTTATGGGGCAAAAGTCCATCCATACACGCTGCTGGCGTCTCTAGCACTTCACGGTTGCTAGGAGACAGGCACGCTGCGTGCTATCCGGTACACGGCATCCGCGTTGCCTAGTGACAATTCTGTGGGCTGAGGCATGATCACTACCCATATTAGTCAGTTGCCGGGAGATCAGTGTCTGAAAAAAATACATAAATAAGTTACGTGCTCACATCAAAAACGACTTGTGATGACATGCATGTTGACATATTCAAAAGGATTTAGAGAGCAAAATTTCAACATATAAGAGTATATAGTATTAACTAATGCAGTGATCCATAAAGATCAGTGCTTCATAAAAAGGGGAATATATTCCTACATGATTATTAAAGTTATAATATACAGAACCACTGAATTGTCAATAAAAGGACATATATACGGGCCACTATGTGAATCTAGAAAAAACTGCTGAAGTTAAGTTGTTCGTTCAGTCCATGTGGACTGACGGTGTCCAATGTGTATAACCATCGGGCTTCCCTTTGAAGTAGGGTCTTTGCCCGGTCACCACCCCGTAGGTTAGAAGAGACACCATCGATGATTTTATATCGAATGGATGCTGGATTGTGTCTCAGTAGTCGGAAATGCCTGGCTACTGGTTGTTCTGTATCCTTGCCTTCTGCCGCTAGCCTGATGGCACTTCGATGTTGGGCCATCCTCTCCTTCAGCTTGCAGGTGGTCTTGCCCACATAGGCGAGGCCGCAAGGGCACTTAATCAAGTATATAACGTGGGTGGAGTTACAAGAGAACACTTGCTTGATTTTAAATATTTTACCTGTCCGTGGGTGGGAGAATGTGTCACCTGTCTCAAGGAAGTTACAGGTGGCACACCCTAGGCAGCGGTAATTGCCAGGTTTTTTTGTTAAAAAATGGGCTGTCTGCTCCTTCTTGGCTTTCAGAGGCCCTGTTTTAACTACCCAATCTCTAATGCTTTTGTTTTTTCTGTAGCAGGGCACTAGAGATGTATCTTTGAGAAGGGGTAGTTCAGGGTCTGTGTTGACGACAGGCCATAATCTCTTTGCTTTGCCCATCACTTTCATATTTGTGTCAGAAAAGTCTGTAACAAAAATGATTTTATCATCCATTGATTTTTTAGGTTTAGTAACCCGAAAGTTCTCCTTAGGGATTTTCATCACCCGGTCGATGGCTTTGTCAATAATGCTTTTTTCATATCCTCGTTCGAGGAACCTTTTTGACATTGCTTTAATCTGTACCACCTCATCTTCCACATCACTGCAGATCCTACGCACTCTGCACAATTGGGAAAATGGCAATGACTGTTTGAGTGGCTCTGGGTGAGAACTAGATGCCAGGAGTAGTGAGTTGCCATCGGTGGGTTTGGAGAACACCGAAGTATTAATCAGACCATCTTTGAGTCTGACAAGCACATCCAAGAATGCTATTTCAGCCTCATTATGATTAAAGGTGAACTTAATGTCATTGTCTTGGGTATTGATGTATTGCATGGTGTTCTCAAATTCTGCTACTGTACCCCTCCATATGACAAACACGTCGTCAATATAGCGTTTAAAAAAAACACATTTAGAAGTGAAGACTGCATTGCCAAAGAATAGGTCTCGTTCAAGCTGAAACATGAAGCAGTTCGCGTATGTCGGAGCTACACAAGCCCCCATCGCTACTCCCTTAGTCTGAATAAAGAATTCTTCTTGGAAGATAAAATAATTTCTAATCAAAACTAATTCAAGCAGTTTAAGGAAGAGATCCACATGTGGGCCTTGATAGAGAGGATTATTATCGTGATGAGTCTTCTAGTTGCTGCAATACCCCTATCATGGGGTATACTCGTGTAAAGACTCACGATGTCGATTGTGCAGAGTAGGTAATGCCCCTCAGTGAGATTCATCTTAGTTAGTTCATTTAAGAACATCGTTGTGTCCCGTAAATATGTGTCTTCTACCTGGATAACCGGCTGAAGGTATGTATCTAGGTACTTCGAGATGTCATACATCAGTGACCCGCGCCCCGAGATGATGGGCCTCCCGCTGGGGTTTTTTAGGCACTTGTGTATCTTTGGTATTAGATACAACACTGGTACCAGTGGTGTCCGGTTGATCAGGGAAGAGTACATTTTCTTAGTGATTTGTCCACATTCGAGCGCCTCTTTCAGGATAGAATCCAACTCATTGATGAACTGATTAGTTGGGTCTTGTCCCAATCTACGATATATCGAGATATCATCGAGTTGCTTGAATGCCTCTGCCAGATAGTCGCTTGTATTGAGAATAACTATCCCGCCCCCCTTGTCTGCAGGGCGGATAGTTATCTCCTCACGTTTAGAGAGTGTGACTAGTGCTTTTCTTTCTCTGGAGGACAAGTTGTTGTCTACATTACTGGTCTACCTAAGAGGGCACCCGGGGCTGGTTACCAAGCGTTTTGCGGGGCGAGTGCCGACATACTGGACTTTATATTGCAAGTGGAACAACACACTTTTATGGCACCCCTCATTTGGATTTATCAGATCCCAAGTCTTTGTGCACTGTTTTTGTCTATGTCCACGAGGTGAATCAGTGACAACACAGTGATCAACATGTCTACCCAGGAGACTGGTGCATCACTGGGGATGTTGGATGTCGACTTACCAACTGGCGACACGTTCCTGTTTTCTGAAACAGAGGTGGAGAAAATCCTAAGAAAGGACAAGTGTCTGTTGACAGCAGATGTTTCTGCACAACATATCTTCCAGAACCTACTACGCCTCAGAAAGCATGAGACGGACTTTGATCTCCACAGCATAACCCTATCGGAGTATTACATACAGAAAAAAATCCTGCGGGGGTTTCGAATTAAGAATGCCCCTACAATAGGCCGCAACAATGCGGAGTTTTGTAGGAAGTGGGCAGCTATTTTAAACCGGGCCTCATTTGATTTAATTTTGTTGGTGGTCGAAGAATCCACCCAGGAGTGCAAGATCACCCATGATAAAATCTCTGCTTATGAAGCCGTACATTTGAAATGCCTGGAACAACAACCAGCTGAAAATTGGCTGGAAAAACTTGAGACCCAAGTGCTTAAATACCGTAATGAGCTCATTACTTTCAAGAAAAAAAAGTTAATGATGGTCAATAGGGATTATGAGGAGAAAAAAGTTTACCACTGGACCAGTGGTGCACCACGTAACTACAAACAAATGCGATTCCGGCAGAGGACCAATAAAAGATTCCCACTGGATACAGAAACATCAGATAATGCTTCTTCAAACAGTGAAGGGGAAAACCGACCAGGTACATCCTCTACCGGCCAGACGAGACCCCCTTTAGGGTTTTCTACCAGGGCAAAAGGCGGTACCCTGGTAGACCCCATACAAGAAGAGCGGGACAAAGCCGCCGCATTGAAAAAACTGAAGGCAAGCAAAAGAGCCGGAAAGTAATATTTAACATATCGGACTATCCACTTTCGTCAGATGAGAATTCCATGTTGGAACGGGGTTTGGGTTTTGTGCCTACGGGTGCATATGACTCATTCTCCAACCGAGTAGATTTGAGCAGAATTAACCGCCAATTAAGGTTGAAAGACTTTTTCGGCAATCAGGATAATGTAATGCCCACCAGCAGTGATATCATCCGTCCCCCTCTTAAGTCCCGTGTGTTGTTTGATCCCCCATCAAGCAGCACAACCATCCGAGCATTCTCATCTTCCATGGCAAATGCCATAGATAAAATGCCTACCAAAAAACCAGGCATGTACAACAACTTGTCCTCCAGAGAAAGAAAAGCACTAGTCACACTCTCTAAACGTGAGGAGATAACTATCCGCCCTGCAGACAAGGGGGGCGGGATAGTTATTCTCAATACAAGCGACTATCTGGCAGAGGCATTCAAGCAACTCGATGATATCTCGATATATCGTAGATTGGGACAAGACCCAACTAATCAGTTCATCAATGAGTTGGATTCTATCCTGAAAGAGGCGCTCGAATGTGGACAAATCACTAAGAAAATGTACTCTTCCCTGATCAACCGGACACCACTGGTACCAGTGTTGTATCTAATACCAAAGATACACAAGTGCCTAAAACCCCCCCCCGGGAGGCCCATCATCTCGGGGCGCGGGTCACTGATGTATGACATCTCGAAGTACCTAGATATATACCTTCAGCCGGTTATCCAGGTAGAAGACACATATTTACGGGACACAACGATGTTCTTAAATGAACTAACTAAGATGAATCTCACTGAGGGGCATTACCTACTCTGCACAATCGACATCGTGAGTCTTTACACGAGTATACCCCATGATAGGGGTATTGCTGCAACTAGAAGACTCATCACGGATAATCCTCTCTATCAAGGCCCACATGTGGATCTCTTCCTTAAACTGCTTGAATTAGTTTTGATTAGAAATTATTTTATCTTCCAAGAAGAATTCTTTATTCAGACTAAGGGAGTAGCGATGGGGGCTTGTGTAGCTCCGACATACGCGAACTGCTTCATGTTTCAGCTTGAACGAGACCTATTCTTTGGCAATGCAGTCTTCACTTCAAAATGTGTTTTTTTTAAACGCTATATTGACGACGTGTTTGTCATATGGAGGGGTACAGTAGCAGAATTTGAGAACACCATGCAATACATCAATACCCAAGACAATGACATTAAGTTCACCTTTAATCATAATGAGGCTGAAATAGCATTCTTGGATGTGCTTGTCAGACTCAAAGATGGTCTGATTAATACTTCGGTGTTCTCCAAACCCACCGATGGCAACTCACTACTCCTGGCATCTAGTTCTCACCCGGAGCCACTCAAACAGTCATTGCCATTTTCCCAATTGTGCAGAGTGCGTAGGATTTGCAGTGATGTGGAAGATGAGGTGGTACAGATTAAAGCAATGTTAAAAAAGGTCCCTCGAACGAGGATATGAAAAAAGCATTATTGACAAAGCCGTCGACCGGGTGATGAAAATCCCTAAGGAGAACTTTCGGGTTACTAAACCTAAAAAATCAATGGATGATAAAATCATTTTTGTTACAGACTTTTCTGACACAAATATGAAAGTGATGGGCAAAGCAAAGAGATTATGACCTGTCGTCAACACAGACCCTGAACTTCCCCTTCTCAAAGATACATCTCTAGTGCCCTGCTACAGAAAAAACAAAAGCATTAGAGATTGGGTAGTTAAAACAGGGCCTCTGAAAGCCAAGAAGGAGCAGACAGCCCATTTTTTAACAAAAAAACCTGGCAATTACCGCTGCCTAGGGTGTGCCACCTGTAACTTCCTTGAGACAGGTGACACATTCTCCCACCCACGGACAGGTAAAATATTTAAAATCAAGCAAGTGTTCTCTTGTAACTCCACCCACGTTATATACTTGATTAAGTGCCCTTGCGGCCTCGCCTATGTGGGCAAGACCACCTGCAAGCTGAAGGAGAGGATGGCCCAACATCGAAGTGCCATCAGGCTAGCGGCAGAAGGCAAGGATACAGAACAACCAGTAACCAGGCATTTCCGACTACTGAGACACAATCCAGAATCCATTCGATATAAAATCATCGATGGTGTCTCTTCTAACCTACGGGGTGGTGACCGGGCAAAGACCCTACTTCAAAGGGAAGCCCGATGGTTATACACATTGGACACCGTCAGTCCACATGGACTGAACGAACAACTTAACTTCAGCAGTTTTTTCTAGATTCACATAGTGGCCCGTATATATGTCCTTTTATTGACAATTCAGTGGTTCTGTATATTATAACTTTAATAATCATGTAGGAATATATTCCCCTTTTTATGAAGCACTTATCTTTATGGATCACTGCATTAGTTAATACTATATACTCTTATATGTTGAAATTTTGCTCTCTAAATCCTTTTGAATATGTCAACATGCATGTCATCACAAGTCGTTTTTGATGTGAGCACGTAACTTATTTATGTATTTTTTTCAGACACTGATTTCCCGGCAACTGACTAATATGGGTAGTGATCATGCCTCAGCCCACAGAATTGTCACTAGGCAACGCGGATGCCGTGTACCGGATAGCACGCAGCGTGCCTGTCTCCTAGCAACCGTGAAGTGCTAGAGACGCCAGCAGCGTGTATGGATGGACTTTTGCCCCGTAACGCGCAGACACGTCAGATAGACGACACGGAGCTTACAGGTATGACAGGACGTGGTGAGCACGTTGCCTGGCAACCGGGTATTGCCAGTGACATCATCAGTGGACGCCGAGATACGCATGCAGACGCTACCGGAAGTAGGAGCCGAGATTGATCAGCTGTGCACACCTTTGGATCAGGTATTTATTGACTGTCTTTTCACTTACTTTGTTGCTTCTGATGAAAAATCCTAATGAGATTTGAAACGTTAAGCAATTTGCTGAGTACGTGTCTATTATTTCCCGAGACTGCCGCTACCTTCGTGCTGTCTACATTACTGGTCTACCTAAGAGGGCACCCGGGGCTGGTTACCAAGCGTTTTGCGGGGCGAGTGCCGACATACTGGACTTTATATATATATATATATATATTTATTTCACACTCACCCAATCCACAAAGCAGGCAGAAAGAGCAACAGAAGGACCAGCACTCGTTTTAGTCAATGAAGAAAAGTGATTGTATTTAAAGGTTGGGCATGTTTAAACAAACATAACAGACAGCTGACCCAACAGCTGTTTCAACCAGGAGGTCATGGTTTTCGTCAGGGGTGACACACATGAGAAGCAAAGACATATATATATACCTGAAAAAAGGGCGCCAGTCCCTCCTATCATGACCCTGTCAGCTGGTAATATATATATATTTATATATATATATATTTATATATATATATATATAGCATGTGTTTTGATTTTTTTTAAAGCAAAAGCCTCTGCCAGCCGGCCAGCACGACATATCCATAGCATTGGCGGGCGCTGGTGGAGGCTAGCGGGGGGCGTGGTCGGCAGGGGGGATGAACGAGGATGCATGAGCGTCTCACATGCTCGCTTGTCCCATTGCCGAGAATGGGGCTCGCATGCGCCTTGTGCCCGTGCCCCATTCTGGCAGATGGGGTGGTGTAGACTGGCTGGGGACAGGGGATGGCGATCAGATCACCAGTAGCTTTAATGAGATCAGCTCCATCTGTACATTATATGCACTCATTTTGATGGAAAGCTTGTCATGAAAACTGGTAACAAACGTTACATTAAAAGGAAATTTTCATGGAATGACCCTAAAGCAGAACTCTTAAATGTCCCAATTTAGATGACACCAGCATGTAAATGGAGGTTGTTTTTGACTTACACTGGTGTGAATGGTCATTCAAAGCTTTTTTTTAGGAATAATGACCTGTAATGATTACCTTATATAGGAACTATAATATTTTTTTACACAACATTTTCTATTTGAATTTATATAACAAATGTGAGCGACGCTGGCATACTTAGCTAATAGTTTGCATATATCTCACAGAGATCCTGACACTCATATTCTGCACATCTTTCACAGAGATGTTGTCATTTTAAGAATATATTTTGCGCATCTCCCACAGAGATGTTTGCATTCAAAGGGTTAAGGTTGCAAATATCCTGGGACACCTTATTTTTATACCACAATTTAGAGTTAAACCACTGCATGCCCTCTCAACTACAAAACTGTACATTTTCAATTTGCTACTGATGCAGATAAACCTGGTTCTTCCAATGTAATTAAACATGTGCAGGTGCTTAGACCAATATAACCAAAACTTTAAATAATGGCGCAGATGTGTTACCAGATGCTGTCCTGGTGAAATACTCGAATTACACACTTTGCTCAAGCATGCTACTTAAAGAAAAATTATAATTTGTCATAATTCTGAAATTCAGTCTAATGGGCTCATTACAAATGGGGATTCCAATAGTTTCCAGATGTTTGAAAGAAACAGGAGCATCCAACATTACTGGCCTGAAAAAGCCACTCCATTTTCAACATTTATTTGATGGAACTCATGTCATCTTCAGATGGCATTATTTTACTGTTTGTTTTTTTTGTGTGTGTTTTTCCACTTTTTGATTATTGTTAAGCAATAGTCTATTTAAATAAAATACAAATGAATTCCACATTACAGCACTATTGTATATATCTACTATTTCATCAAAGCATTCAGTCATTCAAAGAATCATATCAAGTATATTGCATACTCATCACTCTTACAACATTGAACACATTAATATGAATGATGTTCATAAACAGCTATTTAAATTGCTATTTTTTGGCATTATTTATATTGCTGAATTGCTGTAAAAAAAGATTTAAATAAACACAGTACATAAAAAACAGACATCACAAAATAACCATGTCTGAAATGTTATTAAACATGTGGGATCTACAGTATAAATGATCAATTTAGTATATTGTCTTTTGAATCACAATACACAAACTCATTAGTATGATGTTAGATTTTGTTTCAAAACCATGGGAAAAGATTAAGAAAAATACAAAAAATATTTGAATACATGTAGAGATTTCAACAAGCATAGATAGTTACTGAAATGAATGAAAGGGAAAAACCTTCACTAATACATAAATACAAAACAGAAAGCATGATGCTGTCCTAAATATTTAGCCAGCCCAGTGGCATAGAACTTGCGCTGGTTTCCACTAAAACAAGGAGTCCAATGGGCATAGAGTTCCCTTTTCATCATGAAAAGTGGATGCCTTTATATCAAAGGTTCCCAAAATGGACCTGAAGGCACGCCAATGATCCAGGTTTAGGTATGTCCATGCTTGTCTACAGGTGATTTAATTAATATATCAATTATTAAGGACGCCTTTTGGGAACCTCTGTTTCATATGCTGCCTCCAATAACATAATTCTGCAAAAAAATAAAAATAAATCTAGTGTGTCCTTGCGCTCAGGGCCGGTTCAAGGGTTCTTGGCACCCTTGGAACTCCGCTCCAGTTCTCTCTACCCCCCCCCCCCCCTCCTCCTCCCGATCTGCTTCAGCTTATCAATCTTATACTCACTCGCCACCTTGCAGTTGTTTCCTAGCGCCGTTGTCCGGGTGTCTCCTCCTCCATGCGCCAGACTGGGCAGGCGGGGGTGGGAGCGGGGGCTGAGCAGCACAAATTACCAGAGCCAAAAGAGCTTCTCAGCTTCTTCCTGGCTGCTGCTGCAGCTGTATATCTGCCAGACGCTACAAACAGCTTCCCCAGCAGTGCAGCAAGTGGGGTGGGCGGGCAGGTGGCTGATGAATGTTTCTTGCTGAGTCTCAATTTCTGCCCCACCCATCTACCTCCTGCAAACTGCGGTAACATATATATATATATATATATATACCTGCTCGGATAATAGAGGCAGCTCAAGGGTGCCCTCCAGCGCCAGACACCCTAGGCAGCTGCCTAAAGCTGCCTAGTGGTAGTGCCTGCCCTGCTTGCGCTTTCCAGTTACTACAATCTGGCATTGAGATGCACTAATGTCTTACTGATCCCACATAATGTAACAAAAAGAATCATGGTAAAGAATAGTTTTTAGTGTATTGGACTGCTAGATATCCTAGTGGCCTCAGTAAAGTTTGCCAAGATTCCTTAGAAAACTTAAACTAAAAAAATACTACAATAACCGCATACACTATTTAAAAAAGAACCTTTAATAAAAAAATCCCCTTTTACTTTATTAAATCTAAATAATTATTTTGTTCCTGTTTTTATCTTAGATTGCTTTAGTCCATTGGAAAATAGAATTGTGTTACACTTTATTATTGATCCACAATAGCTCAATATAGGGAAAAACAGAAATCCAAGTATCCTTGCACTCCCTTTGCCGACAGTCCCACGTTTGTCACACAGGTAATATGGTGGTAGTGAAGAGGAGTTCTGGGAACAAGCTGCATTGTTCCCACATCTAACAAATAAATACTGTTGAACTGCATTAATTTCAGGAGCCCACCAAGGTTGTCTACAAGTAGAATACATGCTAAAAATCATATTTTAATAGCTTGTCCATTGACAGGAATACAGTAACTAAGCTACTCAGTGTTGCTAATAAATATATTTTTGGTACTTGTTTCCTAGCATGGCGCCAGCGATTTTTATCTTAAGCATCGGGACCAAAAAAAATTGCGTCAATCGCATGCAACCAAATCGCATGCGATGTGATCGACGCAATCGACACGATTTTAAAATTGGGATCAATGTAAAATGGTCCCTGAGACCATTGCTTTACAGGTATTACGCGTGTGCTCGCCACGCTTTGGGCTCGGTGGCTCGCTGCGCTCGTCACACTAGATAAAATCAACTCCACGCCGACGTGGATAGTGGGGGTATTAAAAGGTCGAAGGACGCGTACCTCTGCCCCTCGCGGGCTTGCTGCGCTCGCCACGCTTCGGGTTGGCATCAATAGTGGGGTGGCGTTAACAATGGGGGGGCATATAATAAAAAATGGGGTCTGGGGCCATTTAACATTGTACCCTATGTAAAATCGCGTTGATCGCTTTGATCGCATCGTATGCCATTATAATGGCATGCGATGGACGCTATCAACGCGATTTTAACATTGACAGGTAATTTAACATTGATTCCTATGTAAAATCGCGTTGATTGCGTCGGTTGCATCGCATGCCATTATAATGGCATGAGATGGAAGCGATCAACGCGATTTTCTCTGTGCCGACAATAAAGGCTGGTAATTGGCAGAAAATCGCGTCCATCGCGTTGATCGCATACCTTAAGTAAATTAAATTAAGGTATACAATTAACCCCGACGGGCGCCGTGCTAGGAAACAAGTACCATATTATTTTATCTTTACTTCAAAAATTGTCAAAATTGTCTTGATTTTGGAATCTAATAATCTTTGATAGATATAAATGATATAACAATCAAATCTAAAATTTTCAGGGCAATATGTGGTGGTGCTGCTCATACACTGATGTTATCTTGCCCGATATTACCCAATTCTGATTGCGCTGCAGAATCAGTTGAAAAGTGGCAAATTAATCCGATGTGTGGTCATTGGATCGAAGCCCCTAGATCGCAAGTGTTGTACTATAGATATATCGGATCTGTTCAGGAACTGGAAGAACTTGCTGGGATTGCTATTTTTCCCAATTTCACTCAATTCTGACGCATCGGGCAGAGGAATCGGTTGAAAAATGGCAAATCAATCCGATGTGTGGTCCCATGGGCATGGTATCGGAGCCCCTAGATCGCAAATGCTGCACTTTTAATATATCAGATCTAGCAGCAACTGGCAGCACTTGCTGAGATGGTATGCAATATATTACGTGCGTCCTTCAATCAAGGAAACACGTGCAGTAAAAGACTACTGTATATAGTATAAACAAGAATATCTTGTAATACAGAGCTGTATAAATTGGCTCTTGGACCTTAATGCTATTACTGTAAGAAAACTGGTAAGTAACAACACTAGCAACAGAGCGTAAACTGTTTTAAGGTATATTACATTTTTAAATAAATAAAGTGTTTGTACATTATCTGTCACAATATGCTTTTTTCATTGCAAATTGAGGATTGGGGAAAATATGCACATAAATGGAAGTGGAAAGCAAGACTTCACTTTTCATGATAATTTTGTTAAGTAGAGATGTAAAATAAAAACAGGTGGTGCAGAGAAATAAATATCCTAGGGCCTGATTCTGGTTCACTTGCAAAAGCAAATTATCTCTCTAATGGACAAAACCAAGCTGCAGTGCAGGTGGGGCAGATGTAACATGTGCAGAGAGAGTTAGATTTGGGTGTTGTTTTGTTTCTGTGTATTTTTGCTTTATTTTTGCACTGCAATATAAATATCAGGTTGAAGTACAAACCCCACCAAAATTTAACTGTCTCTGCACATGTTACATCTGCCCCACCTGCAGTGCACATAGTATTGTCCATTAGAGAGAGATTTTGCTTTTGTAAGTGAATCAGAATCAGGCCCCTAGTGTAGAGCTGTAGTAATTCTTCCATTCATCGAGCTCAGCAAATGGATGTTTTTGGAGCATGACTGTGGGAATTGATACCATTTTCAGATGTGATTAGCTTGCTGAGGTCCTGTGCCCTCTTATAGAATGAAGATTTGTATTGCGTAGCTAGATACATAGGGATCATCCTGTCTCCTGCAGCCCTTACATTGACCTTGCTTCTTAACACTGCCAGGATGGAACATAGCAGTGTACACTGTTACAGCTATTGTTAGCAGTAAAAGTGGTAGCATTTGGGGGTTTGCAAGACAGCTGCATTTGGAGCAGTTGGACAATGCAATGCAATTTGGCATTGTTAAAACAAACTGAGGTCAGTTACAGTAGATGTCCCTTCGTCATTCCTGAAATTAGGTGGAAAAAACATATTTGACACCTACTTTTCAAGGGATGAAGTAACAGAGCCATCATTTGTATACTGTAGGTCACACATGAGATATCACTGATGGGGAACATCCTTAATCAAACTCATAAAACTAAAAGTTTTGGTAAATTTACTAGTAGAGCCTGTTCACATATTCTAATGGCATTGGTTTCTGGATCCTGTGCAGAGCAACTAGGGCCTCTACTGTGCCATTCATGGGAAAAATGGAAGAAAGAGAATAATGTACCCTTCCTGTGGTCCCACGCTTTTTCTCCAAATGCTTCTACACAGTTACTCACTGTCAGTACTGTGGTGGATAGTGCCAGGCATCCACCACTCAGCATGTTGACAGCCATTCACTGTCTGGGTGTAGGCTGGAAGGCAGGTAGAGAATGATGCCTGGCCCTTCTTATTGGATGCAATTGACAGTTACAAAGGCTGGGCAGCATTCCCCATTCAAGAAGCTTTAGAAGCATCAGCCAGGGGAACAGCTGCACTCCGGCCCTCCTGGTGCTCAACCTATGCGGTCGATGGGTCAACACTAATTAAACGACACTCAATAGGTTGACCTCTATTGGTCGACAGGCCATAGATAGACACCTTAAAAGGTCAACATGGCTTAGGTCAACAGGGTCATAAGGTCGACATGGAAAAGGTTGACCAGAGTATTTCACATTTTATTTTACAGAACAGGTATTTTTTCAGGATGCGGGACCATTTGTCTACAACAAGAAGATAGACAGCCATTAGGTCGACACCATTAGTTTGACAACTCAATAGGTCGACATGTCATTAGGTCGACATGCCATTAGGTCGACACTGCCATTAGGTCGACAGTGTCTAGGTCGACAGTCAAAAGGTCGACATGGGGTTTTTCACAGTTTTTTACCCAAATGTCGACACAGTCGACATGGACACAGTTTGAAGAGAATTGCAGCCCCTTGCATTGCACGCTTCGCTCGCAATGCTTCGGGCACGGCATTATTTTATTCTCACACCTCGCCCCTAGTGGATGGTAGGGCATGAAATACCGCCTGTCGGCACATGTCGGCTCAAAAAACAGTGAAAACCCCATGTCGGCCTTTTGACTGTCGACCTAGACACTGTCGACCTAATGGCAGTGTTGACCTAATGGCAGTGTCGACCTAATGACATGTCGACCTAATGGTATGTTGACCTAATGGCATGTCGACCTATTGAGTTGTTGAACTTATGGTGTCAACCTAATGGCTGTCTATCTTCTTGTTGTAGACAAATAGTCCGGATACCATTTTTTCAAACGTAACTATACACATGGACAAAGAGGGAGATTATAATGTGTGGCAAGCATAGTCAGGCCCTGTGCCCGAAGCAGTACACTGATATGGTATCCATGTCGACGTAAGTCTACATAGATGCAAAACAAGAGAAAACTCATGGTGCCCTTTTTCATGTTGACCTTTTACAGGTCGACCTACTGCTTGTGTCAACCTTTGTCCCTGTTCACCTAATCCATGTCAACCATTGTAAGATGTTGATCTATGGCCTGTTGACTAATAGTGGTCGACCTTAATTGGGTCGATTCTCTAACCCATAAACCTGCTCAAAGGCCAAGAGATTTGTGGGACCCAGTGTACCTATACTTTAAGTTGGCCCTATATGGGGGTGCCTAATTTATTTCTATATGAAGGAGGTCTGGGTAGTATAGATGGATTTATTATAATCTTTCCACCCCCTCCGGCATTGTGCCCTCTCCAGCAGTGTTCATGCATAGCCTCTGTTCCTGCTTCCCAAGTAAAACTGCTCATGAGACATCACTCACATTCTGCAGCTACAAGTGGTGTGATCAGGAGTGTAAGGGAAGATGTGCCTGCAAACCTGCTTTCAACCCATTTTTGTAAACGTGTCTTAAAACTAGTCAAAAGCCAGTTAAACCCCTTTCATATTGCATGTTGTAAACGGTATATTGCAGTTTCCATACCGTTTTTGGACCTTTCAGATTCAACCCGTTTCACCCATAGAAAGCCATACAATGTCATTTCAAATGACCTTTTCCTGCTTGTGGGCGGGGATCATGCAGGGAGATAACCTATCACCCATGTGTGGTTATCATTTGTAGCAAATACCGTTTCTGAGCTGTTCAGACTGCAGGGAAAACGGCTCAGAAACGTGTAGGATCCTGCTTTTAACACGTTTCAAAATACCGGTATTCTGTAACCGGGAAATTGACAATGGAGCTTTCACCCTGCAGCTATACCCATTTTAAAACGGTAAAAAATCTGCAATATACCGTTTTAAAGCTGCAATGTGAAAGGGGTATAATAGACATGCTCCAGTGGTATTGTACCTACCTGTGCAACTCTCAGTGAGTGAGACACTAGGGGGCAATTTGAAATACTCTAGTAATAAATGGGCCCTTATGCCTCCTACTTTGCATAAAGTCATCACAATTATTGACAAATAGATCTAGAGTGGGACATTCCCTGTTTTTAAGGGTAGATTCCCAATATTTGCCTTCTCATAAACAAACTTACTGTAAATTATCTAACTGGTCAGAGGTTTTGGAACTTCATAATTACACAGTTCAATGATAATCCTAATATTAAATCACTATTAGAAGTAATTTAATACATAAAAAAGGCTTAATAGAGCAGTGTTTTAGGATACAAGTGGAAGGGGTGAAATTAATGAAGGTGGTCATCTGAAAGTTAAAAAAGGTTGTTGCCTTTATTAACATTTCTAATGCCCATAGGGGTGATTCAGGTTGACTCGCATTCAGCGAGTATAACATGTGCCAAGGCGTCCGCACAGGTAGCGGAGGAAGGGGGCGGGCAGGGGCAGCCATTGGCCTGGAGCAGGAGAACGCCCAAAGTTTTATGGCTTTACGTCTGATACCTGCTTGGGACAGGCGGCTGACATCACATGACGTCAGCAACCAACCCTGTCTTTGTCCAGGCTCTCGTAAATAAAAGTCAGCCTAGACTGACTTTTATTTGTGAACGGGTGGAACCAGGGCCGTAACTAGGGGGGGGCTGGGGGGTCACGCGCACCAGGCGCTGGAGGTGAAGGGCGCTGTGAGGTCCGGTGTATGTGGACGCTGTAGTGTAGCGGCGGGCATGTTACTTTGACTCCGTCGGAGTCCGTCCATCTCCTACTAGCGCGGCTGCAGAAAGCTCTGATGACTTCGAAAAGACTTGCCGGACGCTGATTGGCTGAATTCAGCCAATCAGCGTCCGGCAAGTCTTTTTGAAGTCATCAGCGCTTCCTGCAGCCGCGCTAGTAGGAGATGGACGGTGAGAGGACTGTGCGGGGAGGGGGGGGGTCTCCGGCTGTGCGGGGAGGGGGGGGTCTCCGGCGCCAGGGACAAGGCGTCATTTGGTCGGTCCCCCCTGTCAGCTGCTAACTAAGCAGCGGGGAATAAACGCTGTGCGCATGCGCACAGCGTCTATTCCCGCAGCCAGGGGGCTGGGGGCATGGCTAGAGGCTCACAGAGCCTCTGGGTCATGCCCCCATAGCGGCAAAATGGGGGCGTGGCCTCGCGGGAGAGCAGCGATTATAGGCCACGCCCAAAAATTAGGCCACGCCCCCCTCCCAGCAGCATCACTAGGAGGGGGGGCACCAAAAGACTGCCTTGCCCCGGGCGCCGGAAACCCTAGTTTCCGCCCTGGTGGAACAATCATCCGATAGTCACCGGCCCTCAAATGATTCCCTCCCCGTACACTGCCATGCGAATGTATGTGTGAGTGTTCACATCCAACTCTAATGCAAAGAGGTGGCCAGTCGCTCGGAGAAGGGGGCTGAATTTGCTCGCCTGACCGGTGGCATCTAACTGCTCGGTAAGCAGCGAATGTACACTGCTTACTGAGAAATGAATCACCCCCATTTTGTGTATTATCCACTAACAAACAAACAGTAGGTGTCCATTATTATGTGGTTAATAAATTAGTATGAATATGTCAGAATATAAATATATAAGCAGTTGATATATTGAATCATAAAGCCATCCTTGTTGTATTCCAATGCTATTTCTGCTCCTGCTGTAAGAATGCCAGAGATACCCAACCCTTAATGGAAGGTACATGGTGTACATTTTATTTTTAGAAAGTTCACTGCTACTGTACTGCATACATAGCACACTTCATTTTTAGAGCTCACTGCTGTGCATATCTTACACAATTTCATTTTTAATGATGAATTGCATTGTGCTAGCTAAATGAAACACTAAACTACACAACAGGAAGAGAGTGGAACCTGTATTAATTATGCAAATTATGATAAACCTGTCATGATTTGCAATTAATATCATATTTAATTCCTCATACCCATAAGCCAAACTAATTGAGTAAAGCAGATTGACAGTCTTTCTACCTAACTGGGTAAATCTATGTGGCAGCCAAGAGTCCTCATTTCTATCCCACTGTTACAAAATGATTGTGTGGCATAGCATCAGGTTTAATGTAGCAATACTGTACAATATATAAAGCAGTCATGCAATGTGAATTACCTCTACAATTGTCCAGTTTAAAAAAATAATAGACTCAGCCTCTCCATTGACAGATCAATGTACTAGGACCCTTATTCTGGTTGACTTGCAAGGATGCAAATTCACACCTTTTTGGGTCCATCAGAACCCACCCTGCGAATGGCAGGCCGCCCACCCCCCATTTGCACGCTCACACGGCCTGTGATTGGATGTTTTACATAAACATCCTTTTGCAGGCCGGGGGGGAAACTCCCACATCTTTCGATGGTCGCCGACCATCGAAACTCACTTATATATGCGTGCACATTCTATATGCATGAACTCTCAGGTCACTTATATATGTGTGCACATTCGGTAGGAACTGGGTGGGCAGCTGATGTCAGCTTCCCGCCCCCAGTACCCACGTTACCCAGTGATTTACATGGGAACAGACAACTTTTTCTTCGGAATGACCATGAAACGCTGGGCGTTCCCATTGGTGTGTACCTACCCCGCCCATCATGCGCATTTACAAAACATTGAGCTTGTATGCGAGCGAACGGACCTGAATAAGGCCCTTTATGTACTATGTTTCCATCGTAAGGAGAGTTTGATACTTACTTTGCACATTGTACTAGTGTTTTGGGATCATTCTCGGCAGACTATTACATACCATATTGAACTGTACTAAAATCGACAAGCCTTATTTTGATATAAATACATATACAGTACTGTACTTCAATATGAACTCCCCATAAGTGACCACAAACACTTCTTGGTAAACCATGAATATTTTAAGGCTATTGTGTAGCTGTAGTGCAGTATCTCCTGGCCTCCACAATGTCTATTGACTATATAGTAACTAAAAGCTAATGAACAGTATGTATTCTAATGTATACAGTATGCAGTATAGGTAACTGAAAGCTAATGAATGTGGTGAAAAACAAAACGATTAATTCACAAAGTCAGCCCAAATGTTTAAAAAAAATCCTGTGGGATGTTTCTTCCACTAATTAGTTTTACAATTTCCTACAGATGCTGATGCTAAATTGTCTGCAGACAAGACTGTCAGTCATTTGTGCTGCATCTGGGCTTGAAGTGCTGACGATTCAAATCTAGAATCAGCTTAATGAGTCCGCTCTATGGCGAGAGTCAATTACATGATTTTCAGAGACGAACATTCCCAAATGCAGCATCTGCATTGCCCAAACCGATTCTAATTTACCGAAGGATTAGATGGCACATAAAAAATGCATGCATCTTTGAGCAGCCTATTTAACCACCTACCAACCTCAAGTCAATTAATTACACCTTAAAGTGCACATCACTCCAGCAACTGACAATGACAACCGACATTTGGAAACATTTCACTTTAATACTGAAAAATATGCCATTATAAAATTTTCGAATATAATTACTGAGTTTTCAATGTTATTTCCTTTCTTTTTTTTAATGATTACCTCCATATTTAGGTTTAGATGTATTATTTCCAGCTAGCCTTCCACCCTAAGCATTAGAATAACAGTAATTCCTCATGCTCATCTGCATCGGAATGCCTTTGACTGTTTACACTGTAGCCATAATAATAATAATAATAATAATTATAATAATAATAATAGAAAAATAATAATAATAACCGATAATCATCATACATTCAGAATGGAAATGCATATGTAGATATGTTTTAAAACGAACACAAAATATTTTTGCATAAAGAAAAAACAAATCAGAAAATAATGAAGCTATTCATGCAAACACATATTAAATAAAACAGTACAATAGATTTTTTTTGTCTTGTTCCCACAGTAAACTTAATGATCTGTACTGAGTGATCCATTACAAGAGATAGAGCAATGGCACTTTAAGTATACCGATACTGTATCGAGAGACTGGAGAAGATGAGGCTTTTGGGGGCCAGAGATAGTGGTTGCTCAGACGTGATCTCTGGTTCGCTTGAACGCCCCCGGGGTACGTTGTATCCATGCGAGCCATGCAGCACTTGGTTTTTACTAGTCACTTATTTACATTACATTCATGCCTTCGTGCAACGTTCCCACTTCTGCACCAACACAGCAGACAGCAGACGCTGCATGATTAGAAGACCCCCTGTTATTTCAGCCTCTGGTTCTCCTGGAACACTACCCCCCCACCCCACCCCCCTTGATAAATACTGTACTCTGACATTGTATGGCTGGTTAACCCATCCACTTCTCGTGTATATTCACATTTAAGTACTGCGACAGGTAGCTCAGCTGGCTTACTGGTACTGTATGTGTCAATGTTTTAATAATTCATGGACGTCCGAGTTTATTCACAATAAGGTAGCTTTAAACAAATACTATTTTATGGAAATGGCACAATTGTAGCGAATGTTACAGCAATGCACAACATTATTTGTGTCCTTTGTGTTTTATAAGTGATAGCTCCGGGGGGTGCAGTGCTTATTTGCTTTTAACAAACCCTCCTCCCACCTCTCCCCATTCTATACCACATCTTAGTCTGACAGTGAATGAGACCCACAATCATATACTCTATGAGTGCCATCTGCATTGTACGGGCCATTGTGCCAGTAAGAAGAATCGCATACTGTCTGCAAGGAATTGATTTCAGAGGCAGATGAGTTGGCATCCCTTCTCTTCGATCTTTTCCTGTTCCTAAGGATAAATACGAGCATGCCAACTACTGTGAAGGCAGAGGTGACAAACACCAACAGGAGTCCTGGTACTAGCACAGAGATAGATACCCGGCTTGTCTCTAGGTAGGAATTGGGGTGGGTATTGGTCTCTGCCAGGCCAGTACTGTTTTTACTAAGAGCATTGAGAGTTGGAGAGATTTTTGCATACAGCAGGGGACACATCATGTCATTAGAAAGAAATCTGAAGTCTTTCCCCCAGAATTCTTCTGGGAAATAACATTTGAGATCACTTGTAATTACCTCCGGGCTAAGTCGTTCTGCCCATTGTTTGAAAGGCACATTATTACAGGAACAGTCCCACTGGTTGCCGTGAAGATCTATCTGTATGATAGAGGTGAGCTGATCCAATACCCCTGCCACAGGGAGGTACATAAAGTAATTATTGTGAAGACTTAATTTGGAAAGGCTGACACCAGCAAACACATCCACAGGTAGAGATTTAAGGAGGTTGTTGTTGAGGATCAGAATCCTGAGGTTGGGCATAGGATTAAATGTGTTTGGGAGGATTAGTTGGATAAAGTTAAATTCCAAATTCAGATACTCCAGGCTTTGCAGACCAGTGAATTTATCCGGGGTGAGGGTGTCAATACAGTTCTTATCCATGTACAGCCATCTTAAATCAGTTAAGTTCTGGAATGTGTTATTCTCTACCATGCCAATATTATTATTTCCTAGATCCAGATAAGTTAGATTTCCATAATCCAGAAAGTGGGATTTTCGGATAGTGTGGATCTTGTTATCCCGCAGGAATAATTCCTGCACGTTGGGTGGTTTGGGCTCCAAGTCAGAGAGGCTCTTGACATTTTTGTTATTGCAGTCTTGCTTCAACCCAGGGCCAAGGCTTTGCTGACCACAGCTGCAGACAGCAGGACAGACAAATATATAAGGGGATTTAACATTAGAATTCATTTCTGATACAACAGCAGTGGGTCGAGTTTTGATTTGCCAGTTTCCTGGTATCTTTGTACCTCCACTAACTGAGGAGCCCTGGGTGGCAGAGTCCTCTTGGCCACTGACTTTATAGGGGGTTGGGATTGGACCAGGATCACAGGTTTCATCTTGGGCAGGAGGGGCAGCAAGACTAGAATCAATTGCGTTTTTCAAAGGACACAACTCTTGCTCTGTGGTCTCATTTAAATCATTGCCTTGCAACCTAGTAGGCGCTTCACAAATAACCCTACCGATCAGAGCATTCTTTGGGATATTCTCTAGCCACTCCTTTAGAGATAACAGGTCGCAACTGCAGTCCCAAGGGTTATCCTCCAGAAGAATTTCAGCAATGCCTGGGATCTGTTCCAAGACCCCCTCATAGGGCAAGGTCTTAACTCGGTTTCCCCGGAGATCCAGATGTGTGATCGGCACATACTGAAACACATTAGTGGGCAATGTGCTAATGAGGTTGTCATTTAAAATTAAAACCTCTAGCTTGTTCAGGTCCCTAAATGCTCCTGGGTCAATGTCTCGTAACAGGTTGAAATCAGCCTGCAGATATTCCAGATCATCCAGTCCCAGGAATGTATGTCTTCTAAACGATTTGATCTTGTTGTTATTAATGTGCAGTCGTTTTACCAGTTGCAGACCAAGGAAAGCACCAGGGACAATCTCATGCAAGCCATTGTTCTCCATGTGTAGACTGACGGCATTGTAAAAGTTGGCAAACTCATTAGGGAAAAGCCTCGTTAAAGAATTCCCATGCAAAAACAGATGATAGAATTGGGAAGTGGGAGCTGAGAAACGTTGCAGGTTCGAGAATCCCTTTTTCTCGCAGTCTACATGAAGATCCCCCTCTACCTCGTTGCAAGAACAGATTTTTTCTTTGCAAACGTCTCTCGTAACGTTTCCAGCCGCAAAACAAAGGGATATCTCCAGCAACAGAATCCAAAGCAGCATTTTTAATCAGAGCAATGCATTCCCGATCTCATCGCAATGTGTTAACAATCCATCTCCAACAGAGATCTGATACTGGGGATCTAAAGAAAGCAGCAATAAAATACCTGATCTGAAGATTTCCAGCGCTCCCCTTGTCTTCTCCACTGCAATAATCCCAGACGCCAGTCAATAATACATCCACAAATGATAGTCACGTAGGATGGAAGTCGAATGCAGCAGTAAACATCCGAATAATCAGATCCTGAGTGTTTGTCAGGTCTTACAGATCGTGCTGCTGGTATGCATTGTGCACATCCTCAGCAGTGCCATGCTGCAGACAGACAGGGAGACAAGGCTGTATAGGCTGTGCCTGATCCAGCACCTTGCTTCCTCTATTCTCCTTGCTTTGGGCTTTATTTCCAGCGATGTTCAGGCTGCAGATCGCAGGTTCCTTCCCCTGGATGTGGCTCGCATCCAGTCTGTGCGCTGTTCACAGCTTCTTGGTGCTGAAATCACGCCCCAGCCTAAACATTCGCCGTCGAGCCAATGGCGCTGCAAAATTTCCGCAATCGTTGCGTTTTTAAAATGTCCATTTCACCATTCTTTCCTTTCCCTTTCCTGTCTGTCTTCCTTTAGTATCCTGTCTCCGGATTACAGTACACACTACTGTGTATGTGCCTGTGCGTGTGTCTGCGGGAACAAGTCAGTTGCTAAGAGGCTCTGTTCGTTCCAGCCTGGTGCACTCTGAAAGATCTGACACCCTCTGCTGATCTGCAGTGGCAAAAATCCATTTGCTGGGGGAATGCTGGAAAAAATCAATCAACGCACAGGGCAAGCGAAAAATATGTTGGTATTAAAGACAGCGATCCACTGACACGCTTATTTAAGACGAGTGCCGGATTTTTTTCACCCCAGTCTAACTTTAGAGACTGACAATCTCCTCTGGATTCCATGTGATGTCACATACTCGCACACAGACAGAGGCGCGCTCACAGTGCTGTGTGTGTGTGCCCATGTCTTTGCGTGTACACATACAGTATAATGCTGCTGTGAGTCTTTATTATATGATCTATTATATGACACACACACACGCATAAAAACCCATATACATACATACAGTATCCGCACATACACACACACACACACACACACACACACACACACACACACACACACACACACACACACACACACACACACACACACATATACACATACACACACACAGAAAATACTATATACAAAATCTACATACATACCCACACATATACAGACACAGACACACACACACACACACACACACACACACACACACACACACACACATACAAAACATATAAAGTATACATACATACATACATACATACATACATACATAGATACATTCACACATACATATACATGCATACATACACAAAAAAAATCTAGATACACAAACATATACATAAATATACCCACACATATACATACATACATAGACACACACACACACACACACACACACACACACACACACACACACACACACACACGTATCCTGGCAACGTGAGAAGTACACATATGCACGCATATTGAATAGCTATTACAGAAGTAATAAAGTACAGGCTGACAAGGTCCTTACATGGAATTTGGGCATTAGTAATTATTAATGTATACATATGGACTATAGCAAATACAATATTATTATTGATGCCGTTGTTTTATATCCTGTCCTTCCCCATATGCCATTAATGTGATCCGCTTTATACTTTGGAGCATGAGTCATAGCTAGCTGTGGAGGATCAGCAGTGAGGGGGAGTGGTTTTTGATGCGGTAGATATTTCATGGAAGCTGTTTAGATGTAGAAGTGCCATTAGGCTCCCTGTTTGGCTGCAGTGGATCACCCTGCACCTCTGCTCGCTGCCTTTTGTTTCAATGCTCCGTGCACACAAATATTTGTACCCTATAAGAGCACCTATTTTATAACAGATTATGCAAGAGATCAGCCTGAAGAGAAAGATCACAAGAGGACGTGAAGCAGGAATCACATTTGGTGCTTTATTCTCTCAGACAGCCAAAATCATAATAGTGAGAATTGAGAAAGCAGCCAGATGAAGCTCTGTCACGGATGATGCGGAAAGCCTTTGGGAACTTTCAGTCATTACCAGGGGCTTAACTACAGTACTACGCTTCAGGGATGAGAAAGACACAGAAGGGGGTGGAGAGAAGGCTGGTCCTACCGTCTATATATAGAAAAAAGTCAGCCTAAACCATAAGGAATGTTCACTTGACTGTCCCTCATGAATACTAATAAGCTTAGGCTTTCACAGTCTGCAGTTGTTAAAACAAATGAGACATCCTACCAATCCTACCAAGTGACCTTATCAAAGTAAATTAATTAAGATTTTACAGAGTGCTCAACAGCACTAGACACTGCAAATCTCCCATTAACATCCACCTAGTTCCTTAGATTCTAGCTTTATTGCTTGCAAGGCTTAGGTGTCATTACATAAATAAATAAAAAAGGTAGGTTTGAATGCTGGCTATAAGAATAGAAAATCCATTATTTACAAATTCACATCAGTTTTGATAAATGACTGCAGCATCCTAAATTGAGATAATCACAACAGAAACACCAATCAATCTCCTTGTTCTGTATACAGAAGGTATAATTGTCTTTTGCAGTATTCAGAAACAAGATCGTCACACTACAAACTGCTGATCAATTATTACCCCTCTGGCTCTTGTCCTTGGGAATTTAGTAATTTCATGAAGATAATAATTGCACAGAAGCAATTGTCTTGGACCACATGTTCCACAGATAATATGATTAGCAGTGTTTGGGATAAACATACAAGAACCACAATCTTAATAAAGAAAAAAATAGAACTAGAATAAATACATAACAGATTAAAGAAACTGGCCTTTATTCTGGTTCACCCGCAAAGGCAAATTCCTTCTCAAACGGACAAAACCATGTGCACTGCAGGTGGGGCAGATATAACATGTGCAGAGAGAGTTACATTTGGGTGTTAATTTGTTTCTGTGCAGGAAAAATACAGACTGCTTTATTTTTACACTGCAATATAGATCTCACTTTGACATAAAATCCCACCAAAATCTAATTCACCATGCACATGTTACATCTGCCCCACCTGCGACCAGAGCGAGGCTTAACAGCACCCTAGGCAATGTAGGGAAGTATGCCACCTGCATTAAGTAAAACAAGGATCCTTATAGACATCCTTAATAGACTTGGTGTCCCCCCCCCCCCCCCCTGATCCTGGCGCCCTAGGCAGCTGCCTAAAGCTGCCTAATGGTAGAGCCGGCCATGCCTGCAGTGCACATGGTTTTGTCCATTTGAGAAGGAATTCGTCTTTGCAAATGAACAAGAATAAGGGCCACTTTTCATTACTACTATTACACATTTCTGGTATTAATCATACATAAATACAAAGTAAACAAACAATATATTACAAAGGCAGTGTCACAAAGCAGCATCGTATATTGAATAGCAATATTTTAAATATTTATATTTTAGAATAAAGGTTGGCTTTATGTTTTATTAAATACAAAAAAAGAAACCCCACACCCACCAATTTAACTTTCAACACTTAAATACAATGTTAAACACCACATTACATCACAAGAAAAAAGAAGGGGGTTTAATTGTAGTTTTCAGTGTAAGGATCCACCCATAAAGACATAGCTGTGATGTTTTTTAATGAATATATTGTTCTTTTTCATGGCAGCTATGAAATCCTCACAGATCAAGCTTCTTCCTTCAATCATCTGTCATGTAGCGATAATCCTAGTCCAGATTCCATTGGTTTGTATTCTTACATGTACATTTCCTGACTCTTTCCCAAAGAAAATCATTTGACTATGTCACTTAAAGTTATTATTTTTATTAAAGTATAAGTAAGACCACATAGTTCAGTGACAGTCTTCCATTGTAGAGGATGACAAGAGAATATCTATTTCCTGTCTGAGAATAGGATGATCTTTACTTCTTTTTTTTCCTGTAGAGACATCAGGTTTTGATACAGTATGACACACACTAACAACATCATTTTACAAGCAATTTAAGGCAGGGGGTAGCAGGTGTTCAGAATCCCTTCTAGATAAACCTTTCTTTCAGACCTTAATTACTGCAGCCCTGTAGACAAATTGACATTTTTTAGATGCAAGTCCCAGTACCTACTTCAATATAAGTATATATGTACTTAAGATTATTGTAAAGATGGTATGCAGCGCATATTGCTCTCCCGGGATGCGGTCATTTGGTCTACAGCATGATGGTCAACAGTCATTAGGTCGACATGGAGAAAGGTCGACATGGGTCTAGGTCGACATAGCAAAATGTTGACATGCTTCTAGGTTGAAAGGTCATTAGTTCGACAAGTCGTTAGTTCGACAGGTCATTAGTTCGACAATGTCTAGATCGACAGTCCAAAGGTCGACATGGTTTTTTTTTACTGTTTTTTGAGCTGACATGTGCCAACAGGCGGTATTTTATGCCCTACCATCCACTAGGGCAGGCAATCCCAACCACGGTCCTCAAAGGCACACCAACAGTGCAGGTTTTAGAGATATCCAGGCTTCAGCACAGATGGTTAAATCAAAATCACTCAGGTACTAATTAAGTCACCTGTGCTCAAGCCTGGATATCACTAAAACCTGCACTGTTGGTGTGCCTTGAGGACCGTGGTTGGGAATGCCTGCACTAGGGTGTGGTGGGAGAATAAATTAGTGTGCCGAGAGCAGTGAGGCACCGTGCCCGTTGCATCTCGAGCGCAGCGAGCGATGTTAGGGGATGCGGTGCACTTGAAACTGTGTCCATGTCGACTGTGTTGACATTCAGGTAAAAAAACTGTGAAAAACCCCATGTTGACCTTTTGACTGTCGACATAGATATTCTCGAACTAATGACCTGTCGAACTAACGACCTGTCGAACTAATGACCTGTTGACCTAGAACCATGTCGACCTTTCCCCATCTCAACGTAGACCCATGTCGACATTTTCCCATGTTGACCTAATGGTTTTGACCTAATTACTGTCGACCATCATGCTGTAGACCAAATGATCCCAAGGGCCTTTGATAAAGCTGCACATTTCCAAGCAGCGAAACGCATTAGCAGTTTATCCAGGACCGGATTAGCTGACTCCCACCTGACTTCCACCATCTCGACCTCTCAGTGCTCCTGGTCGCACACTTGCCTCACGCAGAGGACGCCTTATCAATTACTTACACAATTGCTTGTTACCATTTCTGCTACCATGCTGGTTTACACTACCATGCAGGAATCAAGGTTGGATATCCCCTTCTGAAATTATTGACCACCTGGTCTTACAAACCTAACCAACCCTGAGGACACCTTCTCCACACCATCCCTGAGATTGGAGCCTCTAGCGACGCAAGAGATCCGTGGCTCATTCAACATCTAGCCCCATAACATCATTGGGTTTTCACCATTTTCGCCCCATTGTCGCATTCATCTGAGGACATCTCTGCAACCCTGCATTTGGGATTGGACAAACCATAACTATCAGCCCAGTGGGCATCCTCACCTCACTAACCAGTTGCACCCCTAATCTGCTAAAATTAACTTTTCATTGGTCCCAATCTTTCAGCCTCTGGTCCAGATTTATCATTACTTAACCACCATTTTTAACCAATTGTTGTGTTATTTCATGTCATGTTTTTTATTTGTTATTAAATATTGTATGATCTTTTTCATCAATCCTGGCTGAGAAGCACCCCATCTTTACCTGTCTTTCTTATACCCCCTTTTACACCAAAATCCCTGGTCGGACCCTGGTCTTTGAACATGGAAGTTTCCAGGGTCGGACCCTGCTTCATACTCCATTTACACAGCACTTCAACCTGGGTCGGACCTGGGTCTGCACCATTTACACTGAACCTGGGTCAGCCCTGCTTTTCCCTATGGATGACATTAAAAATGTCAATTTTAGGACTGATAAACTGCCAGCCAACCTTCCCTCAATGATTTAAATAAAAATTAAAAGACATGAAAAGTTAGCATTGAAAAATGTTGGTTGGTTTATTTAGCAAAATATTTAGTCAAAAAGTTATATTCAGTGATGCAGCAGCAGTCAGTTGGTCGACCTAAAGATGGTCGACAGTCATTAGGTCGAAACCACTAGGTCAACATACTGCAAGGTCCACATGGGACAAGGTCAACAGGTCATTAGGTCGACACAAGCATTAGGTCGGCATAGGATTTTTCACTGTTTAATGAGCCGACAGGCGGTATTTCATGCCCTAATATCCACTAGGGCAGTGATGGCTAACCTTGACACTCCAGCTGTTATTGAACTACACATCCCAGCATGCCCTGCTACAGTTTTACTATTTGGCCATGCTAAAACTGATGCAGGGCATGCTGGGATGTGTAGTTCAACAACAGCTGGAGTGTCAAGGTTAGCCATCACTGCACTGGGGCATTGTGGGAGAATAAAATAGTGTGCTGAGTGCATGGACACTTAAAACTGTGTCCATGTCGACTATGTCGACATTCGGGTAAAAAAAAAAAACATTGAAAAGCCCCATGTTGACCTTTTGACTGTCGACCTAGACCATGTCGACCTAATGCTTGTGTCGACCTGATGATCTTATCCCATGTCGACCTAGACACCTGTCGACCTTGCAGTATGTCGACCTTATGACTGTCGACAATCTTTAGGTCGACCATACAATCCATACCCCTCCCCCCAGCCCCCCCAAAACAAACATAAATGATTTCTGTAGGTAGAGTATATATCCCTTAAAAAATGGAGTCACTGGAGTGGGAGGCACATCACGCACCCTCCTCCTTTAAGCTCTTGGTCCCACTACTGCCTGACAGCGCTGCATCCTAGTGCCAGATAGGGTTGTGGCAGGTCCAACTGTGGAGTGCCAGGTAGCAGCCTGTGTGCGCTGTCCGCATGGGTTGCTGTCTTCTGCTGCTGCAATGCACTGTGGAATGCATGGTACTGACTTACGGAAAGGCGTCCCATGCTTCTGGTATCCTTTCAGCACTACCCAGATGTCCTGACCTGGGTTGGGACCATTTACACCGCTCACGACCCAGGTCCGACCAGTGTTTAACCCTGGTCAGGACCTGGGTAGGAGACCAGTGTCAATGGACCTGGGTTGGTCCCATTTACACCAACACTGACCTGGGTCCGACCTGGGTCCGACCTGGGTTTTTCGTTGGTGTAAAAGGGGTATTAGGGTCAGTTATGTGGTGGTGTTCAGTTGTGCTCCTGATTGTCTACTTCTTTTTTATTGACAGCCACTAGCACTGGTTTTGCCTATCACTTTGACCATAAATAATTTGACTTGGTTCCAGGTCACCAACCTTCAGCACCCCTGCAAGAGCCTTGTAGCACCCCAGGGTGCCTAGGAACACAGTATGATAAACATTGCCTTAGACAATGCATTGGACTGCAATTAGCTGCTAGAGCCCCTTAATTGTAGGTAATTTTGCCTAATCTGGGCATCACAGATGGTTAGCATGACTGCCTCACAGTGCTGAAGTCGTGGGTTCGATACCCACCATGCCCCTAAATGTGCAGAGTTTGTATATTCTCCCTGTGTATGCAGGGGTTTACTCAGGGTACTCTGGTTTCCTCCCAGAACTCAAAAATATGCTAGTAGGTCCATTGGCTTTCAACAAAAAAAATTAACCCTAGAATGTCTGTGTGTGCATGTACATGTGGTAGGGAATATAGATTGTAAGCTCCACTGGGGCAGGGACTGATGTGAATGTTCAACTATTTTCTGTAAAGTGCTGCAGAATATATATGCACTATATAAGAAACTGTTAATAAATAAATATTAATCTAGATAATATAATAATGTGTGGAACCTACTTTCAAAATGACAGCACAGCAAGACAACAGTCATAAATGGCTGAATAATTTTCAACCTTAGTAGGACATCCATTACAAAGAATTGGTGAGATTTAAGCACACCAAATTCCTGAAAGTTAAGGTTATAACTCTAACAGGGTATATAAGTGGTTAATGGGGGGTGACTCTGGCACAGATAATTCATACAAAGCCAGGCCCAAACAACAATGGTGCAGCAAATGTAGTCCCACTGCACAAAAGTGGAAGCAAGGAAGAGGTAAGCAACTATCGACCAGTTAGCTTTACATCAGTAGTAGGGAAATTGATGGAAACACTCCTAAAACAAAGAGTTGTAGAATATCTCAAAACCAGCAAAATACAGGAAATGAAACAGCAAGGGTTTACTGGGGGAAGATCATGTCAAACAAATTTTATTGACTTTTTTGACTGGGTGACTAAAGTAATAGATCATGGTGGGGCTGTAGATGTAGCTTATCTAGACTTTAGTAAGGCTTTTACACTGTCCCACATCGTTAAATAAAGTTGAAAGCTTGGTCCCAATTTCACCCAATTCAGATGATCAGGCAGTGAAATTGGGCCAAATAACATGTCCAGACACCCGGTCCGACCCGATGCGCAGTCCCATGTGCATTGGATCGGAGTCAGGAGGTTGGACCAGCTGCACATAAGATTTGCTAAATCTTATGTGCAGCTGGGCAGGGGACGCCGGAGCAGGGAGCTGTGCTCTGGGAAGGTGGAGGGAGCAGGGTGGCGGGGATGCTGCAGAGCGGATGGCGGTGGACGCAGCTAGTAGAGCAGAGGCAGCGGATGCTGTGAGGTACAGTGACACAGAGACGGCAGTAATGGAGAGCCAGGCAGGGGGAGCCAGGAGCTGTCAGTGCTGGGAAAAAAAAGCCCATACAATGAATGGGCAGCCTGTTATTGGCTGAGTGCTCTCTCAGCCAGTCAGCAATTGGCTGAGAGAGCGCTCAGCCAATTACAGGCTGCCCATTCATTGTATGGGCTTTATTTTTTTTAAGCACTGACAGCTCCTACCTCCCCCTGCCCAGCTCTCCGTTACTGCCACTTCTATGTCATTGTCCCCCGCAGCGTCCCCTGCACGCTGCCTCTGCCCTACTAGCACCACACCCCCCCAGCCACCCCGCAGCGTCCTCACTGATCAGTCTTTTCAATAGAATTCATTCCCGTCACTTACCGCTACACCGGACCCTGCTCACCCTCTAAATAAGCTGTGGTGGGTGTGTAATTAACAACTACAGTTTAATGCCAAAATTGCAAAATCATGCACTTGGGTCTTAAAAATTCAAAGACTAAATATGGTATAAAGGGCACCATAATGGAAACTACTGAGGAGGAGAGGGATATAGGTGTCACTATTTCAGGGGACTTAAAGGCAGGTAGGCAATGTAACAAAGCAGTGAAGAAGGCAAGTCAGATGCTTAAATACATTAGAGACTGTACAAAGAAGGGCAACTAAAATGGTGCATGGCCTACATCACAAAACGTACCAGGAAAGTCTAAAATGTCTTAATATGTAAAGTTTAGAGCAGAGAAGGGAAAGGGGGACATGATAGAAACCTTTTTAAATAAATCAAGGGTTTTAACAAGGTACTGGTGGGAGACATTCTTCACAGGAAGAGGAGCAACAGAACACAAGGACATGCAATGGAACTAGAGGGAGAAAGATTCAGGGGAAATTTGAGGAAGAATTACTTTACAGAAAGAGTAGTGGATAAGTGGAATAGCCTCCCATCAGAGGTGGTAGAGGCAAATACAGTAGAACAATTTAAACATGCTTAGGATAAGCATATGGATAGCCTTACAAAAAAATAAGGATCAAATATGGTTTAAAAAATGGTAAGACTAGATGGGCCAAGGGGTTCTTATCTGCCATCAAATTCTATGTTTCTGTGTTTCAGATGAAGAGAAACTCGCCAAAACAAAAGCACCACTTTGAACATGACAGCGAGTTTGCTAGCACTGACACTGACTTCAAACACTGACTTCAAACAAAACGTGAAGTTGCAGGAGTGCAGGAACTTGGCAGGGTTTGCAGGAACTTGGCAGGGTTTGCAGGAACTTGGCAGGGTTTGCAGGAACTTGGCAGGGTTTGCAGGACAATGGCTTACAGTACTCCCTCCAACACCCAGGACAGATAGACAATGACCAGCTCTGAATGCTGGTATCAGAAGGAATAAATAGGCAGCCCACAGGTGTCCAATAAAGGCTGATTGTCTCTAACACCAGACACCTGATTCCTCAGAGTCTAGAGAGAACAAGTCCACAGGTGCCTGATGACCCCTAGTGGCAGGACACAAGAAAAGTACAAACAGACATAACATAATGCCCCCCTGAAAAAGGCGGATTCCAGACACCTTAAGTGTCATCTTCTCCTGTTCTTCTTCTTGTTCTTCTTCTTAGAACCAGATGAAGGAGCCATAACGAGACCAGCGGCCTGGAGAGAGTCCTTCAGAAGATCCCAAATCTCGGATGGACCAAACCTTTTGGTAATCGCCTCAGTGAAAGTAGCCAAGTTGTACAATGCTGGGTTTTTAGTCTCCACCAAAAAATTTGCCTATGTCAATGCTTCCCCTCTAAATCCCAACAACATATTGGCAATCAATTCTTCCATAGTTATCCCTTCCCAAGGCTGACAGAAGAATGCATTGAGCACGGATATATTACCATCAAAGTAAATAGTACCAGGAATATAGCCTGTGTCATTGGAGACAACCCCTGGGGTTGTGGTACTGGTGACCCCTTCTCTGGTCTCAGGCACAGCAGATAACCTTTCTTGGTTGTCTGGCAAAGCAGGCACCATGGACATGACCGGCATCTCTGGGACACAGAATTCTGGCACGGCAGGCAGAACTTCAGGGAACTCTGGCACGACAGGCGGAGCCTCACAGAAGTCTGGCACATCAGGCGGATACTCAGAGACCTCTGACACAACAGGCGGACCCTCACGGACCTCTGGCACATCGGGCAGACCCTCACGGACCTCTAGCACATCGGGCGGACCCTCACGGACCTCTGGCACATCGGGCGGACCCTCACGGACCTCTGGCACATCGGGCGGAAATGTTCTAAAAGAAAAAACATTGCAACTGACGGCCGACACGGCAGCCCTCAGTTTATGCCCAATGGCATAAGCATAAGCAGACTCAAGCCCGGGGGCGCAAGAGCCACAGAGGCAACAGGCCCGGAGGCCACAGACTCAAGCCCCGGGGGCACAGGAGCCACAGAGGCAACAGACTCAAGCCCGGGGGGCACAGGAGCCACAGAGGCAACAGACTCAAGCCCGGGGGGCACAGGAGCCACAGAGGCAACAGACTCAAGCCCGGGGGGCACAGGAGGCCAGGGCAACAGCGTCCTCTGACCCGGAGTCCAGGGCAACAGCGTCCTCTGACCCGGAGGCCAGGGCAACAGCGTCCTCTGACCCGGAGGCCAGGGCAACCGCGTCCTCTGACCCGGAGGCCAGGGCAACCGCGTCCTCTGACCCGGAGGCCAGGGCAACCGCGTCCTCTGACCCGGAGGCCAGGGCAACAGTGTCCTCAGGCCAGGGCAACAGCAGCAGACAGGACCCCCTCCTGGGGCGAGACAGACAGGACCCCCTCCTGGGGCGAGACAGACAGGACCCCCTCCTGGGGCGAGACAGACAGGACCCCCTCCTGGGGCTAGAACCGGATCATCGGGCTCCTTGGCAGGGACCGGATCATCGGGCTCCTTGGCGGGGAACGGAACATCGGATGTGGGCTTCTCTCCATGAAACACCTCAGACGATAGAGACTCTGGCTGGGCAGCTCTGGGTAGAGACTCTGGCTGGGCAGCTCTGGGTAGAGACTCTGGCTGGGCAGCTCTGGGTAGAGACTCCTGCTGGGCAGCTCTGGGTAGAAACTCTGGGTACAGACTCTGGCTGGGCAGCTCTGGGTAGAGACTCTGGCTGGGCAGCTCTGGGTAGAGACTCTGGCTGGGCAGCTCTGGGTAGAGACTCTGGCTGGGCAGCTCTGGGTAGAGACTCTGGCTGGGCAGCTCTGGGTAGAGACTCTGGCTGGGCAGCTCTGGGTAGAGACTCTAGCTGGGCAGGAAGTTCCCCTATTTTGGGCCTGCGAAGAGGACAGGGGTGCAAAAAGTGTTTAGGACTGGCACAATACAAGCACAAAAAGTTATTCCTGTGGAAGGCATGCTCTGTTACAGATAGCAGAGCACGAGGACCACTTGAACCTCTGAAATTCACAGTTATTGTTTGGACTGTATCTGGAGCCACAGAGACAGATGGTAAAAGAGTATCCTGAGGGCTGGAATAACTAGTAGGTCCCTCTTGTGGTATAGAGGATTGTTTTTCTGCCAAATGTCCAGGAATACCAGAAGCAGAATAAACTTGTAGCAAATTGTAATGCACACATTTTCTTCAGAAACTCAGGCAAAAAGACACAGACTTGAGCTAATTGAACACATAGTAGAATTATGTCTGCATGCAAAGGGTTGAATGCAACTTTCCCACAGGAATCATCAGCAAACTTGCAAACACCAGGGAGCTCTGCACACAATGTTTTAATTAGAGAATTCAGACTGACATGTCCTTCAGTATTCTCTTGTCTGTTTTGGCTGGTCATTATGTTAAGGTTAACCCTTGGAGCTCAAAGCAAAATCCACTGGACAAACTGATACAGGGTAATGCTGGGTGTTTAATAATGAATAAATGGTACACAGGAAAAATGCAGGAAAACAACTGGAACAGAATATAGTGCTCACAAAACTTTAACACAGGTAACAGATGGGTGTGCAAACAAAACGTGAAGTGGCAGGAGTGCAGTAACTTGACAGAAGTGCAGAAACTTGGCAGGGTTTGCAGGAACTTGGCAGGGTTTGCAGGAACTTGGCAGGGTTTGCAGGAAAATGGCTGATAGTACTCCCTCCAACACCCAGGACAGATAGACAATGACCAGCTCTGAATGCTGGTATCAGAAGGAATAAATAGGCAGCCCACAGGTGTCCAATAAAGGCTGATTGTCTCTAATACCAGACACCTGATTCCTCAGAGTCTAGAGAGAACAAGTCCACAGGTGCATGATGACCCCTAGTGGCAGGACACAAGAAAAGTACAAACAGACATAACACAGTGTCAGAAAAATGCCAACTAACACCTGCAGTATGATGAACTAAGATGGAGTGTTGATCTGAAAAGCATAAGAAAACCGCCTGGTAGGCCTATTATTTCAGGCCGATTTTTTTTTTTATATGAGATCCTATTATACAACCTCTGCAAAACATGAAAATTACATAAAATACATCACTGTTTTGCAAGTCATACAACTCAGGAACACATCCTCGAGGGGGGCAATACTATGTACTATGGATATATTACATTTATACACTAGTATCTCCCACAATGAAGAGCTGTAGGCCATAAAGATTTTACTGACACGAGAAAATTTGGAAAGTTTCGATGAGCAATTGTTCCTGAAGTTGTTGGAATTCATTCTAAAAAGGAACTATTTCTTGTTCAATGAGAGGTTCTATCTACAAATGAGTGGTTTCACTATGGGGAGCAATGTCTTGCTGTCATTTTCCAACATATACATGCTCTTGGAAGAACAAAAAATGTACTTTAAAAACCAGATAATATCACGCCATATCAAAATATACAGGGTGATTCAAAAGTCAAGAAAATATATATACAGAGGTTAAATCCTCTGTAGATATCTCAGAGAGTGCCACACACTTGGAAAAAATGAATATCATAATAAAATTATTTTATTCTATTAATAAATTCATATAAACAATATAAATCTATGCCAATGGTACATATAGTAAAAATACATTAAAATAAAAATGATCATACACATACCTATATTCCCTAGAGATTCAAATTGTGGTTGTCAGGGCAACCAATAGTTCTGAATGGAAGTTCCACTTTTATGGTCCCCTGTTATATAAATATATATTAGTATAAGTTCTTTAGCCCACTTTCTTTAGATATATTCCACAAGGGAATAATGCAATGGATCAAAGTGCTCCTGAAGATTTATAAAGGAGTATATTAAGCTGATGCCGGTGAAA
This sequence comes from Crinia signifera, assembly GCF_055691185.1. Classification (NCBI taxonomy): domain Eukaryota; kingdom Metazoa; phylum Chordata; class Amphibia; order Anura; family Myobatrachidae; genus Crinia; species Crinia signifera. Next base: position 290,556,857 of record NC_139218.1, on the reverse strand, counting down.
TAGCTCTGTCCGCAGACAGCTCCAGCTACCACGCTCAGTGGTCGTCGCCTGTTGACGAACCACTGATGCTGTAGTATGCAGGATGCGAGCCGTCCGCTGTCAGCAGTCAGCGCAGATGGTGTATGGAGTATGCTGAACTGCCGGAAGTGACTAAAGCTGTGAGCGGTGTATGGAAACTCACCCCAGCTGTCCGTCTGTATCTGGCTGAAGCCGGCAGCGAATATAGGTGGTAAGCCGCTCAGGTGTGCAGGAAATATCCTGATGATTGGTGGTGAGAAAGCCGGCAGATTAAAATTCAGCTGGGCACAAGTAGTTAGGCAGGTACAACCAAGCGTTTTGCAGACAAGAGAGTATGTGCAGACCCCAACTCCTTGATGCGTTTCTCCGCTATGGGTGCATTCAACAATTTCATCCTTCTGATGAAACCACTGAATGCACCCATAGCAGAGAAATGCGTAAAAGTTTTGTCTTTGTCAGTCTGCTCACAGCTACAGTCAATAATGGGTTATCCATACATTTGGCCTGCAATTTTCCAGCTCATGCATCAATATCTGTATTATTGCTGGTCTGCATTCTCCCAGCATTTTTCACACTATTGCATCTGCATTCAGATTCCATGCCTGAACTTCTCTGCCATTGGCTCATCCACAGAAATATGGTATACTGTAGTGGATCTGCATATCTGCAAAATTGAAAGGCTTGTATGCTGCTAAACAAAGCCATCCTGCAGCGATTACTCTGCATTACTCTGGTCTGCCTCCTATCCTGCTTCATTATTATTCGTATTTTTCTGTACTAATTGGATGATCTAAACTTAATTGATTGGTCATGTGACCCTATTGTAGAGGGTATATATATCTTGCCATGCCCCAACAGCACTACACCTTTGATAAAGCTGCTGTAGCGGCGAAATGCGTCAGTGGTGCTGTTGTCCCCTTTCCACCACCATTACTTTGGAATGCAGTCCGGACCAGCCCAGGAAAATATTTGTGTTTATCTTCAATACATTGGGACATTCAAGTCCGAAACACTACCGTCCACCACCTCAGACTTCATCACCCAGGTACCTGAGGAAAATTACCAACTGTCCTAGACCTACTCCAGTGGACTTCGTTTATTTGTGCCAACCTGGGTCAACCACGTGGATATCAGGACATTCCATTAGTGTGTGGAGCGGTAACTATTTCATCTTTCCCCCCCATCTGGGCATAATAGACTCTCCTCTAGCTACTATAGTGTGGAATTGGGCCTACATTAACTGTGTATCATATGATAACATTTTTATTGTATAGGTTTATGTTTATGTCATTGTTTTAAACCCCAGTAAAGCATTTTGTGTAAAGATCATCCAATTCTTAATATTTTTATTCTTAGCGCTGCTACCACTCCTTTTCTTTATCCTGCAGTGATGAGCAACAAACCAAGCCAAGTCACGGATTCTTGCTGTGGACAGGTGACATCCAGTCTCTCCATTCTCTTGCTTCTAACATTAAAAACTGGATGCCCCCCATAAAAATCAATTAACAAATCATCACAAAATCCACCCATTATTTGGATGTATGGGTTGCGGTAAAGGATGGCACATTAACCACTGCAGTACATTTTAAGCCAACTGACAAAACAAGCTTCTAAAGCTTCAAGTCACCAACCCAAAGCTTTAAAGTAGAGGCTTCTTAAATCAGACAGCCAGAATAACAAGTGATTGGAATCTCTTAGACTCAGAGGATGAACTAGACCAGGCATGTCCAACGTTGGCCCTCCAGATGTTGTGAAACTACACATTCCAGCATGCTTTGCCACAGTTTTGCTATTAGAGAATGGTAAAACTATTGCAAAGCATGCTGGGATGTGTAGTTTCCCAACATTTTGTGGTTTATTAATGGCTTAAATAAAAAAAATAAAAAACATGAAGCTTTTTTTTTATATTTGTACAGTTCTCTGCATTATGGTTATAGGTATCATCAAATACAAATTTAATCCACATAACCATGGTTCCAGTCCCATAGACTTTTATTGAATTAGTCTGCAGTATTAGTACCTTTACCTGAGAGTCTCAATCTCTAATGCATTACATTCTCATTCCATATTTGCATATAAATATTAATATTTAATGAATCCTGATATATATACAATATCCTTATTTGTTCCTGCATTTCTGTTTTCTGTCAATGCTGCACATTTATTTGTATGGATATGCATAGATTCTAGCTGGACCCTAATGTTACTGTGCAGCTAATCTCACAGTCACATTTTTCACTGTTTTTCATATTTTTAGTTACTAGCACTTGAACTGTTACCACATAATATACATTGCTTGGTGTCCTGGGCATGGGGAGCATGTTCAGAGCCTTTGCTGGATGGATCTGGATGATAACTTCAGATGATACTAGGCAGCCACCTCCTGGGTTTGTTGAAAGAGATGTCAAGCTTAAAACAAGAGAAGCATAAAGTTCAAGTAATGCTAATTGCACAACCCAACCCGAGTAACATTGGGTACCAAATATATATTTGAAAAGGCCCTGATAGGCTGAAATGCATTCAAGTACCTACATTACACACCATCTCCCAGCATGCACCAACCACCTGCTACCAGCCAGGGACCAAAGGCTGCGCAACCCCCACTGCAGAGCACCGCAAAGTGAACTACCACACCACACGGCAGAGGCAGGTTCATAACCACCCACACTGCCACCCTCTCCAGTATCCCCGACCTACGCATCACGTAAAGCACACCCACCACTGGACAAAGGCATCGGGCTCCCCTACATCCAGCCCCTTCTTCTCTGTAACTGTAAAAGTAGGTCCAGACCAGTGAGATGCCGCACTCAGACCAAGTGTGTTGGACACCCCCTCACCACACACCCAATAACCAACCGGACTGTACTGTAGTGTACCTCACTCTCTATCCCCTACCAGTACCCTTGGACAATTTCAATAAGCGACTGCATCACCATTGAACCACCAACTATACTTTGAAGCAGAAATAAGATCTCTCAGTTCTCTCGTAACGATCAGCAATTATATTGTACTGTATGTTAATTGAATCCAATTAAATGTAACCAATTAAATTGGACAACCAAATTGTACCATTGTGCATTGTGCATTGTATCAATTATGCAAGATTGTTTTACACATTACAATGCATTGTTGATCGTTATTCACACCCAACCACAAAGTAGGACTGGCCATCGTTGAATTCTCCATCGATGGTTGCCATTGATGGTAAAAGGGCAAATGGCCATCAATAGTGTATTACTATTCAATAGATGACCATCAATGTTTTTACGTATCGATGGTCATCCATTTTCTTTGATAAATTGGCCTGTGGATAATCAAAATACGAGGGTGGGGCTTCATGGGTGTCGGGGGTGGAGCTATGCTCCATGTTGATCGTTATTCACACCCAACCACAAAGTAGGACTGACCATCGTTGCATTCGCCATCGATGGTTGCCATTGATGGTAAAAGTGTAAATGGCCATCAATAGTGTATTACTATTCAATAGATGAAGAAAAAGCAAAAAAACAAAAAAAAAGCAAAAAACCCTTGGAGAAAAAGCAAAAAACAAAACTATTTGTTTAAGCTTGACATTGATGGTGGGAAACCATCTGGTTCTCCCCCATCGATGGTAAAACTATTCAACATCGGCCATAAACTATCAATGATTTCTAATCATCGACGGTCATCCCTACCACAAAGGAGCTGAATGCAGCACTATCAGCACTATCCAATTGTATAATGTACTTCCAAAAATATGTCTCCTCCTCTTCTGCCTCCTCGTCTTCAGTGAACATAACAAGGCAGTCTGTGTGTAAAACATACCAAGTATGGTAAAATAAACAAATCACAATAATACTGTAGGCAAATAGTGACTTTAACAATGATTACCACTGTCGGAGCTTCCCTCCTCTTACCCACCATGGTCCTGAGTTGGGGTGCTAAGACCCGGCTAGTCCCCCTCCTCCACATCCTGGATGGGGGTGTGGCGTTCTGATGGTGTAACTGAAAAAAAGACAAACACACAGTACTGTAAATGGTTGGACCACAGGTACTATACAGTATACATGGTGAGACCCCAGGTGTTTTACAGTACGGTAAACAAGGCAGGACCCCAGGTATTATACGGTACACTTGAAGTCACCATAGAAATTATACAATACACATGCCCACCCTGAGGGTGCAGAGTCTCTGACAGCATTACAGAGACCCTGTGCCCGGCTGTCACCATAGAAAAAACACACTACAGTACTTCTGCACCTCTAGCACATTGACAGGCACTAAAGGTGCACTGATTCCTGTAGTGGCTGTCTCCTTTGTGGCCATCTTTGGAGGGGGCAGGGTCTCTGTGATGCTGTCAAAGACTCAGTGCCTCCATGGTGGACGGGTGGTTGCCACCTGGCAGGGGGAAGGGTGGGCAACAAACTAATTTTACTGTAATTCCCACTAGTCCATTTAACCCCCCAGGCAATGCACATTTAAGTCCCCCTAATCAACAACAATTTAACCCCCCTGGCTATGAGAATGGAACCCCTGTCCACGACCATATAACCCCCTATGACAACAAGCATGTAATCCGCCCTTAGTAAAAAGCCCATAATCCCCCCTGGCTATGAGCATGGAACCCCTGGCAATGAACGTGTAACCCTCTGTGGCAACGGGCATATAATCCCCCTTAACAACAAGCATATAATCCCCCTTGGCAACGAGCATGTAGGTAAACAGAACTTCAGGGGGCATTATTTATTTAAGTGGCACTAGTGCGGGCATTATACTGTATCAGGGACCTGCGGTGAAGTAAATGGTTCAAGAGTCCCTGGCAAGTGCCAGAGCCAGATATGCACACAATATATGAGCCATGGGGTAAATGCCGGCATTATACACATGTACAGCAGTATACACTGCTGGAGATTCACTGCCTCACTGGTATACTTTTTACGGTACTTATGTAGTATCTGGGCTGCCGATTTTGTGATTGTATGCCTTACCTTAAGGCATACAATCAGATGCGATGCGATGCGATTCGATGCGATTTTGCATAGGATTCAATGTTAAGAAGGTCCTGTTCATTTCCCCACTGTCCAAGTGGGCATAGAGTTGATTTTATATAGCGTGGCGAGCGCAGCGAGCCACCGCGCCCGAAGCGTGGCGAGCGAAGCGAGCCCCGCGAGGGGACGCATATTTCTTAAAAAGTATTCTGTGTCCCCTCGCGGGGCTCGCTACGCTCGCCACGCTTCGGGCTCGGTGGCTCGCTACGCTCGCCACAGGTTTATATCCAACTCCATGCCCACTTGGATAGTGGGGAAAGGAAAAGGACCCCTTTTTCCCATTGAATTCTATGTTAAAATGGACTCAGACCATTTTAACATTGAATCCTATGGAAAAATCTTGACCATCGCATCGCATACGATTTGGTCGCATGCGATGCGATGCGATGCGATCTGATCCGATTTCTAAATCGGACGCCCAGATACTACATAAGTACCCTTTTTACTCCAGAGTATTGACTATAAAAATGATTTGAATAATAAAAATAAGATTTTTTAAATAAATTATTTGTATTTTTGACATACTTTATCAATTCAAAATGCAGGCATGTACGCTAGTATGACAGGAAAGGCTGTGCCTCACCTGCCTCATCCCACCGCACGCCACTGTACTGTTTGTGTAAGTGACGCTAGTGGGGGCATTATGTGTGCAAGGTAGTGGCACTACAGGGGGACATTATGTTTGCAAACAGCAGCAGTGGGTGCATTATGAGTGTAATGAAGTGGCACTGCAGGGAGGGCATTATATGTGTAAGCGGCACTACTGGGACCATTATGTGTGTAAGCGGGCATTGCTGGGGGGCATTTTGCGTGTACTGTAAGTATAAGTGGGGTGCAAAATGTATACTGTAATTACAGTACTTTGTTACGTGTACGTGTATAACATTACCCAGAAGCATTACGGCATGTGGCATAATGTGTAATGGGCATTACAGTGTGGCATAAAAGTGAATTAAGAATTACGGTGTGTAGCATGTGCAATGGGCATTAGGGTATGTGTCATAAAGTTATTTAAGAAATACAATGTGGCATAATGTCTACGTGGCATTACGATGTGGGGCATAATGTGTAATGGCCATTACAGATTGTGGGGCATAATGTGTAAGGAGCATTACTATAAGAAGGAAAAAGTACTGTGGGGGGGCACCGAATCATACCGTTGCTCCGTGCATACCTACAGTAGCTACTCCTCTGCATAGCGGGGTAGCAGGTATTACTATATACAATACTCACCAACTGTGCTGGGGACTGGCTGCTCCTGCTGCTCTTGTTCTGCCTGGGTGTTGGGGGGGGGGGGGGTGACATTCAGCTGGTGTAACTGTAAAAAAGACAAAATAAACATACAGTTCTGTAAATGGTTGGACCGCAGGTGATATACGGTACACATGGCAGGACCACAGGTGTTATATGGTAAACATGGTGGTCCCCAGGAATTATACAATACTTACCATCTGTGCTGGAGCCCAGCTGCTTCTCCTCCGGGGCGGGGGGAATCACTGTGCTGAAAATCAGGGGTGATCGGCTTTCTGTAGCCAACGCTATGGCTAGCCTTCCAACCCGCTGTTTCCCTGCAGGTACAGTAATATCAGCTATTGAGCGGCGGCCCTGGCAATGGTGCGGGGGTGCGTATTAGTGCTCACCACTCATTGCAATGGCTTAAACACTATGCAGTTTAGCACTGAAAGTGTATGAGAACACCAAAAGTGAGATGCTTTCAGCTCTAAATCGTGCATTGTGTATGGGTCTTTACAAAGACGCTTGCACCACAATTGTGGTCACACAAAACCACTGGGAAGCATGATCGAAAACAGAGAGTACAGTACTTGCCAGCTGAGCTGGGGCCCGGCTGCTCCTCCCATTCCTGGGTGGGGCGGCAGCTGTGATGCCTCTCATCCCTCTCCCTCCACCGTTTGTGTGCCAGGACTACAAAAATAAAAAAACATTCTGACAAATTATCAGTGTTCTTTTAAACATTATAGGGTACATAAAATCATATAAACCACCCTTTGCGTAAAACAGATGGGTCCTTGACTAGCTCCAATGCCCAGATAGCGTAAACTATGCAATAATTTTATGAACACTTAGGGTGACATTCTATGGGATGCGATTTCCGTTTTTTGGCGTTATTTAGACCACAAAATGGCGATATCGCAATTTTCAGAGAAATCGCAAATTTAATGTGATGCGCTAAGGGACTGAAATCGCATATTATGTGCGTAAAGGTATGCGGACCAAAAGTGCGAGATTAATTCGCACTTTTAGCGCATCCAGATGTTTTCCAATGCAAAAGTATACAAACCGCTTATTTAATGCTATGCGCATTTGAAATTCGCACTTTTTAGGTGTCTATTTATCGCACTTATTTCAGACCTGGTTCTGTTTGGCGCATTTGCACAGAACTCATTTTGGTCAAGTGCACACATGGTTAATTTCAACACAGGTGCCTTCATTATCACTCACCAACCCCCCTACATTAACCCAAACATCAGTAAGGACACCTGTGAGGGTTTAAATCATGTAGATTTTTATGACTATTTTCAAGTTGCTTATCTGTGATGTGTCCCATTTGGAAGAGCAACGCAGGAGGGAGGAAGGTGGGCAAAAGATGCTGGTAGCCCCCCCACTACTGGGTACCCCACGTATGTATGGTGTTCACCTGTACCTGGACTACCTGTCGGATCCACAGGTTGTGGGGATGGTTACGCTGAACCACATTACCCTGTAGGAGTTATATGAGCAGGTGAGATATGATTTGTCCCATTTTGTGGGTGCCAACTATGTAGTGTCTGGCCAGCACTAATTAATGTGTGCCCTCTCCTATTTGTCCACAGCCTCCACTCAGTCTGTGACCTCATGGGCCTTGGTGGTATCACAGGCCACTTTGTCCAAGCATTTGACTCAACTGTTACTTGCTATAAAGAAGTTGTTGCGGACATACATCAGCAGGCGTAACTTATCTGGTAAGCACATGTGGCCTGTACTCCAAAATGTACCAGTGTTGTAAGTGTCCTCATTCACAAATTATTGACCAATACCATCTGTTTCCACACACATTTAACCCAACACCAGTCCACAACGGATGCACATGGTGGTGCTGACCTATCCCTTGCTGATATCTACCTTGTAAGTACTCTTGGTACATGTATGAATGAAGTTTGCAGTGAAACATGGCTCACTGGTGTTGTGGAACTACATGTGCCAGCATGCCCAGACACACTACAAATATTACAGTCCAAACCATGAGTGTCAGAGCCTGCTGGAAAATGTAGATCCACAACCTTTGGCAGCCAAGGAGTTATACCACACGACTTTACTGCAATCCCATAGTCATATACCATTACAATATGTTAGAATTCACACATTAATTTATATTGAGAAAAAGACACAGAAACAATGTTATGCGGTTAGCAACTTTTACTTTTTTTGGTGTAAAGCATTCTGCATTTTTACATGTGCAAAATACCAACTGTGGGGCCATGTACAAAGATCTTTGGCATTTTAATAAGTATAAACACTGATGTAGCAGCTACCTTCGGCCAGCATCAGGCAGCCCTACACCACTTCTAGAGCCGGCACTATGCCCACCACGGGTCCTCACACTACGACGGGGTGGGGAAGACACTTATTGGGGTGCTGGATACACTGCTGAGGGTTGATGCAGCGCCACCTCCCACAATGCATTCCTGCTGCTGCTGTATTTGGGCCTGCATAGCTAGTAGGGCATTGGTCTGCGCTGTGCATGTTTGGGTTAGTGCTGTGAGACTTTGGGCCAGGCTCCCAATATGGCTATTCTGCTCCCTTATTGCAGCAGTTAGTTCTGCAAAACGGGTGTCAATACTGTTGGCAATGCGCACTTGAGTGCCTACACCTACCCGTACACTACGTGCAATTTTGCGTAACTGCAGGAAGGTGTCACGCATGTACCCCTGTATATTACCAATTTGGAGGCTTTGGGAGGCCATGAATTCTAGCTGTTTGTCCTTGAAATTAACCAAGGAGTTAGCTACTTGGGAAGCTGTAGCTGGTGTATGGGGTTGCTGGGTGGTTGGGGGTGGGTTGGGAGACACCCCACTTGGGGGAAGATCACTCTGGGACGAGGTCTGCATTTCTTCCTCTGCCGCAAAGGTGTCGACCGGATCAAGAATGATGTCCATTTCGTCTAGCACCACTATTGAAGAATCGGTTGTGTTGCTCCCTAGTTGTATAGCACCTGTGGATACAGATGAAGAGGTAAGTATTGATGCATATATATGCCACACTGTCGTCTACACTTTTTTACATAGGGCTATAGATGGCTGACGCCCATACCTAGGGGTGTTATGCAATTACACATGTACCCCGATACAGCATGCAACATTGACATTAATAATATGTCACATGCCTAGGTCAGATTACACTCATTTCCGTTGCAATGTAGCAGCAGGAGCAGAATGTAGTGTGAGATATTGTTGATGTGACATGGGTGTGTGTACTGTATGTGTAATGGGGTGTTGTTTAGTCATTTACCTGCTTCCGCAGATTCCGCAGCAAGGGGCCTTCTTCTCTTGGATGCCGCAGTACTTCGGGACGGACAATCTGTACAAAGCAAGATGGCCAGGCATTATGGACCTTGCAATGGATAAGCATTTTCAGAAAACATGCATTGAAATGACAATAATGGACAATACCCAATGGAAAAGGACTGCATTATATCTGGACCACCTTTTTTTGGTTTTAAGTCAAATATTTAATTTAAAACTTAGTAGTAAACTAGTGTACACATGACATCTATGGGCTAATCGGTGGTATGTTGGCATGGCAGCTAAACCACCAGTACACCACAGGGTTTTTGTACACATACATGTTAGTCTGCTGCAAAGAATGGTACACTGTTAATCAATCAGATTAGTTGTGGAACTACAAGGCCCAGCATTATCAGCAATTTCAAAGTAGGAGCAGCCATTTTCTTGTACATGACCTTGCTGGGCTATGTAGTTCCACAGCAGCACTTTACAAAGCATAACAATACAAGTGCACATTACAGGTATAATACATTGGCATGTATGTTAAAGTTTGCATGGGGTCACACTTACCAGCTCGCGGTGGCGTTTGTGGCCTGTCGGAATCCGCCACATGCATTCCAGGCAGGACCTCAGGGGGGATGATGCGCTTCAGCTTCCCCTTTATAAGCATTGTAGCTGACAGTGGTGGGGCTTCCTCCTCCAGTCCTGGTGGCCTCCTCCATCTCCAGGGCCATTTTATGCTTTAACTGGCGTTTTATATCATTAAAGCGCTTTTTCACATTGCGGACCAGCCGCTTGTGATTACTGACAGCGTTCACCGCCTGGGTGATGTCCTTCCATATAGCCCGCTTGCGCTGGGCAGTGGTCTTGTAATTACTTTTGCCAAGCAGACACTCGAACACTGGCATGATAGCCCGGACAAGTGCCACATTTTCTTCATAGGAGAACCTGACCATGCGGCCACTTTTGGTGCGACCAGCTACCACCTCCTCCTCCTCCTCCTCATTTTCACCACCAGCCATGTCGCCCTCCTCCTCCTCCATGCCAGTGTCTTCCTCCTCCTCACCAGCATCTTCCTCCACCTCTGACATGTGGCCCTCCTGCAGCTGGTGTGGGGTATGGTCTAGGGCTTGGCTGTAGGATGGGGATGCCAGCGGATCCTCCACCTCCTCCTGCTGGGGCTGGACGGCCAGGGTCTGGGCTGAGGCTGGCCTTGCTGTGGCCATGCTGCCTGCCACACTGCTGCCTCTCACACTTGACTGGCTGCTGCCACTGCTCCCTCTGCCACTGCTCCCTCTGCCACTGCTTCCTCTGCCACTGCTCCCTCTGCCACTCATCACTCTGCCACTCCTCACTCTGCCACCAACACCTCTTCCTGAACTCACGCTTCCACTGCTCCTCTCCATGCTCCCTACTTCCTATCAAAGAGTGAAATGGCGCCAATGCCCCTTTATATAGTGGGTGTGATGCATAATGGAGGGGACATAGGTGGGCCAATAGGTTTGAGGGTTCTTAGTCATGCAGAGACAGTTTTGTAAATCGCACTCCGGTTGGTCCAAAACTCGCACATGACCGCCGGAACAACTCGCATTTTTTTGTTACTTTAAATCGCACTTTTTTGTTACTAAAAATCGCACCTCTTTGCCGCAATTCGCACCTCTTCGCACTTTTCAGCCTCAAATGCGCATCACATTAAATAATCGAATTGTGACTGAAAAGTGCGATTTAGAAAAATGCCATTTGCGGCGATGTGGTGCGCGAATAAAACATGCGCATTTAGCGCAAAGCATAGAATCTCACCCTTATACTCCTCTTACATCCCAAAGACATCCTGTCCAACCTCCTCAGTAGCCCATGACTCCCACCCCCCTTCTGACCGAGAATGGGACTCCATTCACTACCCGACCCTAACGGCAGAAACGTCTGATTCTTTAACAAAGGCCATTACGGAAGATGAAGTCTCTACTGCAATAAAAAGCCTAAAACCAGGAAAAGCGCCCGGCCCAGACGGATATAGCGGATAATTTTATAAGCTTCTCGCCCCCACACTCATCCCCATACTCACCAAAGCATTTAATGCCATGCTTGCTGACAAAAATGCCCCACTTCACTATAACTCTGCCACTCTAAAAATTATTCCAAAACCGGCAGGTATCTCTCCCACCCGGGATCGTATCACCCAATATTCTCATTAAACTTGGATTACAAGTTACTCGCCAAAATAAATAATGTCACAAATAATTCACCCTGACCAAACAGGATTTATAGCAGGGAGGCACTCGGTGGTGAATGTAAGGAAGGTCCTGGTGGCCTCCCAGTCCCCCCCCTCATGATCACACAGCGATACTATCCCTTGATGCAGAGAAGGCCTTCGACCTTATAGAATGGTCACACCTCTATGAAATTTTAGGCAAATTCGGATTCCCAACAGGCTTTATTAACACCATAAGACTGTTATATTATAACCCCCAAACCCGCATAGCTTGCAACAGGTTCCTATCAGACCCTTTTATTATTGAAAAGGGGACGAGGCAATGATGCCCCCTCTCACCTTTGCTATTTGCTATTGCATTGGAGCCACTGGTAATGATGTTACGGGCCTCGAGTACATACATTAGTGTAAGGGTGGGAGAAGCGGAGCTGAAAATAGCTCTATTTACCGATGACATGCTCCTGTTTAAGTCAGATCCCCTAAACTCCATCCCAGAGATCTTACATCTCATCACTTTATTTGGAGCCAGAGCAGGGCACAAAATCAATGTTAGCAAGTCTGAGCTCCTGCCTCTTAACGTACCACAGAGAGATGTACAGTATCAACCTTATCTGACACAACTCACTCAAAAGTCATGCATACTCACTTTAAATATCTTGGGATACTAGTTCCTAAATCTCCCTCTGACATAGATCATCTGAATTTCATGACAATTATATCCAGTATTATTACAAAACTAGATGGCTGGCAGGACCTCCCAATATCTCTAATGGGACATATAGCAATAATAAAAACCATCATCTTTCCAAAAAAAAATTACATTATGTAACTTCTACCTTTCACAATAGAAGAAGACAGAAAAGGATTGTCTTTTTAGCTGGCGCACTAAAGAGAAAAGATGAGTTTCGTTTAAAAATTAACTTTTAATAATGTCAATAAAAGAAGGCCATTAGAGTGAAATATAAGCTACGTACATGACTGACAAAAACATTGAACAATTATTTAAAATGCACGTGCTGTGTGTGTGTCCTGTGTTTATAGATCGTAGCGTGAGATTCCTGTTCGTAATTGTCACTGCAACAATTATTAAATTATGTCATATCTTTGCAAAGATATGACATAATTTAATAATTGTTGCAGTGACAATTACGAACAGGAATCTCACGCTATGATCTATAAACACAGGACACACACACAGCACGTGCATTTTAAATAATTGTTCAATGTTTTTGTCAGTCATGTACGTAGCTTATATTTCACTCTAATGGCCTTCTTTTATTGACATTATTAAAAGTTAATTTTTAAACGAAACTCATCTTTTCTCTTTAGTGCGCCAGCCAAAAAGACAATCCTTTTCTGTCTTCTTCTTGTACCATATCTATTGTCTTTGGCAGCACCCCCATATATGTATCCATTGCAACTATAGCATAGCAACACACAATCGGGGAAAACAACCTATATCTAATTAACAGTCTTGTGCAGAACTAACCTCCCCAACCCCTATCCCTTTTTTTGATACCTTTCACAATAGCTAAGGGCGAGAATCAAAAGTTGAAAAAAGCCATTAAAGGTTTATCTGGCAGGGGAAGAAACCCAAAATTGCCTTTTCTAAACTGGCCATGACAAGAGAGGAAGGGGGCTCGGGGGTACCAGACTTGTCATCATACTCCCTATCCATTCTCATGAGGTACGCTGCGGATTGGATCCTGGGCCAAAGTAATTACGCAGACCTCGATCTGGACATGCAGATCTTTCACCCATATTCGCTTTGTTGCACACCAAGAGAAGTCTTATCCCTCCCAAAATTCTAAGTCACCCACTTTTTCATGACACGTATGCGAGCTGGGTAACACTCAACAAGAAGCGTAAGGGACGCCATGAAGCTACCTCATATGTCCACTTTTGGGGAAATGCTTCCTTTTTGCCCTCCGTGCACAACGCCACTTTTCTCCAATGGAGGGAAAAGGGACTGTCATCGGCAAACCAAATTTTTGATCCTGGAGGTGTGATCCTTCCATTCCATGATCTGAGAGAACGCTACATTTTAACCAATTCTAATTTCTATATGTACTTACAGGCCAGGCACTACGTACAATCTCTACACCTCACTGACACACAACATCTACCCTTAGTCGGGATTCTGAAGGTTCTTAAAAGATGGGAAACTCAGGCATACAAACTGAAACAGATATACACACTTGTAGTGAACATGCCCTCCACTTCATTCATGACAAAGCTGGCAGACAGATGGCACCGCGACGTAGGGGAAATTCAGTCAGGGACAGATCTTATAAGGAACTACTCAACCACAATGAAGACTTTGCACTCGGCATATTTGCAAGAAGTGCACTTCATTACCCTTCATAGGGCCTATATGCCCCCGAGCGTTAGAGCCCACTTTGTTCCTGGTAAAGAGGGACGTTGCCCAAAATGTGACATGCTATCAGCATCCTTAATCCACTGCTTCTGGGACTGTCATAAATTTAAAAAGTACTGGAATAAATTATTTGTATTTATAAACCTTCGACTACATATTCGTATGTCACCAAACCCTAAAGCCTGCCTATGTATTAACTTCACGGGGTGGGCGGACATGGCTCAGCACAGAGAGGCGATTCCATTGCTTACTGTCATGTTTACGATTTCGAAAAAATTGATATTGAAGCACTGGACAACCAAAGCCAGCCCGAGGTTGGGAGACTTACACAGAATGGTTATTCAACAAATCTATTATGACCGCAAATATCTAACAGACATGTCTCGCACTGGGGACTCCCGTTTTCGTAGGAAATGGGAAAGGTATATACTTACGCTCAATCCAGATGCTCAATCTAAGATTTACTTGACCGCTGAATTCCAGTCGTGGACTCTTGATAGACAAACCTTGGTATTGAGAACTAGTCAGAATGACACGGCTGACGAGCTATATGTTACAACCTAACTTAACTAATACTTATCCACCATCCAATTTCCACAACTGAATTGAGTTTTGCCTTCCTGTAGACACTACTCTGTTTTCTCCAAGGCACCATGATAGTGACCCGGGTCAGACCAGGATAAACAAAATTATGTTTTGTGAGACCCACTGATAAAGTCATACTACTACCCCCTCCCCAACTCTCCTTCTCTCTTCCCCCCTTCTTTTCTATTTTCTTTTACGTAATATTGCTAAATGATGTTTGAAATGTAATGTTATTTCTGGGATTGAGTGGGACCGTGATTCTTTTCGCCAAGGCTTGCTGCTTTGCATTTCCAAGTTCCAAAGTGACCTGCCCGGGTCAAATTTCGGGATTATAAACTTTGGTATAAGCTCTGTATCTAGAACATTTTGTACAAAATGCTACCCGTGATCCATGGACTGGGTCCGTCAAACAGTTTTATGCTTCATGGACTCTGTTTTACCCTTGACAATGTACACCGGTCCTCTCACTGCATTGGATATTGTATATTTGTATGCTAATTGGAAAATAATAAAAATGTTTATTAAAAAAAAAAAAAAATTATACGGTACACTTGGAGTCATCCTAGTAATTATACAGTACACTTGGTGGGACCATAGATATTATGCGGTACACATGGCGGGACCCCAGGTATTATACGGTACACTGGTTATGAAGATCATAAGTTACAATGTCTGCCTATTGAGTATTGGCTATTCTAATAAAAAAGTATGGTGCCAATCCACTACGCAGACATATCTGAAGCTATCAATCTCTTCAGATTTCCCAGGAATCTGATCTGGGCTAAATTTTCACTGTATTCACTTCAGATACATTTGATCAGATCTATAATGGACCCCTGACAGCTACGGTTCATACAAACCTTTGGTGCAGCACTGAAGATTTTTCTCTCAGAGACAAAGCCGTACATCTGATCTGAGGGAGTTCAGAATTGGCCTGTTTTCTTCAGATCAGTCTCTCAGATCCATCTCAATCTGAAGAAAACAGGCCAAATCTGACTAGTGTTTAGGGGCCTTAAACCTTTCTGTTCAAATCTCAACATTGTGAGCAATACCTGTCCATAATAGTATCAAAAGACTGAGAAATACAGAATAAATCTCACCTCTATATGCCCATGATCTGCACATTCATGTAGGATTTAACGAATGCTCTCTGGAAGTAAAACACAGTTTTCAAGACCACTGTATAATATAGAAAAAGACTAATGATAGTGACAATAATCATGATTAATGCAACATTGTGCCTTGGCCTCAGTTTACATTTTAGTGGATAAATGCTGGTGGGACTCTTATTAATTACAAAAATAGCACTATACTTCTTTTGTCACTACTGCACTTTGCAATTGCAATGACATTCAAATGAAAGAAAAGTTATACTGCATGATCCTAAATGTGAAATGCCTGTACATTCAGGGACATACAGTCATGTAATTTTGGTTAATATAATACAAAGAATACACCTACTGTATGACAAATATTCTGAGTTATAAGTATTTTCTTTTTATAATTTTAGTAATATATTTAATATTATAACAATGTCATTAGTTTGGGAAGAACCGATAAGCGCCAGGTAAATGTTAAATGAGGCACTTCTAGAAGTGCTTCATTGATAGGGGCTGCTGCAATTGGACAGCAGCTGGATCAATTAAGCTTCTAGAAATGCCGCTTTTATCCGGCTTTCCCATTCTACTGCCCCTGGTGCCCCAGGTCGACGCACTGTGAGGGGACCTGACCTTGGAGTGCAGCGCCTGGTGAGTGGCAGTGCCTCTCTATACACAGCCATCATTGCAAATCACTGTGTACATCAAGTTTTGTCTATTTTATAATACTTAAGAGTTTGTTATTATCAAAATGATTTGCCATAAGTAACAGAATTTGCTTTGTACAGTACATACTGAACATTTCCGATAGTGTTTTGTTCATCTTTAAGTCTGGACTATTGATCCCAGTCCTTTTCTCAGTCCACCGGCTTCTTGTCCTCACCAATATTATTATATTTAAAAATAGGTTTCCTCTAAGTGTCCCTTTATGATTTTTACTTAAAGTTTCCACTTTCAATCCATTTTTCAATCCCAAGTGCACTCTGTTTTGATGTATGGTCACTTATTACATCATTAAGAATAGCCATATTGAAACTTATTTAGCTATAATTCTATTTTAGGCTTAACGGGAACAAAACACTCAAACTTTTTCCCCCTGAAATGTGATTGGAGAGTATGGATTTGTAGATAGTCCCAACTAGCTGCAAGAGATGCAGTAAATCCTCATCTACCACACTCAATATATTATGTAAGCAAATAATGTGGGTTAGATATTGCCTTTAAAGTCCCTGGTTTATTGCTTATGTTTACATGTTTGTCCCCATTTGCACAATACATAATCAATGCTATTTTAATATATTGGCATACGCATAAACACACAAACAAGGATCACTCATCTGCTTTTTACTATTTTTTTACAACACGTCAGCAAGACTTAAAAATACCATTTGTTGCCAATATTTGCAATAATATTTTTTATACTCCAATTACCTTCTGTTTAATCAGCATGTAATTCCATCACAGCAAGTGGAGTCATTCATGTTTATATATAGATTTAAAGGGAAAATGATTTGTATTCATAATTTATTAAATGTTCCATGAAATATATTGGCATATTTTTTTTTTTGTCAATAATCTTTATTCTCTTATGTTTTATACATGATCATTAATAAGAAGTGACACATTAATTCATCTTAAGTGCTGCAGTAAAACTGATACACACAGAATGATGTTTATTCAAGCATCATCATCATCATCATCACCATCATCTTACTCCCCAACAATTTGCTATTGAGAGTATTTTCAGTTAAGAAAACTGAAATACTTTCGAACAATTTAATATATTGCTTAAGTAGTTTTAATAGATCATATAAAAAATAATAAATCATCACAGGCGGCTCGACAAGATACTGTATTACCTACAGTATAATGAAATGTGGGGTGAGACGAATGATCATTTTATTTGTTTACAGTGGGATAATATGAAACAGATTAACAAAAAAAGATTTGTGCTACAGTATATGACTATATGGGGTAAATTTACTAAGTTCGAATGGGTTCGAATGCACCTATTTGTACCCCTTTGATCCAAAATGCATATGTAAATTAGCCATTGGCTAGTTTACAATCATCTAAATTTGTAGGAGTTGCCTTTTTATGAATTTGGGTGTATGAATCAATACACTATGGATAGAACACGAATGTATGTGTAGATAGAGTTCTATGGTGGTAGAAAAATTTACTATCATTCGTATAGCTGAATTCATCCGTGAATTCAGCTCTAAGTAAGAATGAAAAGTACAGACCACCTTTTCCTAGCGTATTTTCTAGAAGCCTGCACGGATTAGTCAGATCCATGCGATGTTTCCATGTGTAAAAAAATAAATAAATAAAAATAAATAAATAAAAAGTTAAAAATTACGTGTGTTCCCCCCACCTGGTAACAACCAACCCTGGGCTCATTGAGCCGGTCCTGGTTGCAGAAATACAGGGGAAACTGGGGTCCCCCTCTATTTCTATAACAAGCCACAGGCTTTTGGTCATTTGGTTAAATTATTTTTTTCTTTTAGTATACCAATGTATCAATGAGCTTCTCAGTGTAACTACACAAAAGCTTAAATATATTGTGTCATTTACCATTTAGCCATATGAATTTCCTTTTGTAAAAGCAAGCAACATGAAAACAGCAATTTTTTTCACTGTATGAATTTGAGATTTTTTTATTATTTTAACTTTTTTTTTTAGCAATGCCAAATTTATATAAAAAAGATGGCCTGATAAGGAGCCACCCTGGATTTATGTCTTATGTTCCACAAATCCCTGTTATTGGTGCATGGTGAAAAGCATCATGGGTATGTTCTTGTTACGTGACTTGCTTGTTTTCCATCTGCTTTCGTACAGCCTACAGCTGCTGTGAGCATTCCGTTTCTGAGTACTGAATACGTTTCTGAGCAAGCATGTTGGCTTTTCAGTAGCGTGTATTTTCATCATTAGTATTAGCGTCAAAATGAAGATCTGCTATACAAAAGCGTAAATTCATCACAGTCACTTGGAGACAAGTTGAACTATGGTACCGCCCACAACTTATCCTTAAAGGAAAAAAGGAAACAAGTATAGTGTGCAGTAGTGCACGCAGGGGGGTTCTGAGTACCCAGAACCCCCCCCCCCAGGACACTAGCCTGAAAGCTGAGGGTCCCCTATTTCCATGGGTATAAGAATTTAAAAAATTGGCCCTTGGGAACCGGAGAAATTGGACTTCAAAATAGTGGTCCCCATCGAAGCCTGTTAATTGCTCTTCCCAGTCAGATATTTCAAGTTCTTTGTGACTTAGAGTTTTTCTGAGGGTATATTCCAAAAGTTGGGACTCTCCCCCTTTGATGGACACTAGTAGCTTGTCTCTACTGTTCCCAGAACCAGAGATATCAGCCTTCCAGCAGCTGGTTACTGTTTAAGCTCCACACACCTGGTATGTAGATTTATATTCTCGTTTGCAGATTGCTCTGCCTCCTGAACTCTGATCCCCTAGGCCCCAATACTATTTGGTAGGTGGGATTCTCTAGTTTTTAATTTCATGAAAATCTAAGAAATCTATTTCCATGAACTGGAGACATCTGCACTCAAGCAAGCTGTCCTCCCACCAGAAATTTGTGAATAATAAGCACACTCCACTATACACCCCTCATCTGCGTATTAAACACCCTCTACCACCCTGGAAGTTATTTATCAGGGCCCCTTCATTGAGCCCAATGACCCCTTCTCCCACCCAATCTCCAACCATCTGTGCAGTAAAGGGGTAATTAGTGGAAATTACTGATCCAGGCCCTACATGCTGAGCGGTTGATATAATACCCCCTACCACCCGTGGGACATGAAAGCTTCCCACACCCCCTACCTCTAGAGGATCGGTAGGAGCCCAAATACATTGCTTTGCCCAGGGGTCTACATTGCTGTATATATATATATATATATATATATATATATATATATATATGTGCGTGTGTGTGTATATACATATACATACATACATTTGGTCTATCTATAATACTTTAACTGACCTTGCATATACTGGGTCACCTAAGTGTCCATCTCCGTGCTTTGCTCCGCCCCTCTGGAAACCCCCTTCTGAAAATCCAGCGTTTGCCCCTGGTGTGTGTATCATTTCTATATTGATTGAAATGAACTTACAGTAGTACAGCTTGATATTAATACTAAAGGTCCCCTGGATTTATAAGCGAGAGACTGCAGTCCTCTAGTTTGGATTGCAAAAGTGTTCTATGATGACTGATAGTATGCTTTGAATTCAATAAGGGCTTCCATTGGAAGTTAAGGCACTGTTGCAGATAACAGAGATACTGTATCTATTGCAGTCCCTTCTTCTTACATTCTGGGGGACTTCAATATTTATTGGTTTTCCCTGGATATCCTGAAATATTTGATAAGTAGGACTCTTAAGCCCCGTACACACTAGACAAGATTTTCTAAAAGATATAGCTCAAACCTAGTGTGTATGCTCAATCCCGTTAATGATATGCACTCCCATGCATCCTTAATGACCCCCCCTGGCATCTGTGCATGCAAGTCAATTTGACCTGGTGATGTCGCTGGATGATATTGGTAGCCATATGATTCAGTGGGAAGAGATAAAGTACCAACCAATCTGCTCCTAACTGTAATTTTTCATAAAACATGTCCCATTTATCAGTGAGAGATAAAACAAATGATGAAACTCATTGCATTTGATAAATGGTGCTCTAGCCATCTATCTCATGTCATCACCGAGTTGTATCACTGGTTGAAAGGGCCCCACAACTTTAGAAGCTGATTAGTCTGTACTTTGTCTCCATCCACTTTATCCAAGGTTTTGATGTGTCTCCCCTTAGTCTTCAATGTTTTACTAATACCATTATTAACCCACACAAAGAAAAAAAATGGTGCACTAGTCAAATATAATTAATTAGAATTGCAACAAATTTTGCAATTAATAATTTAATAATAATCTGCCAAGCAATTTAGCTGATGATGGGGTTACCTGGAAATGGTGTGTAAGCCCATAACCTTGGCCAAGAATATGCAAATAAAATTACAATTATAATTGGTAATGTTTGAATAGGACACCTGCATTTTTTATCTTTGTGTATGGCACTAAAATTCTAAGCAGTAGAATCTCTCAATACATATATTTATTGTGTGCAGTTTAGGGCCCTCCTCTGTAGTACCAATATTATGTCTGTGAGCAATGCTGCTATTTTCGGGATAATAATTTAGTATTGTCCTTTAGGGCTGCTGTAGTTAGGAATTCACTGATTGCTGTTGTGAAGGAAATGCCAAGTGTGAAATCAGTCTGTCACATCTGCATCGTTACTGGTCTACATGATATTGTGATGTCATTTAAGGTACTTAAAGCAGATTTTGTTATTTGTTGTATCCTGAGTGCTGAAACATTGCATAATACTGTACCTTTGTCGTTGTTTGAAGCCAATATTATTCTTGAGGAATAAGCGAATAATATGTGAGTCATAAAATGGTGCATACATACATAATGGTGATTGCCTGTCCATATTTTGTAGATTTATATAATTGGTTTCCTCTTGGTCATATGTTTCATAAAGGTTAAAGATGCCTTAGGCTAATATACATGTAGCTCCCCTCACCATTCATGATGCACATGTGCATGTATCGAAGGATCTATCAACTGGCATGTTGAATCTATTGCTTGTGGCATGTGATGGAGACTTTAGGCTGCTCAGCTGGGGCTGTAGCACAATGCACATAAAGTAGAGATATGCAGGCTCTGATTTACTCTGATTTACTCTGATTTCAAAGCAGGATCTTATTGGCTATTAACTGTCAACAACTGTCATGTGATTTGGGATAGCCAATAAGATCCTGCTTTGAATTCAGAGTAAATAAGAGTAAATCAGAGCCTGCACATCTCTAAGATAAAGTAATGGTTCCATAAGTAATTTACATTGGCACAACCAGCTGGCAGTCAGCTGAAGAACTTCACTCCCCACATTACATCAGGACAGGTGATAGCTAACAGGCATGGAATAAATTAGTTCTTCGTTTTATTTCTCAGCTGTCACCTGCACGGTTCCCATCCAGTCCTGGTGACCTAGGCTTCAACCTAATCAGTTTATTGGTTAATCAGGCACTGCAATAGAGTACAGTATACATTATACAGTATATAGTAGCTGCATTATTCCAATCAAAATTGATTTTGGGGGATTAGGTATGATATATTTAATTTCTCTAGACAATTTGGTAACAATTTGGTGAATCACTGCCATGAATCCACAATAAAAACTGAAAGATATACTTTAAATATTTCCCCATTTTGTTCTTGTAGTGTGGACATAGAAGGGTTACAATTATTTATCTTTTTTTGTTGTTGATCAATTGAATGCAGATCAGCCTATTAGTTTGAAGGCATATCAGCATACTGTGCACGGTGACTGTTAATCTTTCTCCACCAACGTCATCTATCTGTGTTTCATCCTAATGACTTATCAATTGATGACTCATATCATCAATTCAAATATGACCAGAACCATTTTCATCACAATTATCTTGTGTCTGTTCAAGTCTGCAAGACAATTTTGCTATTGCTTGTTTGGAGAGGAAAGCAGTTTGTCACTCATAATCCTGCTGCAGGATGAAAAAAATGATAATGCCGCAATCATCCATACTAACAGACTTGGTGGCTTCATCAGAGATGCATATCATTTAGCAGCTTTCCTTCAACAGCCCCCATTGGTCTGGGTAAAAAGAATAAAAATATCTCACATTTTGTTTTTAATATAATGAAGTTAGGCACATTAATAAAACAAAGAATGTGATATATTCCCCATTCCAAGATGGAATAATAAAATAAATATAGAAGCGCTCGGTTTTACCTTTTTTATACATACTGTAGTACCAACTGCACAGCAACAATGCCATAAGTAAATACAAAACAGAACTATACAGTAGATAGAGGCTAATTGACAGGCAACTCTAGGAAAATATCTTTCAACTCTTTAAACTTGGAACTTTAACAACACGCATTGTATATTGATGCAACAGCATTTTACAGATTTTTTTCATTTCCCAAAATTGCAGACAATATAAATTATTGAGCTTTGGCATTTGTTAAAGGTTACTAGTTCACAATAAAACTACTAGAGGGAACAATCTATTTATGTCTCCTTTTTTTTATATGAACAATTACAATTTTAGGGGGTTGCATCCTTTAGGAAGCCACTGTACATAACGGATACCCTTACCTGAATATCCGTTAAATTATTCCTAAGGCCTGTGTCCTTTTTTTTTTTTACTGTATGATAATGCTGGGAGATCCTGCTGTCACCTTGAAGCCTATGCAGAAGAGTAACACCATGCTTAAGGCTAAATTTGCTAATGACAATATCTGACTTAGATTGATGACGTGTTTGTTTTACCCTCAAGATGCAGAACCTGCTATCAGTGTGTAAAATACACGTATAGTCATGGCATGTCTTTTATCGACAGCTACTGTTTCCCATAAGCTAGTGCTCAGAGGGAAAATTACTGTACCTATGAAACCTTGCTCTAAACTATCACATTGAAGCAATGCAATGAATTTCCAGGCATACTGGAGGCCTACTGATGTTTGAGATTAAGGGACACATTTATCAATGAGTGATAAAACTCATTGTGAATGAAAAAACCTGTTGCTTATGATAGCTAATGATCCTGCCAATCAGCTCCTATCTGCCATTTTTCCTAACTATTAGGGGTTTGAAAAATCACAGTTGGGAGCCGATTGGCTGGAGCACCATTTATCATATATAAATATATGAGCGCAAATTAGAAGGTAAGCGTTGGTACTGCTAAAATATAAATATACATCTTATAAGTTGTGATCTGTGCACAGTCCTAGAACAGTATTTATCAAAATGGGTACTTTGGTAAAACACCTTGAGAGGAATATTGCTAATTAACGGGCAATAGTGAATAATAAGCCTGGAAGTAAGTCTGTAAATTTCCTCTGAACTGGTATTTTCATGTTAAACCATACTCTAACAAGTATGTGATATTCGTAAGAACACAACACTTTTTTTTATCATTCTTGATTGTACAAATATATACAAAGTATTATACAAAATGTGCAACATGTGAAAAGCATGAAACTAGACATGCCATGGATGAGAAATAAACATCTATGTGACATGCATACTGTATATAGTTGGACTCACTCGGATTTAGTTTACAAGTTAGCTCCAATGGTATATCAATATTGGAGATGGTGACAGCTACTGTATAAAGGCCACATAGATATGGCCGAATAAAACAGATGATCATAATACTACTCAATAGTGGATTATAAAGAGAAAAATTATTTTGTCCCTGTATTATCAAAAATCAGTGGATTGGAGACACTACTGTAGGAGATGACATCTTTTCTGCACTGATGTATGTATATAAATACAAAGGGTGAGATCCATAAATCATGGATGTTATGTTGTGCCAACGTTCATATTACTGAGCATGAATAGAAATCTATTGCAACATTGTATTAATCAAAGTTACACATTAAACACAGACACAGAATAACTATTTAGTGTTTTGTGAACAGAAAATTTAATAAACGAATACACCAGGCATAAATACAAATGTATACGTTTATTCTGTATGTTATGACATAAATAAAAGACACATTTTGCACACAAAAAAAAAAAAAAGTCTGACCTTTTATTACTACCATAACAATACAACAGAGCAATGAAATTATTCATCAAAAGCTTTCAAGCTTTTTTTCTGCTATACACTATTTTGAAATGGCTTGTTTACAATACTTGATTATTACTGTACAATTCTTTGTAATATTAAATATTGTGTTTGATTAATTATTTTCAGTCAATACTGTAGTTTAAACATGTTTTGGTTTTTAATGTTTTAGTACAGGCATGTCCAAACTATGGTCCTCCAGCTGTTGTGAAACTACAGTCCCATCATGCCTTGCCACAGTTATGCTAATAGGGAATGCTAAAACTATGGCAAGGCATGCTGTGATGTTTAGTTTCACAACAGCTGGAGGGCCACAGTTTGGACATGCCTGGTTTAGTACTTTCCTTAGTAAAAATACACAACACAATACTACAGACAGTCATTATACACATAGGGCCTTATTCAGATCTGAGCTCAGTACAAATTTTTTGGAAAATGGGCAAAACTATGTGCACTGCAGGTGGAGCAGATGTAATGTATAGAGAGACTTAGATTTGTATGAGTTATTTTGTTTCTGTGCAGGGTAAATACTGGCTGCATTATTTTTACACTGGAATTTAGATTTCAGTTTCAGCGCACCCCACCCAAATTTAACTCTCTTTGCACAGGTTACATCTGCCCCACCTGCAGTGCACATGGTTTTGCCCATTTTCCAAACAAATTTGTACTGAGTTCAGATCTGAATAAGGCCCTTTGTGTATAGTGACTGTCTGTAGTATTGTGTTGTGTATTTCTGTAATATAAGAAGAGCCAGCCATCAAAATATATTTTCCACTCACAAGACATCCATTTCAAACCACAATTGCTCAAATAAAATGTTTTCCCATATGCCCACATGTCAGAGTAAATTAATCCCCCATTACTGAACTTGTAAGAAAAATGTTATGCTCAAAAGAGAATACTGTATTGTAATTTTCAAATAAAGCAAATGCACTATAGGAAAGCAAAAAATATATCTGTTGCAATGAGTGATCGATATCATATCCAAGTAAAATTTTAACTAGATATTATCCTTTGTTATGATCAAATAATGGTATAGAGATAAATAATAATACTAGTATATATATATATATATATATATATATATATATATATATATATATATATTTCTGCAAAAAAAATCTTAAAATATTGGCAGAATACTTTCATATAATAATTTGAAATCTTGGGGGCAAATAATTGTACTAAAAAATCAATATGCAGTAACAAGTAAATGGCTCTGATTGGGTACATTTCAATAACATAGAAAGATACATTTCTGGTTTACAGCTAATGGTATATGGGTGGAATTCACCTGTTATAGCCTTTCTCTTTATGTATGAGACAGATTACAATAATCTGTGTATCTTCTTTATAAATTAAAATCTCTGCTGTATGTATATTACTGTGTGAGTCTACACTGATATTGATTGGAGGAGCATGACGTGTTTTCCATGGTCCAGTGTCGCCATATCTACCGCTCTCAGTCAGCGGTGCTAATAATAATGGCCAGAGACGGGCTGGAGCATTATTTGCAGGATATCTGGCAGGTGTATAGAATCCCAATGTGCACAGTGGTAGTCTCTGGGGAGTTCATATACCACTTCTCACAGATCCTCACTGTCATTTTGGCTTTTCTCCATTATAGTGTTGCTATCAGTTAACACAAGCAGGTTAAAACTTCCACCCCAGAGCATTCAGCAGATGTAGAAAGTGTCCAATATATGGAACCAGAAATAAATAGCAAAAGTTACCAGGTAAGCTAATGTGCTACACACTACCTGTAGCCTTATCAAAGAGACTATGATAAAGCTCCAGGTGGAGTGAAACCTATATGTACACCTATATTTTTTTCAGGGAACGCATGTAAGTTTGGAGACTGAAGGAGAGTCTTATTGTGCTTGGGAGGCATTCCATAGAGTGGGTGCAGCCCGAAGAAAGTCCTGCATTCGGGAAAGGGAGCGAGTAATGAGTGGATGAGAGATGCAGATCTTGTCATGAGTGTAGAGGTCTGGTTGGAAAATATTTTGAGATAAGAGAAGAGATTGGTGTAGTTTGGTTTATGGCTTTGTGTGTAAGTCAAATAATTTTGTATTGAATACGGTAGAATACAGGTATCAAATGAAGTGACTGACAGAGTAGCTTTGCAGAAGATGAACATCTTAGTAGGAAGATTAGCCTCGCAGTTGCATTCATGATGACTGTAGTAAAATGGAAAAACAAATGTCTACGGCGCTCGGGGCTAGCGTAGCGTGTACTGGGCAGTGTATCTTCTGCAGCCACCGTACTGGAGGAATGCAAACCTCCCCAAATACCATAGAAAAAACAAAAATAGTACGGGGCGCGGAAGTGACACACTAGACAGTTAAAATCAATAAAATTTATTAGGTACACATCTCATAATGGCTAATGTGCAAATTGCACAACAATAATCACAATAGAAATACACACAATAAAAAACCAAGAAATTAAAGAAATAAATAAAATAAACAGTAAATAAAAATAAACATGTAAATAAAAATATAAATAAAAATAAAAATAGATGAAAAGTAATAATAAAATTGGGGAATTAAATTAAATGGGTAGGGAATGTTAGCTGGTTGAGTATAAGCTAAACACGTGTTTAATCTGAATGAGGGGTAAGCCTTGATTGAGGCATGAGGCACTGTCCAACATTAAGTGCAGTTACCCGCATCCGGGTTTTTTGTATATATATGTATATGGTGCTGGAGCTTTTGGGCAGGTATAATTCCAACTGCCAGTTTTTTAAGCTGTTATACTTTGAGCAAGTCAGTGCTTATGACACAAGCGCATCCAGCGCTGAGGTACAGTTAGTGTTTTCAGATAGTTATAGTGGCAAGTATAAGGTATATTACCCATCCCAGACGTGCGGCTATTCAGCCTGATTGGCGCCACTGCGGGGAAGCTGGAGATGCACGATACTTCTTTGGAGGGCTGCGCCGCTCAGGGCTGATGTCGCGGCTCCAGTAAATAGTGCACCTAACGTGGGTGCCTCTCTCCAGCCTTAGCGTGTGGAATATGGCCTCAGTCTCTCCCGGCGGCAATGTGCCGTTACTCGCTGGACTCACGTGGAGCAGCTACACCTGGGAACTCTGCCACAGTTCCAAGTGTGCTGCCGAATGATGAACCCACGGGTCAGATGGTGATGTGGAGGTGCCGGGCGGCCAGCTTCTGGGATGGACTCCTATGGAAAACGCGTTTCTCCGCTCACAGGGCTGCTTTCTCAATTTTTATTTTTATTTACATGTTTATTTTTATTTACTGTTTATTTCATTTATTTCTTTAATTTCTTGTTTTTTTATTGTGTGTATTTCTATTGTGATTATTGTTGTGCAATTTGCACATTAGCCATTATGAGATGTGTACCTAATAAATTTTATTGATTTTAACTGTCTAGCATGATGACTGTAGTGGTGAGAGTCTGCATTGGGGAAGGCCAATAAGGAGACTATTGCAATAACCAATGTGTGAGATGAGGATAGCATGGATTAAAGTTTTTGCAGTGTTTTGTTTAAGGTAAAGGTGAATTTTAATATGTTTTTTAGGTGCACGTGGCATGATTTCAAGACAGATTGAATGTGGGGAACAAACAAAGGTTCAGAGTCAAGAATTACATGAGCTTGAGTGGTAGTAGTGATTGTCATATTCTCAACAGCGATAGAGATATCTGGTTGGTAACTACTATTTATTGGAGTACATATAATGAATTCTGTGTTAGAAATATTACATTTGAGGTGGTGAGATGACATCCAGGATGAAACAGCAGAAAGGCATTCAAAGACATGACCCAATACAGGTCCAGGTCGGATAGGGAGAGCTGAGCATCATCCGCATACAGATGATACTGAAATCCAAAAGAGCTGATTAGTTTGCTAAGAGATGAGATATAGATTGAGAAAAGCAAAGGGCCTAAGACTTAGCCTTGCAGAACTCCGACTGACAGAGGTAGTGAAGAGGAGGTAGAGTCAGAGAAGCAAACACTAAAAGAGTGATCAGATAGGTAAGATGTGAACCAGGAAAGGGTTGTGTCATTAATACCTAGGGAGTGCAGTGTTTGTATGAGAAGAGTATGATCAACAGTGTCAAATGCATCAGAAAGATCTAGAAGAATAAGTAGTAAGTAATGGCATTTAGACTTAGCAGTGACCAGATCATTCACAACTTTAGTAAGTGCTGTCTTTGTGGAGTGTTGGGAACGAAAGCCTGGCTGTAGTGGGTACTTATCATTTTAATCAGCAGAAATTGCATGTGAGTTCAATTTGCAGAGTAATGCAAATCAGATGCAATTTAGGAGAGAAAAAGAGCAAATATGACATTTACTGTTCATGACCTATTTTGGCATATCAAAGTTTATTTTTTCAAATTCTAAGTTTAGAAGTACTTCTAAAAATAAATCTTTGTTGCAAATGGGCTGTCATTTTGGACTTATTTACATCATTACAAAATATAATTTATCAAAAATAACAATCTCTTTTTATGTTTTAAGGCCCCCATACACCTGAAAGACATTGCACCCAATCATACAATCTCAATAGATTGTAAAACAAATTATATGTAGATGTGTGCACATCGTGTGCACACAATCATGTAATGTTGGCCCCGGGGGATTGGAGGATTGGTCCTCTGATCTGACGTGCTGCACATCAAATCAGTTGGGATTGGGAGCAGATTGCATGTGCTTTTAAGCACATGCGATTTGTCTTTAGATGGCTCATACAACAGGGGTGATGTGACACTCCCTCCCTAACTATCATAGAAGAGAGGTACAGCTTCTGGGGTGGCCGGTGGCAGTGAAGACGCTGTTAGCCTCAGAAGTTTCCAGCAGTAGTTGGGTGGGTGGCTGAAAAGAGCCGTGGACGTCCTTTTGCACAATTCTGTCATTACTCTGAGGATTGCTTCATTAGGGCTATTTAATAATGGCATAAGACAGCAGATGTGAGGAGATTGGTAGTTGCTGGCAAGCTGTAAATAAAAAAAAAAAAATGGATTTTTGGTACTCCTATCCTTTGGATCCTAGTAGGCAAGCCCCCCATTTAACTGAAGCTTCAATCATACAATCATGCAGCAGATGGATTGTATGACGGATTTCATGACAGATTGTGAGTACATTGTGTGTCCAAAAACCACCAAGGACTGGCGTGGAGTTGAAGGGAAATTGGCCGTAATCATGATTTTAAGATTTTAAGACCGGTCTTTATGATGAATGGCCACCATAACTTTATAGAGTTGTTTTGTGTGTGACTTTCTCACCCAGCTACTAGTCCCAGCCTGCAACTGTTATTATATTATACAAAATTTTTAAAAATACTGTGTAAAGTCTTCAGAGCATTTGGAGTGTTAAAGACGTACATTGCATCATTACATTGGTCAAGTTCCAGGAAAAAAGTCAGACATTTCAAGGTCCCACTAAAAGTAGCTCCTATTACATTCCAGCCTTGTGCGTCTCCATCTCTACTGAATTATTTGTTTTTAAACTGAAAATTACATAATTTTTTTTTTTTATGAATTTACTTGTACTGTCTTGTATAATCATGTTCAGGCATATAATGCCGGTTTTCAGGACATGTTTCAGCCTGCATTTGTGATACAATATTCAGCAACAGTGGTTTCATCTTCTGTGGCCATGTTGTGCAACCATAGAACTATTAATTTACTTAACTATTCTGTGGCTGATGCTGCCTCTTTGTATGCAGCTACTGGGACTCGCAAATCAGCTTTTTGGAATATCAATACAAATCCATGTAGCTGCTGCATTTGCTAATTTTTGTACAGTATCTGCATATTTATTCACAGCTGTATTATTGTACAACTCTAAATCAACTCTGATTTTTCTATTCCAATTTTAATTTATTTTTAATTATCTATGACTTTAAAGGTAAAATAAAGCAGATCACTGTTCCATTTTCCCTCTGTATTATTATCAGAAGTCAATTCCGTTGCCATCTCAACCCTATGTGAACTATTTTCCAATATGTTTCTAAAGGGTTGGTTATAATATACAGGTTGAATATCCCTTATCCAAATATCCAGGGCCGTATTAACAATGGGCCTGATGGAGCTACAGCTCCAGGCCCACTCTCCAAATAGGCCCATTTTGTAGATGAGGACTAGGGCTTTCCAATTAGCCCAGCCCCGTATCTCTAGCCCTCTGGTAACCGGAGATACCTCCGGGTGAAACTGGAACGTTTTCCCCATAGGATAACATGGGACCAGCTAAATCTGACCCCCACCCAGTTCTGACAGCTGCCAGTTCCTCCCCTGGCATTGCAAAAGCTCGAGGTTGATCTCATTTGAACCCAAATCGCTGGGCCTTCAATCTGATACCAGTTCATACGGGTTAATTCGTTCATATGGGTTAATTGGTTCCACAGATATTACGGGTAAACCGATTTTTAGATTTCTGAAATGTAATTTCATGGCTGTTCATGGTCTTTGAGGGCAGATTTCTCTGGAATCAAATTGCCCAGTTTCACGGGACCAAAACTTAAAAGTTCTTCAATATGATACTGGTCTCATGTAAATGATCAAGTTGGTTCCGAAGATATAGCCGATATAGCCGGTTAAAAGGGGGGGTGTTAGGGGGGGTCGTTTTCTCTCCCCTTCATACAAGAAAATGCAGGGAAATGTTCCTGCATGATTCTGGGACCATATTCCCTGGTAAATCCCTGCATTTTCTGGTTTGAAAGGGGTATTATTAAATAGTCAAAACCTGTAGTGCTCTGAATACAGCCGGGCAGCCCCCTGCTCTCTGCCTGGCTGTCAATGACTGTCACTTCTGCCCGGCGGTGGCTGTCCCCCAGTTACCATGAGCATGTATTCCCCCTTGGCAATGAGCATGTAATCCCACATGTCAATGAGCATGGAACCCCTGGCAATAAGCATGGAGCCCCTGGTAATGAGCACGTAGGTAAGCAGCACTTATGTAGCATAATTTTTAATAGGCCTTTACGGTGTTTGGCATAATAGGTAATCGACATTATGATGTGTGGCATAACATGTAATGGGAATTATGGTGTTCAGTTTTAATTTCTAAAGCATATTGTGAAATTTGGCTCAATCTGTTTGGTATAATGTTTATTTTGACTCAATCTATGTGGCAAATGGTTAATTTTGCCTTCATCTGTGTGGCATAATGTGAATATTTACTTCAATATGGACAACCTGATGACCGTATCACAGTCTCAATGGCTGAGTGGCCCTGGAACTGCAGCTGTCTCTACTCTACATGTTGCTCTCCAAAAGCAGCAGCATCATCATCGGCCTGAGTCCCATTATCTACGCCCTCATTGGGTCCGGCATAGCTCTGCCCTCCCCACTATGAGTCCCATATAGCTCTGCCACTCGCCAAATCCCCTGCAGCAGCAGGATGGAGAGGGGGAAGTGCACCTCTGCCAGGTGTTTCTTCTGTCTGCAGACTAGGTACTGTATGTGCCAGAGTTGTGCCCATAGTGCAGATGTGCTGAGGATAAGGCACCACTGGCACACACCTACAGTAGTTACGGTCCTGGCTATTGCACACAGCCCCAGTCTGTACTGCATTAGTGATTGTAATTAGTGTTTACAGATTAGAATTAATATTCCTATATGTGGATATACTTTCACCACCACAGACATAGAAATGGAGAAATAGTAAATATAGCATTGCAGAAATAGTACATTGCCCAGCAGGCTATATATCCATAACAGCATGCTAAATGCATTACTTACTAAAGCTTTTACTATGTAAACTAAGGAGAGAGGTGTTTAGTCAGAAACCCTATGGAAGTTATACATTTGAAAGATAAAATGTTTTTTAACTGCTTGATGAAATGATGGGTATTACTGTAGTTTGAAATCATATCTTGGCAAATCAGAACTCCTGTTTAAACCTCTCTTTTAGGGCAAGATGTATTAACCCCTTCACGACATTTGACGTATATATACGTCATGGCCGGGAAGTACTTCCCGACACATGACGTATATATACGTCATGACTTTAAACTGTCACTGCGTCTCGAGACGCAGTGACAGAGGGACGATGTCTGCTGTCCCTGACAGCAGACATGTCCCTGCATGCCCAGGGGGGGCTGCGATGCCGCCCCCCCGTCGGCGATCGCTGTGATTGGCTGTTCAGTGTGAACAGCCATTCACAGCGTTTTCCTGTGTTACCAGCGAATCAGACGCTTGGTAACACAGGTGTCAATCACCGCCGGGCGTCAGGGGGCATGAGGGGGTCATCGGTGACGATGACACCTCACCCCACCCTCACCCCACCTGCCCCCAAGGCTGTGATTGGTCCGTGGGACCCACGGACCAATCACAGCCAAGGCGCGACATTTAAACTACCGGTGACTGCGCTGCAGACGCCATTCCGGTCTGGAGTAGCGTGCAGAGCGGTCACCGTGCCTATCTGCCGTGATACTGACCTGATCCTTGCTCATACTTACCTGATCCTTGCAAATACCTTACCTGATCACTTGATCACTGCTTGTAGCGTGCTGGACGCTTCCTGGATCTGACTTCCTGAGACTTCCTGCTGCTGCTGCAGTGTGATAGAGAGATAGAGAGATAGAGAGAGAGAGATAGAGAGATAGTGACAGAGAGAGCTATATTTTGTGTCTGCTACCCCCCCTTTTTGGGGGTGCAGGGGTTTTTTATATATAAATAACTGTCGCTGCTGCTGCAGTGTCATAGTGATAGATAGTGAGAGATAGTGATAGATAGTGATAGATAGTGAGAGATAGAGAGATTTGTGTCTGCTACCCCCCCTTTTTGGGGGTGCAGGTTTTTTTTCTATATATATAACTGTCAGTGCTGCTGCTGCAGTGTCATAGTGATAGATAGTGATAGATAGTGAGAGATAGAGAGATAGAGAGAGATAGTGACAGAGAGTGATAGAGAGTGTATATTTTGAGTCTGCTACCCCCCCTTTTTGGGGGTGCAGGTTTTTTTTTATACATATAACTGTCAGTGCTGCTGCTGCAGTGTGATAGATAGTGATAGATAGTGATAGATAGTGATAGATAGTGATAGATAGTGAGAGATAGAGAGAGATAGTGACAGAGAGTGTATATTTTGTGTCTGCTACCCCCGCCTTTTGTGCTGATCACTATATCTGAGGTGATCAGCAACTTTTTGGGGGCGCAGAGGTTTTTTTTTTTTATATATACCTGTCAGTTGCTGCCAGTTGCACCAAAGGTTGTGCACCTGCTGCCCCTCACTGGTAATCAGTGTCGCATCACTGATCACCTTTTTTTTTTTTTTGTGGGTGCTGTGTGGTCTTTTTTTAATTTTTTTTTTACACACACTGTGATTTTGTGGGTGTCCTGTGGCCACTGTGCGCTGATCAGTGACGTACATCACTGATCAGCTTTTTCGGCACAGGGTTGATCTATTTTTTTTTTTTTTTATCAAATTCCTGTTGCCTTTGAGCGCTGTTCAGTGACAGACGTTACTGACCAACATCTGTGCTCAATTTTTGGCGCAGGACCTTTTTTTTTGTTTTTTTAACCCCTTCAATTTTTTTTTTTTTTAACCCCTTCAATTTTTTTTTTTTTAACCCCTTCAATTTTTTTTTTTTTGTATAAAGTATTTTTTTTTTCTGCACTACATACACACAACACACTACATACCCCCCGGGTTGAAATAAAGTTTGTACCCCCCCCCTACACTATACACGTGTTGAAACATTTCACTACCAGTAACACAAAAATAAAAATGTCATCCCAAATGTCATCCCAAATGTCATCCCAGTCATCCAGAAGAATGTATTCAGTGGAGGAGGCATATGCCATGCTTGCTTCTGATTCTGACACAGCCAGTGAGGCAAGCGGGGAATTTGAAGGATTCGTCTTAAGCTCCTCTTCCTCCTCTGGTGATGAGGGACCCCCTCAAAGACGCCCCCGTAGAGCAGCTGAGACCCCCCCCCCAATAATTGATCTCGTATGGACCCCACCACCAGACAATTTTGAGCCCCAGGTTCCTGAGTTTTTGGCCATGCCAGGAATCCAATTTGATTCCACAGGTCTCAGAGAAATTGACTTTTTCAAATTATTTTTCTCTGATGATTTTATAAATTTAATGGTGGACCAAACTAATTTATATGCCCAGCAGTTTATTGCTCAAAACCCCACGTCATCATTTGCTAGGTGGACCCCTGTAGATGCAGTAGAGATGATGACGTTTTGGGGTCTGGTGTTTCATATGGGCATAGTAAAAAAGCCACAAATTAGGCAATATTGGAGTACAGATGTTCTGTACAGCACCCCATTTTACCGTATGGCCATGACTCGGACTCGTTTTGAGGCAATCCATAAATTTATACATTACACCGATAATGCACAGTGCCCACCCAGAGATGATCCCACCTTTGACAGGCTATTCAAAGTCAGGCCGGTCATTGATCATTTCAGTGCCAAATTTGCAGAGCTGTACATCCCTGATAAATGTATTAGCATCGACGAGTCCCTTATACATTTTAAAGGAAGGGTTAAATTCCGCCAGTACCTTCCCAGTAAGAGGGCAAGGTATGGCATAAAAATGTATAAGCTGTGTGAAAGCACCACAGGGTACACCCACAAGTTTAGGGTATATGAAGGGAAGGATTCAAGAATTGAACCGCCAGAATGCCCCCCCTCCCTCGTAGGTGTTAGTGGCAAAATTGTCTGGGATTTAATGCACCCCTTCCTGGATAAGGGTTATCACCTCTATGTGGATAACTTTTACACCAGCATCCCCCTGTTTAAGGCCCTTGGTTCAAGAGGTACAGCAGCTTGCGGTACTGTGCGCAAGAACCAAAGAGGCCTCCCCAAAACGCACATTGCCCAAGTAATGAGAAGGGGTGAAAGCAGGGGAATATGCACCGAAAATATGTTGTTGGTCAAATATAAGGACAAGAGGGATGTCCTTATACTGACAACAATTCATGGAGACAGTACCACCTCCATCCCTGTACGAGGTACCAGTACCCACACCTCAAAACCAAATTGTATCCTAGATTACAATAAGTACATGGGCGGAGTGGATCTTTCAGATCAGGTACTGAAGCCGTACAGTGCCCTGCGGAAAACAAATATCTGGTACAAGAAGCTGGCTGTGTATATCATCCAGATGGCACTGTATAACGCTTACGTGCTATTCCGTTCTACCGGCCAGAGGGGGACATTTATGCACTTTCAAGAGGAAGTCATAAAGGGCCTAATATTTGGGAACCAGCAGGCAGAGGGCCCCAGTACTTCTAGTACTGGCCCCCGTATTGTACCAGGGCAGCATTTTCCCAACGAAATCCCCTCCACTGCAAGAAAGGGCAGGACACAAAAAAGGTGCAAAGTTTGCTATAAAAAGGGAATAAGAAAGGAAACTATTTTCCACTGTGAAACTTGCCCCGACAAACCCGGCCTATGTATAAAGGAGTGTTTCAAAATATACCACACATCGATGGATTATTAGGTTCATCATTTCACCGTCCATCGGGGGTCTTGCTAATGCCACATAGCACCCACCATTCATTCCACCAGAATCTGAGCTGCAAAATCCAAAAATTACTCCTTCCCTTCTGAGTCCTGCCATGCACCCAACTGGTATTTTTTGTTCTCATGTGAGGCATTGCCGTACTCTGGAGAAATGGGGGCACATATTTTGGGGTGCTTTGTCTCCTTCATTCCTTGTGAAAATGAAAAATTTTGAGCCAGAAGTACATTTTTGTGTAAAAAAATGTAATTTTTCATTTTCACAGCCCAGTTGTACCAAAATTGGTGAAACCCCTGGGGGTTTGAAATGTACACTATACCCCTAGATGAATTCCCTGAGGGGTGTACTTTGCAAAATGGGGTCACTTGTGGGGGGGTTCCACTGTATTGGCAATGCAACATAGCACCCACCATTCATTCCACCAAAATCTGTGCTGCCAAATCCAAAAATCACTCCTTCCCTTCTGAGTCCTGCTATGCGCCCCACTGGTATTTTTTGGTCACATGTGAGGCATTGCCGTACTCGGGAGAAATGGGGGCACAGATTTTGTGGTGCTTTGTCTCCTTCATTCCTTGTGAAAATGAAAAATTTTGAGCCAGAACTGCATTTTTGTGTAAAAAAATGTAATTTTTCATTTTCACTGCCCAGTTGTATCAAAATTGGTGAAACCCCTGGGGGTTTGAAATGTACACTATACCCCTAGATGAATTCCCTGAGGGGTGTACTTTGCAAAATGGGGTGACTTGTGGGGGGGTTCCACTGTATTGGTGCAACATAGCACCCACCATGTATTCCACCAAAATCTGTGCTGCAAAATCCAAAAATCACTCCTTCCCTTCTGAGTCCTGCCATGCGCCCAACTGGTATTTTTTGGTCACATGTGAGGCATTGCCGTACTCGGGAGAAATTGGGGCACAGATTTTGGGGTGCTTTGTCTCCTTCATTCCTTGTGAAAATGAAAAATTTTGAGCCAGAACTGCATTTTTGTGTAAAAAAATGTAATTTTTCATTTTCACTGCCCACTTGTATCAAAATTGGTGAAACCCCTGGGGGTTTGAAATGTACACTATACCCCTAGATGAATTCCCTGAGGGGTGTAGTTTGCAAAATGGGGTGACTTGTGGGGGGGTTCCACTGTATTGGTGCTTTGGGAGTCTTGATAATGCAACATGGCACCCACCATTCATTCCACCAAAATCTGTGCTGCCAAATCCAAAAATCACTCCTTCCCTTCTGAGTCCTGCCATGCGCCCAACTGGTATTTTTTGGTCACATGTGAGGCATTGCCGTACTCGGGAGAAATTGGGGCACAGATTTTGGGGTGCTTTGTCTCCTTCATTCCTTGTGAAAATGAAAAATTTTGAGCCAGAACTGCATTTTTGTGTAAAAAAATGTAATTTTTCATTTTCACTGCCCAGTTGTATCAAAATTGGTGAAACCCCTGGGGGTTTGAAATGTACACTATACCCCTAGATGAATTCCCTGAGGGGTGTACTTTGCAAAATGGGGTGACTTGTGGGGGGGTTCCACTGTATTGGTGCTTTGGGAGTCTTGCTAATGCAACATGGCACCCACTATTCATTCCACCAAAATCTGTGCTGCCAAATCCAAAAATCACTCCTTCCCTTCTGAGTCCTGCCATGCGCCCAACTGGTATTTTTTGGTCACATGTGAGGCATTGCCGTACTCGGGAGAAATTGGGGCACAGATTTTGGGGTGCTTTGTCTCCTTCATTCCTTGTGAAAATGAAAAATTTTGAGCCAGAACTGCATTTTTGTGTAAAAAAATGTAATTTTTCATTTTCACTGCCCAGTTGTATCAAAATTGGTGAAACCCCTGGGGGTTTGAAATGTACACTATACCCCTAGATGAATTCCCTGAGGGGTGTACTTTGCAAAATGGGGTGACTTGTGGGGGGGTTCCACTGTATTGGTGCAACATAGCACCCACCATTTATTCCACCAAAATCTGTGCTGCAAAATCCAAAAATCACTCCTTCCCTTCTGAGTCCTGCCATGCGCCCAACTGGTATTTTTTGGTCACATGTGAGGCATTGCCGTACTCGGGAGAAATTGGGGCACAGATTTTGGGGTGCTTTGTCTCCTTCATTCCTTGTGAAAATGAAAAATTTTGAGCCAGAACTGCATTTTTGTGTAAAAAAATGTAATTTTTCATTTTCACTGCCCAGTTGTATCAAAATTGGTGAAACCCCTGGGGGTTTGAAATGTACACTATACCCCTAGATGAATTCCCTGAGGGGTGTACTTTGCAAAATGGGGTGACTTGTGGGGGGGTTCCACTGTATTGGTGCTTTGGGAGTCTTGCTAATGCAACATGGCACCCACTATTCATTCCACCAAAATCTGTGCTGCCAAATCCAAAAATCACTCCTTCCCTTCTGAGTCCTGCCATGCGCCCAACTGGTATTTTTTGGTCACATGTGAGGCATTGCCGTACTCGGGAGAAATTGGGGCACAGATTTTGGGGTGCTTTGTCTCCTTCATTCCTTGTGAAAATGAAAAATTTTGAGCCAGAACTGCATTTTTGTGTAAAAAAATGTAATTTTTCATTTTCACTGCCCAGTTGTATCAAAATTGGTGAAACCCCTGGGGGTTTGAAATGTACACTATACCCCTAGATGAATTCCCTGAGGGGTGTACTTTGCAAAATGGGGTGACTTGTGGGGGGGTTCCACTGTATTGGTGCTTTGGGAGTCTTGCTAATGCAACATGGCACCCACTATTCATTCCACCAAAATCTGTGCTGCCAAATCCAAAAATCACTCCTTCCCTTCTGAGTCCTGCTATGCGCCCCACTGGTATTTTTTGGTCACATGTGAGGCATTGCCGTACTCGGGAGAAATGGGGGCACAGATTTTGGGGTGCTTTGTCTCCTTCATTCCTTGTGAAAATGAAAACTTTTGAGCCAGAACTGCATTTTTGTGTAAAAAAAATGTAATTTTTCATTTTCACTGCCCAGTTGTATCAAAATTGGTGAAACCCCTGGGGGTTTGAAATGTACACTATACCCCTAGATGAATTCCCTGAGGGGTGTACTTTGCAAAATGGGGTGACTTGTGGGGGGGTTCCACTGTATTGGTGCTTTGGGAGTCTTGCTAATGCAACATGGCACCCACCATTCATTCCACCAAAATCTGTGCTGCCAAATCCAAAAATCACTCCTTCCCTTCTGAGTCCTGCCATGCGCCCAACTGGTATTTTTTGGTCACATGTGAGGCATTGCCGTACTCGGGAGAAATTGGGGCACAGATTTTGGGGTGCTTTGTCTCCTTCATTCCTTGTGAAAATGAAAAATTTTGAGCCAGAACTGCATGTTTGTGTAAAAAAATGTAATTTTCCATTTTCACATCCCAGTTGTACCAAAATTGGTGAAACCCCTGGGGGTTTGAAATGTACACTATACCCCTAGATGAATTCCCTGAGGGGTGTAGATTGCAAAATGGGGTGACTTGTGGGGGAGGTTCCTAACTTTTAGCACTTATGGTGCCTAGAAACCTACATGGTGCCTAAAAAAAAATCTCATAAAAAGGAGGCTCCAAAATCAAGTAGGTGCTCCTTCTATTATGAAGCCTGTGGTTTGGTCAACGTGCACACTAGGGCCACATATAGGATATTTTTGAAAACAAAAGAATTGGGGGAATCAATTTTTAGTCACATTTCTCTAGTAAAATCTACTGTATTCGTTAGAAAAATGTATTAAAATTGAAACTCTGCAAAAAAAAAGAAATTTTGAAATTTCACCTACACTTTGTTTTAATTCCTGTGAAACACCTAAAGGGTTAACAAACTTCCAAACTGCTGTTTTGAATACTGTGAGGGGTGCAGTTTTTGAAATGGCATCATTTATGGGGGTGTCTCACATACAAGTCCCTCAAAGTCACATCAGAACTGAACTGGTCCCTAAAAAAATCAGTGTTTGAAATTTTCTTGAAAATTTGAGAATTTGCTAGTCATATTTGAAGCCTCCTAGTGTCCAAAAAAATGAAAAGGAAGTTGAAATAATGATTGCTACATAAAGTAGACATATGGTCTTTGTTAGTTATTAACTATTTTGAGTGGTATGATTATTTGTCTCACAAGCAGAAAATGTGACATTTTGCATATTGCTAAATTTTCCATTTTTTCACGATATTTTGGTATTTTTCACAAAAAAACACAGACTGTATCGACCAAAATTTACCACTAACTTGAAGTACAATGTGTCACGAAAAAACAATCTCAAAATCACTGGGATAAGTAAAAGCAAAAAAAAGTTATCCCCACTTAAGTGAGACATGTCAGATTTGAAAAAAAGGGCTCTGTCATGAAGGCACAAACTGGCTCTGTCATGAAGGGGTTAACTAAAGCTGGCCATACATCTACAGATATATTGTTTGATTTGGCTGGTTGGAACAAAAACCAGGAAATATCTGAATGACAGTTTGTCAGTTTTCCAGTATTTCAAAGCAAATGGTCAACTGTCATTTGCTCTCATCCTTTACCAGGGTGTGTGGTTTGCCTGTCAATAAGGGAGGGGAGGAGGAATCTGGGCTATTTAAAGCCTCTGCAGCTTATTTGTCTGTGAGACTGCTCTGGCTTCACAGTGACTGGCAGTGACTTACTACTGGAAGTCCAACCTGAAAGTCACCCAAAGCAGTCCCCAAGCGCAAGTGCTGGCCCCAAGCTTCTTCATGGTCTGCTGAGCGGCAGCCCATAAAAACCAGGTTCCGTGCATGCGCAGTATAAGGTGATACTGCACATGCTCTGGACCCGAGAACCTGAATATGCCTCTGGGGGCTGCTGCAAAAGCATCCCATAGAGCCTTGGGGCCAGTGCATGCGCAGTACTGAAAAAGCTACTGCGTATGTGCCGGCCCCGCAACAGGGACCAGGACTAGCGGCCAGGGCCTGGTATATGTGGTGGCAGCTGGTGGGGACCACGAGCGACATAGCGTTAGTGGTGGCAGAGGTAAGAGCCGATGCTGAAAATAACCCATGCCATGCCAGATAGTGGCTGGTGACTAGAGAGTAGGTCTCCATTAGTGAGTGACAGGGCTGGGACCATTCTACTCTGTGAAAAGTTAAAGTTTTGCACTCATCCAAGTTAAATAGATCAGTAGTGAAAGTCCAGAATCCGCTTGCTTGCTTGCATTATAAGGCTACTTTGCCACTCTTGTCTTTCCCTTTGAATAATGTACATTTCATGTGTGTCCTTACTTTGCCTTCCACCTCTCATCACCCTAGCTCTTTATACCAACCGGCTAAGTTATTGAATTTTTTATTTATATTGCTTTATCTTTTTTTTTGTCTGACCTTTCAACCAACAATGTTAAAAAAAGGCTATGCTAAAGTCTGATTGCTTCCAAATACCTCTCTATCCTCATCCTTTATTATTTTACAGCAGGGACATTATAACAAACATTGCTATCATTACACTGTATTATTGCTTTCTCACTGAAATATTTATATCATCCCTCTAAGGAGCTAACCTAAACTTCTCTCCTGAAACATCTTAGAAACACGCATAATAAACCAGACAAAAAACCCTCTTGAAACCTAGTAAAACATGCATGCAAAAACACACACACACTAAATATACAAGTATATCACTGCAGCAATATACAAATATAATTTTTAATAGAGATGTGCGGCGGCCACATTTTCGGGCTTTGGTTTTGGATCTGGATCTCCCTTCGTGTTTTGGATCTGGATTGGTTTTGGCAAAACCACCCTTGTGGGTTTTGGTTTTGGATCTGTATTTTTATGAAAAAATGCTAAAAATGGCAGAATTTGGGCCTGTTTTTGCCCCTAAAGTATTATTAACCTCAATAACATTAGTTTCCACTCATTTCTAGTCAATTTTGATCACTTCACAGCTTACAAAATTGTTTTCATTTACTGTAGTTGGGCCAAAAGGGTATACCGAGGTAGCTGGATGACTAAGCTAAGCGACAGCAGTCGGCATCACATACATGTGGACCTTACACTTCCAACCTGGCAGAGCGGCACTGCAGGGGCAGACAGGGTGGCAGTTTAATAAACTATCTCAAAAAAAGAGAAATGCTCCAAACAGCAAATACAAAGAGGTATCGGCCTTGTCATGACTGGTGGTAGCAGCTTCAGCACTCCCACTATTTCCTCCTCCATCATCCTCCAAAAATGTGTTTTTAATTTATTTATTACTTTTATTTATTTTTCTTACTTTACACTGGACACAGCCTGTCACACTGGACACAGCCCCTTGGACACTGGACACTGCCCCTGGACACTGCCCCTGGACACTGGACACAGCCTGTCACCCTGGACACAGCCCCTGGACAATGGACACAGCCTCTGGACACAGCTCCTGTAGACTGGACACAGCCGTCACACTGGACACAGCCCCTGGACAATGAACACAGCCGTCACACTGGACACAGCCTCTGGACACCGCCCCTGGACACAGCTCCTGTACACTGGACAATGGATATATGTCACGCTGGACACTGGATATATGCCGTCACACAATGGTTAGATGTCACACTGGCCACTGGATATATGTCGTCACACTGGACACAGGATATATGTCGTCATACTGGACACAGGATATATGTCGTCACACTGGACACTGGATATATGTCGTCACACTGGACACTGGATATATGTCGTCACAGTGGACACAGGATATATGTCGTCACACTGGACACAGGATATATGTCGTCACACTGGACACAGGATATATGTCGTCACACTGGAGACTGGATATATGTCGTCACACTGGACACTGGATATATGTCGTCACACTGGACAATGGATATATGTCACGCTGGACACAGGATATATGCCGGCACACATTACATGTCACACTGGACACAGGATATATGTTGTGACTTGTGACACTGGACACAGGATATATTGTCGTCACACTGGACACTGGATAGATGTCGTCACACTGGACACAGGATATATGTCGTCACACTGGACACAGGATATGTCGTTACACAGGACAGGACACAGGATATATGTCGTGAGTGACTCGTGACACTGGACAATGGATAAGATATAGGCCGTCACACTGGAAACAGCCCCTTGTATTACTGCAGCCCCTGTACACAGTGTACTACTCAGCAGCACTGCAGCCCCTGCGTGTGAGCACTGCAGCACTGAGTTAGTTAGTTAAATCACAAAAAACACAGGGTTCAGGGCTAAATAAATCACAACACAGGGCTTAGGGCTAAATAAATCACAACAGGGCACAGGCCACAGGACAGCCCCTGGACAGTGGACACTGCAGCCCCTGCGTGTGAGCACCGCAGCACCTAGTTAGTTAAATCACACTACAGGGCTCAGGCCTATAAACAGTCACTGACTCTCAAGTCTACAACACAGGGCAGTTAGGGCAGGTCACGGAGCACAGCACAGCACGGAGCACATGGCACGGAGCACAGCACAGGGCAGTGAGGACAGGTCACGGAGCACAGCACAGCACGGAACACATGGCACGGAGCACAGCACAGGGCAGTGAGGGCACAGGTCAGGTCACTGAGCAAATGGCACAGAGCACAGCACGGAGCACACAGAGCTTCCCAACCACCCTCTTCCCTCTCCAAGATTGGAGTGAAGATTGCGGGGCGCGCGTGCGTCTTTTATAAGATCCTGCTCCCGCGAGAATCCGACAGCGCGATGATGACGTTCGGCCTCGTTATTGGTCCGGAATTCAGGCGGGAACTCCCGAGCCGGCTCGGATCTGGCCCGGATCCCCGATATTCGGATCTGTCGGATCTCGGGAATCCGGACCCGCTCATCTCTAATTTTTAATGCAGACATTTAGGGGGAAATTTACCAATATGAAAAACCTAGTTTTTCGTATTGGTATTTCCCCTACGGTTGCATACGACTGTTTAAGTCGTATGCAAACTCGTGTTCCGGAGGGTCAGTTACAAAGCAGTCAGATACGACTGCTTTGTAACCCTCCGATGGTGTAGCCATCCGTATTAGCGGCCGTATATACGGCTGCTAATACGAATTATTTGTAGGCAGTCTGCACGGATCAGTCAGATCCGTGCAGGCTGCAGTGTGTAAAAAAAAAATAGAAAAATAAATAAATGAAAAAAAAAAAAACAGCGTGGGGTCCCCCCCACAGCTGTAACCAGCACCAGGCTGAAGGAGCCAGGGCCGGTAATTAAAAATCAGGGAACCCGACAAATAGGGGTTCCCCGATTTTTAACAACCAGCCCCAGGCTCCAGGTCCGGGGCTGGTTCCCAAAATACGGGGGACAAAATGACTAGGGGTCCCCCGTATTTTAAGAACCAGCCCCAGGCAAAACCAGCCAGCAGGGTAATGTCACAGCCGGGGGACACTTATGATATAAGGTCCCGCGGCCAAAACATTAACCC
Organism: Crinia signifera; assembly: GCF_055691185.1. Taxonomy (NCBI): domain Eukaryota; kingdom Metazoa; phylum Chordata; class Amphibia; order Anura; family Myobatrachidae; genus Crinia; species Crinia signifera. The sequence continues at coordinate 290,512,529 of NC_139218.1, read as the reverse complement.
TACCGACCAGTCAGCCTGGCCAGGGGCCCTGGGGGAGTGGGGACCCCCCCAATGAAGGGGTCCCCCCCCTCCAGGACTTACCTGACCAGGCTGAAGCCTGGTGCTGTCCTCGATGCCCCTGGGCGGTGGGCATCGAGCTGATAAATGGTGTAAAAAAATAGATAAAACTATTGTTTTTTACTGTGGCACTACAAGTGCCAGCAAGCCTCCCCAGCAAGCTGGGACTTGGAGAACCACAAGTCCCAGCCTGCTGGGCATTAAAGGGCCCGCTGGCACTTGTAGTTCCACAGTTAAAAAAATAGTGCACAAAACACACTGACACACATTTAAAATAAAACTTTAATACATCCATTACACACATACTAATACTTACCTATCTTCTTCCCGTAGGTAGCCCTGGTCCTGATGTCCTCCGGTCCTGTGTCGGCGTTCCTCTTCATGTCGACGTCCTTCTTGAAGTCGACGTCCCTGTCGGCGATGGCGTCCGGTGTCCGGGTCCGACGAAATCCATGGAGGAAGCTATGGAAGGAAACCATACTCACCTGTCCCAGCGCGACGTAGTCCAGGTAAGGGTCTTTGCAAAAAAACAAACCGAACACCCCGAATCCAGCCGGACAAAGAGCCGCACAGTGTTTACATCGTGCGGCTCCGCCTCCCGAATGCCGCTATTGGCCGCCTTGCGGCCTAGCGGCTCCTGATTGGCCGCTAGGCCGCAAGGCGGCCAATAGCGGCATTCGGGAGGCGGAGCCGCACGATGTAAACAAACACCGTGCGGCTCTCTGTCCGGCTGGATTCGGGGTGTTCGGTTTGTTTTTTTGCAAAGACCCTTACCTGGACAACGTCGCGCTGGGACAGGTAAATATGGTTTCCTTCCACAGCTTCCTCCATGGATTTCGTCGGACCCGGACACCGGACGCCATCGCCGACAGGGACGTCGACTTCAAGAAGGACGTCGACATGAAGAGGAACGCCGACACAGGACCGGAGGACATCAGGACCAGGGCTACCTACGGGAAGAAGATAGGTAAGTATTAGTATGTGTGTAATGGATGTATTAAAGTTTTATTTTAAATGTGTGTCAGTGTGTTTTGTGCACTATTTTTTTAACTGTGGAACTACAAGTGCCAGCGGGCCCTTTAATGCCCAGCAGGCTGGGACTTGTGGTTCTCCAAGTCCCAGCTTGCTGGGGAGGCTTGCTGGCACTTGTAGTGCCACAGTAAAAAACAATAGTTTTATCTATTTTTTTACACCATTTATCAGCTCGATGCCCACCGCCCAGGGGCATCGAGGACAGCACCAGGCTTCAGCCTGGTCAGGTAAGTCCTGGAGGGGGGGGACCCCTTCATTGGGGGGGTCCTCACTCCCCCAGGGCCCCTGGCCAGGCTGACTGGTCAGTAGGGTTAATGTTTTGGCCGCGGGACCTTATATCATAAGTGTCCCCCGGCTGTGACATTACCCTGCTGGCTGGTTTTGCCTGGGGCTGGTTCTTAAAATACGGGGGACCCCTAGTCATTTTGTCCCCCGTATTTTGGGAACCAGCCCCGGACCTGGAGCTGGTTGTTAAAAATCGGGGAACCCCTATTTGTCGGGTTCCCTGATTTTTAATTACCGGCCCCGGCTCCTTCAGCCTGGTGCTGGTTACAGCTGTGGGGGGGACCCCACGCCGGTTTTTTTTTTTATATTTAATTTTTTTTCTTTTTTTTTTTACACTGCAGGTAAATCCCGAAAATACAAATTCGTAAAAAAAAGGTGTATTTCTCCCTACGAATACACCTTTTTTCTACGAATCCATTTTGGTAAATGTCCCCCTTAGGGTGAAATGTAATAGGGTGGGATTTTTTAGACGTGCAATTTTTGGTTAAAAAATAATTTACACGTTTTTAAAAAATCGCACATGTAATAGGGTGCGATTCGCGGCAAAAAAAAACACAGTTTTTTTCCCGCGAAATTGCACATTTTGAAGTGGCGATTTTTAGACACACTTCAATTCGCATCCAGATGTTTTCCCATTGGAAAGCATGTAACTCGCACATGTAATAGGGTGAGATTTTTGGTAAAGGTTTGGTGAAAATTAGACCAGGTTCTGGCTGGCGAATTTGACAGTACCATGCACAGATCATTGTGATCTGTGCATGTTCTGTCCCAAAAAAAAAGACTTAAAAAAACAAACAAAAAAAAATGGCGTGAGCATAACCAGCGCTGGGCTCAAAGAGCCAGTCCTGGTTTCATAAAATCACAGGAACAAACAAGGGTTCCCTGGATTGTACAAAACCAGCACCAGGCTCAAGGGCCGGTCCTGGTTCCCAAAATACAGGGGACAAAATGACTAGGGTTCCCCCTTATTTCAAGAACCAGCACCAGGCCCAACCAGCCAGCAGGGTAATGCCACAGCCTGGGGGAGACATTTTATACAAGTCCCCCTGGCCAAAGTTTCACCCCCTGATGGGTCAGCATGGGCAGGGTCCTTGGGGAGTGGGGACCCCCCAAAGAAGTGGTCCCCCTCCTCCAGAACTTACCTGCCCATGCTGAATCCCGGGGCTGTCCTTGATGCTGTGGAACTATGAGTCCCAGCAAACCTGTACCACATGCAGGGGCTTGGAGAAGTCCTAGCATGAGGGGCAATAACTTGTAGTCCCACAGTAGCACAAATGCTACTTGTTTCCTAGCACGGCCACAATCGCATTGATCTTGTGCCCTTAATAGTGGTATGCGATGGCCCCCGACGCGATGGACCCGATTTCCCATTGAAATGCATTGAAAAGTTAAAAAATCGCGTCGGTCGCGTCGCATGCGGCTAAATAAGCATTAAATGGTCCCGACGTGATGCCCCCGATTTCCCATAGGGAACAATGTTAAATGGCTCAATTTACCCAAATCAACAGGGAACAATGTTAAATGGTCCAGAAACCCCCCAAAACACCCCAGAACAGTGAAATGGCCCCCCAAAATTAGTTAACGCCACCCCACGATCAACGTGAACCCGAAGCGTGGCGAGCGCAGCGAGCCCGCGAGGGGCGGTGGTACGCGTCCTCCGACCTTTTCATATCCCCACTATCCACGTCGGCGTGGAGTTGAGAATAGAATAGTGTGGCGAGCGCAGCGAGCCACCGAGCCCGAAGCGTGGCGAGCGCAGCGAGCCCCGCGAGGGGCCGCGGATACCTTCACAGGTAAACGCGTCCCCTCGCAGGCTTCACAGGTGTCCGCGTCGCCACGGACACCTGTGAAGCCCGCGAGGGGACGCGTATAACTGTGAAGGTATCCGCGTCCCCTCGCGGGGCTCGCTGCGCTCGCCACGCTTCGGGCTCGGTGGCTCGCTGCGCTCGCCACACTATTCTATTCTCAACTCCACGCCGACGCGGATACCTTCACAGGTAAACGCGTCCCCTCGCGGGCTTCACAGGTAAACGCGTCGCCACGGACACCTGTGAAGCCCGCGAGGGGACGCGTATAACTGTGAAGGTATCCGCGTCCCCTCGCGGGGCTCGCTGCGCTCGCCACGCTTCGGGCTCGGTGGCTCGCTGCGCTCGCCACACTATTCTATTCTCAACTCCACGCCGACGTGGATAGTGGGGGTATGAAAAGGTCGGAGGACGCGTACCGCCGCCCCTCGCGGGCTCGCTGCGCTCGCCACGCTTCGGGTTCACGTTGATCGTGGGGTGGCGTTAACTAATTTTGGGGGGCCATTTCACTGTTCTGGGGTGTTTTTGGGGGTTTCTGGACCATTTAACATTGTTCCCTGTTCATTTGGGTAAATTGAGGCATTTAACATTGTTCCCTATGGGAAATTGGGGGCATCGCGTTGGGACCATCACATGCGATTTTTTAGCACGCATGCGATAAGACCGATTAGATTTTTTTACCTGCGATGCCCCCGATTAGAATCGGTGTGGCCGTGCTAGGAAACAAGTACCGCACAAATAGTTAAATAAATACACACACACACACACAGTGGCGTAAGTTCATACCAGGTGCCCGGAGGCGACAAAGATTGCAGTGCCCCCCCCCCCAGCATCTATTAACCGCTAACATGGGGACAGTAAGCAGTAGCTGAGACTAGGATCTCTGTCACCCACCAGCACACAACCTCCCCCCGGTCCCCGTCAGCCTGTCTGCATGTGTGCAACTGCGTACACAATATACATAAAATCACACATATATAGTCCCACATATGCATACATACACCTATGCATACATTCAGTCATATATACATAGTCAAACACCAGTATGCATACATATACAGTCACACTCCTATTCACAGACAGTCACACCCATGCACATATACAGTCACACACCTATTCACAGCCAGTCACACCCATGCACATATACAGTCACACACCTATTCACAGACAGTCACACCCATGCACATATACAGTCACACACCTATTCACAGACAGTCACACCCATGCACATATACAGTCACACACCTATTCACAGCCAGTCACACCCATGCACATATACAGTCACACACCTATTCAGACAGTCACACCCATGCACATATACAGTCACACACCTATTCACAGACAGTCACACCCATGCACATATACAGTCACACACCTATTCACAGCCAGTCACACCAATGCACATATACAGTCACACACCTATTCACAGCCAGTCACACCAATGCACATATACAGTCACACACCTATTCACAGCCAGTCACACCAATGCACATATACAGTCACACACCTATTCACAGACAGTCACACCCATGCACATATACAGTCACACACCTATTCACAGACAGTCACACCCATGCACATATACAGTCACACACCTATTCACAGCCAGTCACACCAATGCACATATACAGTCACACACCTATTCACAGCCAGTCACACCCATGCACATATACAGTTACACACCTATTCACAGCCAGTCACACCCATGCACATATACAGTTACACACCTATTCACAGACAGTCACACCAATGCACATATACAGTCACACACCTATTCACAGACAGTCACACCCATGCACATATACAGTCACACACCTATTCACAGACAGTCACACCCATGCACATATACAGTCACACACCTATTCACAGCCAGTCACACCAATGCACATATATAATACAATAGTTACACAGATAAATAAATACATAGAGTGCACCTTGTCACACTCACCATTCATCCTGAGGGCCTGCCGTTTGGCCCTGCCCCCTTTTCGGACTGTCCAGCTCCTCCAGAGCCTCAGCCTGCTGACTGGTTTATTAAACCCTGTGGAAAGGCTGGTGAGGGGTGTCAGGGGCTGAGAAGACTAGCCCCATCTTCATCTGGCTGCCGGGTGCACGGACAGCACTACAGGGAAGAAACTGAAAGTAAATGATATTGTGTTTACTTTCAGTTTCATGCCTGCAGTGAGTGCACACAGGACCCGGCTGCCGTAGCAGCAGTGACTGTAAGTGCTGCTGACTTTGATCTGGCTGGGCTCCCACAGTTTTGCCCCCCTAATTTTTGCACTTGCTCCTTCTCTCCTGCTGTGACTGCTCTGCGTTGCCGCTCACTGCAGAAGCAGAAGGACAGGAGATGCCTGGTTCTGGCTCCTCTGTGCCCCCCCTAGTGGCTAACGCCCGGCGGCCAATGTCTCCATTGCCTCCGGGAGTTACGCCACTGCACACACACACACACACACTGACAGTAAAACTTTATTTCACATGGAGCCCATTTGTAATACCCTGGTACTGCAAGAGTTAATACCATTTAATTTTATCATGCATAGCTAGGGCTATTTCCTGTGCACTGATTGGGAGAAGTTTGGAGATCAGGCAGTGATCACATGCAAGCCTCCTGCAGAGGGGGAAGACAGAAAGTTTAAGTTAGAAGGTAGCAGATTCAGCACAAGTTTGGAGTGAACAGTGAAGGGGAGAAGGTGCATGGATGGTTGCTGGGGCCATGGAATGGCTAACTGTCATTTCCATGGTCCCCAGCTTTGGAAACAGCAGTCATGAGTTGCAATCATTCTATGGAGAGAGCAGCAGCACCTGTGGGTGCTTTCCTGCAGAGTAACATGAGGAGAATGCAGCCCCTCACAGCACATGTGGGGAGTGCTGCCAGTCCCAGCAAGGCACCTAACAGAGAGAGAGAGATCGCAGTGTGAGAGAAGCAGTACACAGAGTCCAGTGAGATGGTGATGCCCACCTGTAGAGGTGCCCTAGAAGAGTGACAGGTGTGAGTCTCAGGAGAGAACGTATCTGGGTGAGTGGTCGAAGCCACGCCGCATGATGAGTAGCCCCCCATTGACAAGAGTCTTTGTTATGTATGAGAGAGACAGTAACCTGTGATGTGTAGCACTACTGGTCCCAGGATGCCCTGGTATGAACTGCTGTTCGCCATATTTATGCTGCTGCAATTAAGTGATGTGCTAGAGGAGGTGCCTTGATGTAACTGATGTAACCAATATGATTAATGTGCTGGAGGAGATGGAGTGATAAGTGACCTGATGTAACCATTATGCTGTGTGCTGGAGGAGAGTGTTCAGAAGTTTCCCCTGCTTCATCCCTGCTATATGTTAAATAAACTGTTTATTGCTGTTTTATGAGATGGCCTGGTAACCAATTCTTTCTGCACTGCACTGACACCTATAGTCCACTCCCACAATGCAACCGTAATTAAACTCCAGATTATTCAGGTGACCCCCTGGTACCTGTGCCTTACCCATGACCAGCCGGAGGAAAGTAAGTGTGATGCACCATAGCCAGTGACTGCAGGTATGCCATACCTAGTGCCAGTGGGATTTTACACATTCATCCATACTTACCTATGTTGATAGAAGATCGGTCCCCTTCTCCTGTAGAATCCATAGTAGGGTACCTGTGGATAGAAAACATACTCACCGGACATCTTCATCGCTTCTCCGGGAGCCCTACCTGCAGTGCACATGGTTTTTCCCATTTTAAGAAGAAATTTGCCCTGCTTTCTGGTTTTTAATTAGGCCCAGGACCACAACTCATTTGTTGCTAAAGGTCTGCGATTAAAGGTGTGTGATTAAATTCAAGTCAAAATGCACTTTTTAAAACATGCAATTTTTTATGGGTGCAATTTTTTTTATAAAAGCATAAATCTCATGAAACTTCTCATAATATTACCACAGAAAACATGTTTACACCAACTAGAATACGAGTTAAAGATGTTATTCAGGGTTGCCTACCCTCCCTGAATGGCTGGCCATGCCCCCAAAACATGACATACCATTGTAGCTCCATCTGCATCCTTCCCCTTTTTTATCCCTCTAGCAGCCCCACCCCTTGCCTGAAGGAACTGTCTGCCCTCTCCCGGAGAAGGCAGCCATACAGTAGACGACCCTGATGTTACTGTATACATTTATCCTCAGTGTGATACATTTCACGTTATACATAACTATAACTAATGAGTGCCGTATGACTCTGTATTTGACTTTTGCCATTAAAATTTATATTTGCTAATGCAGCTTCTGCTATTTAAAATGATATGCAGCATGCCTAAAGTCATGCCTATATTCACTGTAATGTTTCCAGGAAAACACTCTTTAAATTTCAAATGCAGATACAGCCACCATCTCACACAGATTACACTAGGCAACAGCCAAAAAGGATCCTACGTAAAAACAACCAATTCTTACTGATTTCAATGCACTGAACACGGATATGATGTTAAAAATTGTTTATTAGTTCAAGTATTGAAGATCCTTAGTCCACTTCAGCATAGGGAATTACTCCCAGTGGGGTCAATCCTTAACGACAGTCCATGGATCCAGGAGTAAAGAATGTACAACATGTGCCATTGGTTGATTCAAAGAACAAATTGCTGCCACCACTTCATATTAAACTTAGTTTAATGAAGAACATTGTTTAGGCACTGGATAAGGATGGCCAAGCAGTACCTTCAGAGATGGTAATACACTTCTATGTTGCATCCAATTAGCTGCCTGTCATCACGATAACATGCCTCTGGTTGGTTGAGAGACAGCATTTCACAGCCAACCAGCAGCCTGTTACCATAGTAACGGCCACTACTTAGATACGACAGGTGCTTTTCAGACCAAAACACAAAGATCAAACACCATCATATGTGTATTGCATCATTTCAGTTCTGAGCCCTGTAGGAAGATCCAAACCAGGCCACAGATCTACTTAGAACCTCTAAGTCCAGGAAACTGAACCGAGTCATCTCTATTGAAAACTACAAATGTCCACATAATACACTTTAATTTAATTGCAGGTGCATACAGTATATACATTTTTTGCTGCATTTACAAAATAAATTAAATTGTTTGAAGTTTTATACTGTTTATGTGTGTCTATATTTGTATGAACACACCAGTGTTATTGTTATTTATAACCCCACTATAAAGTGCACGATGCATATTTTTCATATAATTTATTTATAAGGCACTACAAAGCTCTGCAATGCTGTAGAGTCAGCCTTGTAACCATCTAAAATATATTTATACATAAAAATAGAGCAGACAATATTGATGAAGGTGAATATGATGAAGAAAGTGCAGGAGAGGAAAATAGAAAATGATCTTGTAGTATATGTATAAGGGGTAGTAGGCGGTGGGGGTAGGATAGACTATAGTGCACAATCAGATTTTGAAAAAGTGTTGTAAAAAAAAATCTGGGTAGTGTATACCACTTACACTGTAACTGACCATTAATGTCTAAACATATAGGTTGCCATAACATGTGACATTATCCAGTGGCATACCCACCGTGCAGCAGACCCCACGGCAGCTTGGATGAGCGAGCACCAGTGGGGTCTGTGGCGGGTGCCGGAGGGACAGGCAGTGCACTGTGGCATTGCACTGTGCTATGCAGTGCTCCTGATTCCCTGACAGCCGCTGGTGCCGTATAGGACAGGACAGCTGAGCGACTGCTCAGCCGTCCAATAGTGACTGGCACAGCAGCCTGTGGCTCAGTGACTGGCTGAGCACGTAGGCTGCAGGGAGAAGGAGGGTGGACCCTGAGGCCTGCTGCAGACTAGAGATGAGCACGTTTGGATTTGGGGAATACGGACACCCCCAAACCGAACGTGCTTGCGAGCCTCTTCGGGTATTCCCACCCAGTCCCTGAGTGTGCCTTTTTGGTGCTCGCGAGATTCCGCTGTTGGATCTCGCAAGATACGGACACGATCACAATATAAGGATGGCCGGGCGGGCGCCATGTTCACTCCAGTCTAGGAGATTGAACAGTTTACAAGTGTCTGGCAGTCTTCCCTGGCGCTCGCCCGTGTGCAGACTTTCCCGCCCCACTGCAACCTGCGTGGTGTAGTAGTTTTAACTACTACACTGTTAATAGTGACAACAGTGTCATAACTATAGGGCCGCAGCGCCGGGGGTCTGCGGGCATTGTTGTTTCTCCCCCAGCTCCCCCCCTCCTTGTGAGTGCAGTGTGGAGCTGGCAGGGAGGTCCGTGTGGCAAGGGGGTACCACTGCCTGCGGTCAGGAAGAGGCTGGACTCTGGAGGTCCCTGCGGCTCTAAGAATATGACATTGCCCGGTTCCCTGCAGTGAAGTTGAAATAACGCGCTACCACCGTGCGGCGGCGTGGGAAGCGCTTCTGACTTTGAAAACACTGGGTGCATGCGGATTGGCTGAATCTCAGCCAATCAGTGTGCGACCAGTGTTTTCAAAGTTAGAAGTGATTCCTGCTCTGCCGGGCAGCGGAGATATCACGTTATTTCCACTTCACTGCAGGGACCCCCTGCATACTCAGCGCCGCAGGAACCTCCAGGCTCTCCCTGACTGCAGGTACCCCGCGCCGCACGGACCCCCCCTGCCAGATCTCCTGGGGGGGTCTTGTCTTTTAACTTTTACACTTCTTCAACTAGTACTAGTATAACAGAGTCTGTGCCTGTGATATTTTGAAGTAAATTTAACCTGTAATCCGTGCCTGTGCCTCATAGATTAATATTTAATAATCCCTCTAAATTAAAATTTTCTGTGTCTGCTGCTCTACTGCTGTGTGACTGTAAGCTGGTACAGGGTACTACAAGTCTCACCTCACCTTTGTGCACACCGCACATCGATGCTGCAAAAAATACTATATTTTTTTACAATAAGGGTTACTGATTTAATAATAACCCTTATCAATTTTTCTGTGTCTGTACTGTGTGTCTGTAAACTGGGACAGGGTACTACACATGTCTCACCTCTCCTGGGTGCATGCCGTTGCTGCAAAATAATCGGTGCTGCAAAATAATTTCATTTTTTGGGACAATAAGGGTTACTTACTTAAATTCCTTAATAATAATCATTTTCAATTTTTATGTGTCTGCTGCTGTGTGACTGTTAGCTGGGACAAGGTACTACACAAGTCTCACCTCACCTGGGTGCACGCCGTTGCTGCAAAATAATCGGTGCTGCAAAATAATCAATCTAATTTTTTTGGACAATAAGGGATAATGACTTAAGTTCCTTAATAATAATCCTTTTAAATGTTTCTGTGACTGCTGCTGTGTGACTGTACTCCAGAAAGATAATGGAGAACCAAAATATGGAGGCTCTAATAGTACAAGAACCACTTCCTCCAAGTGCTGAAGTTGCTAGTCAAGACATAGAACTTGAAATGCCATCGTCATCTGCCAATGCCGATGCCCAATGTCATCGTCGAGGGCTTGTGAAATCCAAAAAGGCAACACTTTTAAGAAAAAAAATAAATGTAAATCCCTGCAGGAGAAACGTAGGCTTGCCAATATGCCATTTACCACACGGAGTGGCAAGGAACGGCTAAGGCCTTGGCCTATGTTCTTTACTAGTGGTACAGCTTCACATGACAATCACAGCCCTCCTCGTCATCCTCCCCCCCCCCCCCCCCTCCACATGAAATTTAAAGATAGCTAAGCTGTCAACAAAAAGACAGCAAATAACTCAGCCTTCTAAAGACATGGTATCAAAAATCCCCAAGGAGAGTCCAAGGGTGTTGGTGGTTGCTGTTAGGAGTCTCTGTGGACTGACAAGACAAATGGAAATATACTTGCTGGAGTAAAAGACAAACAGAGGCAGGATGGATGTAACTCACTGATTTATCAGGATAATAAGTCAGGTACAGGTATTGGAACAGGAACAGGTTACAGGACTCAGGTACAGGACTCAGGCAAGCTACAACACTACAGACACAGCTGAGAAAGCTATAACTGGCCCTGAGCTCAGGGCAAATTCAGCTTTTTAAAACCAGAACAAACCAATCGCTGCAGCACACAGAGACAGGCCCCTTAATGATCAATATATGCTGCAGCTGGGAATGGCATTCTAAGAACAGCCCAGTCCAGCTGATTACACCAGCTGGAACTGCTCTCTGGAGGAAGAAACCAACAGCATCACCACTGGCCACCCATAGGTACTGAAGAACAAGGAATGACAGCAGCCCCTCTGGCCACACAGAGGTACTGCAAGCTGAATATAACAATATCAGCACCTCTGGCAAACCAGAGGTACTGCAGACCAAACAAGACATAAATGGCAGTCCTGACAGTTGCGATGCCTGACCTTCCCATCACTGTACAATCCCCCCTCTGCATATGCTGGAAGGATCACCCACAGTCCAGTTCCTGATTTTAAAGTTGTCAATGTTGTACACCAGGAGGAGGAAATTCTTGTACGCTGGTGCTGATGGGGAAGTTGGCAAGGAAGAGTATGCTGCTGATGGTGATGTGTTTTTCTTAAATTAGGCACTGGGCGAGACAGTTGTTGTCCGTGGGATGCAAAAGGCCATTCCTGAGCAGAAGACCAAAAAAATCCGCCTTTGGTCTGGAATTATTTTTATCCATATCCAGACAACAATTATCTCGTCATATGTAGCTTATGTAAAGCTGGCATAAGCAGGGGTAGGGACATTGGTCACCTAGGGACATCCTCGCTTTTGTTTCACCTAAAGTTAGTTCATAAGTCACTTTTTAGTTCAGAAACTGTTGCTAGGACCGTAAGTAGTCCAGGGACACCTAAATCCCTTGATCCTATTGTACCAAGCACCTGAAAACCACACCAGCAATCACTCCTCATCAATTTCCTCCTCCATCTGGATTGGAGGTAGTCCTGCAGGCCATGTCACCATCATGACTGACTCCTCTTTCATCCAGGGTTCCTCCGGAGGATCCTGCAGTGGTACACCTTTTTCTGCTGCCGCTGCTGCTGTTGCTGCTGGGAGTCAATCATCGTCACAGAGGGGAATTCATAACACAGCTATGTCTTTCACTAACCAATTGACCGTCCAACAGTCATTTGCCATGAGGACGAAGTGTGACAGCGGTGATCCAATGGCAAAGCGGATAACTGCAGCCTTGACAGCTATGTTGGTGTTAGATGTGCGTCCGGTGTCCACCATCAGTGGAGTGGGATTTAGATGGTTGATGGAGGTATTGTGTCCCAGTACCAAATTCTGTCTAGATTCCACTTCACTAGGCAGGCGATACTGAGCATGTACAGAGATGTCTGAAAAAGTGTCCTCGGTGCCCTGAAAAATGCGGACCACAGACATGTGGACAAGGGGTTCAGGGCAAACTAACGACTATATGACTGTGACAGCCCACTGAGTAGATGCATTGCCTTCTGCAGCAATAGCAGCAGCATCATCTCCTGCACGCCAGCTCATTCCAAGGCAGGCTACGCTGTATATCACCGGTTTCAGTTAGAGGCACAGTGCCGATAACCTCTTAGAGAAAAAATCAAGCAGTGGCTTACCCCACTTAGACTCTCCCGGGGATTTGTGGTGTCAGACAACGCCAGTAACATTGTGAGGGCATTACATATGGCCAATTTCCAGCATTTCCATGTTTTTCCCACACTATAAATTTGGTGGTGCAGCATTTCCTTAAAAGTGACAGGAGCATGCATGAGATGCTTGTGGTGGCCTGCAAAATTGCTGGACACTTTCGCCATTCTGCTGCTGCCTGCCGAAGGCTGGAGCGGCATCATAAGCTCCTCAACCTGCCCTGCCATCACCTCAAACAAGAGGTGGTTACACACTGGAACCCCACCTTCTATATGCTGCATATGGAGGAGCAGCAAAAGGCCATCCAAGCCTACTCAGTCATCTACGACATAGGCAGAGGAGCGGGGATGCACCTGACTCAAGCTAGGTGGATGCTGATTTTTGTGTTGTGCAAGATTCTGCAGCCGTTTGAACTTGCCACACGTGAAGTCAGCTCCGATACTGCCAGTTTGAGTCAGTTGATTCCCCTGATCAGGCTTTTTTAGAAGCAGCTGAAGAAAGTGAAGGATGTGCTAAAGCATTGCAATTCCACAAAGCATGTAGCTCTTGTGGATGAAGCACTCCATACATCGAGCCACCATGCTCGATCCTTGGTTTAAAGCATATGTCGTGTCTCTGTTTCCGGCAGACACAAGTCTAAGGTGCAAAGACCTGCTGATTAGGATATTGTCATCTGAAGCAGACTGTGACAAGGAAACCACTCCTCCCTCATTTTCTCCCACACCTGTGGCTGCAAGGAAACAGCAGCAATTTCACACATAACCCACTGACGGGGATGCAAGGCAGGCAGGAGGGAGATTGGAGTTGGACAACTGGTCCGGACTTCCGCAAAATGTGGAGAAGATAATGTTTATCAAAATGAATGATCAATTCTTTAATGAAGACCAACAATTGCCTTTAGAGACAACAGAGGGACCTGTGATTGTGGAGTCCAGCGGGGATGAATTGATTATCTGTGAGGATGAGAAAGTACACACTGAAGGGGGTGAGGAATCAGAGGAGGGGGATGAGGAGGACATCTTGCCTCTATAGAGCCAGTTTGTGCAGGGAGAGGTGACTTACTTATTTTTTTGTGGGGGCCCAAACAAACCAATCATTTCAGTCACAGTCGTGTGGCACTGGAACTGAAATTATTGGTTTGCTAATGTGTGCGTGTCCTATTTCCGCAACATAAGGTTCGGTGGGAGGGCCCAAGGACAATTCCATCTTGCACCTCTTTTTTTGACCATTATGTGCTTTGTGGGGCCTAGTTTTTAAAACTGCCATCCTGTCTGCCACTGCAGTGCCGCTTCTAGATGAGCCACTTGTTTGTGCTGCACACTTGTGTGGCGTGGCATAGTCATATGCAATACAATATTGGCCCTTATTCTGATTGATGCGGACTTTACCGCGTTCTTACGGATTGCGTCTTTACGGCGTCTGCGCATGCGTGTAGAACGCTACGCGCATGTGCCACGCCTTGACTCGGTACCAGTTCGGACAAAGCCCGTCCAAAACTGGTCACCGCAATCAGTCGGGAAATAGGGGCGTATTATGGGCGTCATGCGGAATGACACATGGGCGTAGTTTCAAAGTGGGCAAAACGGGGCGGAAACATGGGCGGACACGGGGGAGTACACTTATGTTGGGGGGCGTACATTCGGAAACCACTCCGAATGCACGCGAGCAAAAAGGGCTGAAATGTGCGGTGTCCACAAGTGTACTATTGCTTTGCGGACACCACTCGTTCATGCGGTAGGCGAACGTACGCCTAATGACTACAACCATTAACACCTGAACCCAATACAATCTACTCCTTTACTCATTACTCACTAATAGGACGCTTGTCAGTGCTTTAATTGAAACCATTGCACTTACATTGCTGTAAGGGTTAATGTGGGCTATGCATGTGTTAGGCATGCTTGTAAGGATATATTGGAATCTAATTGATTCCAATTCCAAATAAGCTGTTTTTTATGAGGCTAGGTAATTGAATAAGTGGGTCATGTGATGTTTTGCAGAAGATAGTTCATAGTGGGTTTTTTGGCGTAAATACTCCGCTTACGTGCGGTAGCACCGCTTGGCTCCCGTTCGGATGCGGTATTCCCGAGCATACTCTGTAATACTCTGTGATACCGTGCCGAATCGGAGTGTTTCTCCCGCACACGCATGCTTTGTATGTCGTCCGTAAACACGCCCTGTTCTTAACGAGTGAGTCCGTCCGAATGCGGAGTACACGTGGGCGTTTCTACGGACGATGGCCGCATGCGGCAAAACACCGTGGCGTGCGGACCGCACCGTAAGAATGCGGGAATATCCGCACCGATCTGAATAAGGGCCATTGTGAGGTGTGAGGTGTTCAGAATAGACTGAAAATGAGTGGAAATGAATGATATTGAGGTAAATAATAGTGTAGGAGCAAAAAAAACAAAACAGAAATTCTGCGATTTTAGCAGTTTTTATGCTTTAAAAAAAAAACCCTCAAAACATGAAACACGAAAATGGTGATGTTTTGAAACAGATGCAGATCCAAAACACTGCTGGAGATACAGACCCAAAATGCATTTCACGAAACACAAAAGGTGCCCGGTGCACATCACTACTGCAGACTGACAGGAAAATTTATTCCCATATCTGCTTTTAGCAAGAGTTAAGATGAAAAAAGGTAATTTCATTGGAAGATTAACCCTTAAGGTTTTTTTTTTACCTTATTGTATAAATATGTGGCTCATATGTGATTTGGCACTTGATGTGTCATTTTTACATGTGATAAATTGCATGCGATTTATCACATGTAACTCCTGTGAAGCTGCAGGTGGAGGGAGCCAGGAGCTGAATAGCGGGATGCCAA
Source organism: Crinia signifera (assembly GCF_055691185.1). Taxonomy (NCBI): domain Eukaryota; kingdom Metazoa; phylum Chordata; class Amphibia; order Anura; family Myobatrachidae; genus Crinia; species Crinia signifera. Next base: position 290,497,011 of record NC_139218.1, on the reverse strand, counting down.
GAGCTGGACAGAGGGAGCCGAGAGTCAGGCTGAAGGAGAATACAAAAAACCCATACAAATGAATGGGCACCCACTGATTGGCTGAGAGAGCTCACTCAGCTAATCAGCGGCCACCTAATCATTTGTATGTTTTTTTTTTTCATTTGACTGGCTCCCTCTGCTCGGCTGCCCCACTCCCGGCATCCACCTAGCTCTCTCTTCCTGGTGTCCCCCTACATCCACTATGTGCTGCAGAGTTATCTTATGTGCAGCACATATGATATCTGGCTTTGATCCGATGTGCATGGGACCACGCATAGGATCGGATTGGATGTCAGACACAAGCAATTTGGGCTGATTTTATCTGCCAAAATTGCGTGAAATCATGCCCAAAAAGGTCTGACAGAGAGCTCTGTGTAGTGATAAGCAGACTGTGGATGTAATCACAACCATAATAGAATAATGTGAGGTCTGGAGTGTAGCAAAATACTTTAGCACAAGAGAGAAGTAGCTGATGGATGAATACACAAATAAGAATCATAACTTGAATGCAATACAAAAATACAATGCTTACAGTACTTATCAGCGCAGAACCATTAACACCTTCTACAGTACTTATGTTGGTAATGAACATCCAGTTCTTAAGATTTACTGTAGTCAGTGCATTACACAGGCAGCCGAGTGATAAACAGGAACTGAGAGTTGGCATCATAAATAGTGTATGCACATCAACCCAATAAGAAGTTTGCGGAGAGTAATTAGCCAGGATTTCCAGAAGGCACAGGTGGTTGAAGTACTGTATATTCATTAATACAGAACAAATACTATAGCAGCAAAGACAAGGAATATTGCACTAAGCTAAGAGTCTTTGTGTGCTTGAAAATTCAATACACGGAAGAGAGGCTGACAATGCTTTCAATCAAGATCTAATGCACAGGAATAAGACACTCAGGAAATCAGGAAATATTGCCACCAATGGCAGCGAACAAGGCAGCAGTGGCAGATTTAGGGGTGAAGGTGCCCCGAGGTACAACGATAATGCCCCCCCCCCCATCCCCCGCCTAATTTTATTACTGATTACTTATAAGTCTTATTTTATAATAGCCAAGTTAATGGATTAATAAAAATGCCACTAACTGACATTTTTTTTTATTATGTATACATAATAAATACATATTTACTAAGTATATTTATAAGTATACATATTTACTACGTATGACAGTTAACAGGGGCAGTTTCTGCATGTCCTATACGTTGACACTCTTTTCAAGATGGAAAATGGTGCAGTGGAAATATTTAGCAGTTACTGGTACATTTCAGGGTGATAGTACCGTCACAAGCATCAAAATGCCAAACATGTGCCACCCCTAGGCATGTGCCTCATGTGACTAACTTATTTATTTATTAACAGTTTCTTATATAGCACACACAGCGCTTTACTGAGAATATTTGAACATGCATTCAAGCTCCCAGTGGAGCTTACAATCTATATTCCCTACCTCATATATGCACACACACACAGACATACTAGGGTTAATTTGTTGGGAGACAATTAGTCTACTAGTATATTTTTGGATTGTGGGAGAAAACCGGAGTACCCAGAGGAAACCCACGCAACTACTGGGAGAATATACAAACTCTACATTTAGAGCCATGGTGGGAATCGAACCCATGACCTCAGTGCTGTGAAGCAGTAATGCTGTGAAGCAGTAATACTTACACCATCCGTACTGCCCCTGGGAAGTTCGGCACTGTAAGGCAGACCAGACCCTAAATGATTAACAGATTGCAGCTGTTAATCATTTAGTGGGCTATGCTTCAACCATGATCAGGAAACAGAGTGGCCAGCTGGAGTCCCAACAGTCCCCAATGCTGGCATGGCACAGCATCATAGTCGCATTGACCGGGACCCATGATGAGCCATGTTATGGGATATTACTATGGGCAACAAATCAGGTACTATCTATTATCTTTTAGAAGATGCTAAATAAATAAGAAGTAGATTCTGATTGGTTGCCCATTGCAACATCCCATGTGAAATAGAAATCCCATATTAGTAAATGTCCCCCATTCACCCCAAACTGAGTAATTTTTATTAAAAATAACAGGATCCAGGTGATAAATGGTAAACATCAGTCAATCTATCCTGGGCTAAGTACTGTACAGTCCTGAGCATATGCTGACCCTTTTACAGATCTTAGTAAACAACATGAACTTGCAGATTAATAAACCATATTCACGGTCACAACCAGATGATAAGGTTGCCAGAGAAACCATCCATTCTCCATTCTAACATGCTTCACCCAATAGAATTTTTCAAGTGGATATCCTTTTTAAGGCATTAGGAAATTACAGGGACATCATCACACAAAGGAGCAATTTGTTTCAAGGTTTTACATGCATTACTTGCAAACTTGGTGAATACTGTAGGTGTGCTGGCTCGGGAATTATATTAACCATAAAATAAGTAAAGAATATATATTAACCATAAAATAAGTAAAGAATACTCTCATGCTCAGAGACACATTACTGACTTCGCTATATTTCACAATATCTTGTAATTTGATCCCATATGTACATGATGGCTCCAAAGAAATGTGGTGTTTTGTCATTCTTGTTATTTGTACTTTGTTAGTATAATTAACCATCAGTTTGCAGTGCTGTATAAAGTGACAGTGCGTGATAAATAATAATTATAATATTAATCATAATCCTTTTATTGTAACTGAATAAGTGAAGGGAATAATAGTTCTATATAGTGTTATGTAACTTGCATGCTTTGGCAATTTCCCAGTACCAAGTAATGAATTGTTGCCTTATGGGTAAAATTACTAATGTTTTTAAAACTGGAAAAAGCGGATGTTGCCCATAGGAACCAATCAATCCTGTCATCGTGTTCCTGGATGCAATAGAGAAATAATAGACATGATCTGATTGGTTGCTATGTGCAAATTGACCTCTTTTAATTTTTAGAAGCTTTACTAAATGTACGCCTTAGTGTATGAAAGATGACATAATTCCCTAGCCTTATTGGTTTTCTGTAAACTTTGGATTTAACAATAACCCTCCAGGATAGCCTAAATTCCACATTATCCATATTATCAAGGGCGTAACTACCATAGGTGCAAGGGGTGCAACTGCTATGGGGCCCAGATCTGAAGGGGGCCCATCTTCTCTGTTTAATGTGTTATATACATTTATCACCATCGGTTGGTAAATAGGGGCCCTTACAAACTTTTGCTATGGGGCACACAAACAGGGCTGCCACCAGAAAAAGTGGGGACCGGGACTGACACAATAGGCAGGGCCCCCCCACACATATATTTTGAGAATACACTCTGGGCGATATAATGAGCACTATCACTCATTATATCGCCCAGTGTGAATGGGGCTATACATGCTACATCCCTCTCCTGAAATGCAAATAATGCACTCAGGGAGTGGGAGCAGCAATGGCGGAATGGTCGTGATTTTATACCCTATCTGTTTGTAACATGTCTTTGTGCACGGAGGAAGAAGAGGGGGAGAACTGAAAAGCTGTCTCCCTCCTGAACATAATCAGCCTTATCACATCTCACTGCAGTGCAAACATTCCGGCAAGGGCTGCATGTGGCAGAGGAGACGTCCAGTGACACGTCAGTGCTCTCTCCCTCACTACTAGCCTGTGGGGCTAAATTGCATCATGGGATTTGTAGTTAATATTTAACTGCTCATCGTCTGAGTAGTAAAATATGAACTACAAATCCCATAATCCACTGTTCCTGCTTCTCTGCCTGCCCGGCCAGGTTCCGCCTCTGACAGAGTGACAGCTGAATCCCGGCGGCTTCGCACCAAGGTAATGGTCGGCCAGCCCTGCATGTGTGCTGCCACTCGGGCTCGGGCCCCATTTCTGCCCAGGGCCCGGGAATCAAGTACCCCTAGACCCCCCTGTTTGTGGTCCTGCCCACAAATATTTATTATTATCCAGATGAGTGCCAACCCTAGTTGAGTACCATCATAAAAAACCCACTGTGGGGCATATGTAATAGGATGCCAGTTTGCCAGAGGTGTAGGATTTCGACCAAACTCAGGCAAAACCTTAAATGATTGTTGTTTAGAACTGAGGAGGCAAGGATATTTTTTTTTCACATAAAATAGTTTCTCTTTGATTGCTGCTGTACATTTCATGTGTGCAGGGAAACCAGTGTCCTTATGTGTGATTCCGACATCGCATAACCCTACCCCTTTATACCAACTTGCTAAATTATTGATTTTTTTATTTATATTACCTTAATTTTTTTTCTGACCATTTAACCAACAATATTTATAAAAGACTCATATCTGCTATGCTAATGTCGGAGTGCTTCTTTATCCCTCTCTAACCTCATGCTTTATTCTTCTACAGCAGGGACATTATAATAAACATTGCTATCATTACACTGTATTATTGCTTTCTCACTAAAATATTTATATCATCCCTCTAAGGAGCTAACCTAAACTTCACTTCTGAAACATCTTAGCAACAATATTAATAAACCAGACAACAAACCAGTGGTGGCTGCTACCCCTGGGCAATATACATACATACATACATACATACATACATACATACATATATATATATATATATATATATATATACAAACACAGGGGGCCCAGCACTCACTACAACAAACTAACTCACCTTGACATTCAAATAATCAATAAATAAATAATGGGGTTATAGTTCATGAATTGATCAATGCATTTAAGCTTGCAGCCCATCGTCAAGGGACCCCATTTCACTGCAAGTCCTACACTAACTGGTTTTCTTGGGAACCTGGCACCTGCTTACACATCATAGCTAAAATGAACATGTGTTTTTTCTCTGGGTTAATGCTCAACTGCCAAGTAACATGGCTTTTATAAGGTGAGACAATCCCAAACACAGCACCTGAATTAGTATTAAAGGGGCAGCTGTCACAGGTTTCAGGTAAATGAGCTTATCAAGGGTGCATGAGAAAGCTATGATCACAGTAACAGAGGTTAATTAAAAATCAACCCAAATATATAGATACAGAAGTACCAACACACTCGCCATTCCTAGGAATGGGGTGCAAACAGCACCCACATCCCAGGGTGGGGTGCGGTGACCTGTGACCACACACTAGTAAATACAAACACAGGGGGCCCAGCACTCACTACAACAAACTAACTCACCTTAACATTCAAATAATCAATAAATAAATAATGGGGTTTTAGTTCATGAATTGATCAATGCATTTAAGCTTGCAGCCCATCGCCAAGGGACCCCATTTCACTGCAAGTCCTACACTAACTGGTTTTCTTGGGAACCTGGCACCTGCTTACACATCATAGCTAAAATGAACATGTGTTTTTTTATATATATATATATTTTATATATAAACATTGTAGGGGCTCTGCACACACTAAATTAACTGATATTAATAAATAGTGGAGATTTAGTTCATGAATTGATCAATGCATTTAAGCCTGCAGCCTCCTTCACGGGACCCCACTTTTCTGCAGGTCCTAACACTATTGCTCAAAATGGCTACAATACACATAGCTATCACATCAATGTTTGATTCCAGGCATGCTATCTGGTCTAAAGCTCACAGAAGACTGTGCTTTTATATGTGAGCAGTTACCAACACATCTGTCACTAATCATCTAGGGAACTGGTTAACATAAGCTATGCATTATGGGTTAAAACAGGGTGCAGGAGAGAATGTGACCACAATAAGACTTATTAAAAAAATTAATGTAATAAACAATATATACACGAAACATCGGCACTTACCTTTCCTAGTTTTGGGGTGTCCTATGGCTTGTGACCACATTGTTTAAACAGAAATTGTAGGGGCTCTGCACACACTAAATTAACTGATATAAATAAATAGTGCAGTTCAAACAAGTTTCATATATATATATATATATATATATATATATATATATATATATATATATAGCTGGAAGATGCCTGAGACCTATGGCAGGGTAGAAGGTAGAAGGAGCTACCCACAGCACTTTGCACTTTCTCAAGCCCACGTCCTGATGAAAAGGCCGACACGGCCTTGAAACGTCGACAGATGACGCTGTAGACCTTTTTCTTTTTCTGCACTAAATAAATATGGTTTAAATACCAGGAGCCCTTTGGAGTGCCGCCTCTTACTTGTTGACCCTGCCATAGGTCTCAAGCATCTTCCAGCAGTTTATCGTATTGGAAGGCACCGGGCAAGTTGCAGTATTCAACAGGAGTGCCAAACAACTCAACAAATATATATATATATATATATATATATATATATATATATATATATATATATATATATATATCTGGGACTACACACCATATTATTTGGTAGCACCTCACAAGTTTGGAACCCTGATCTTTGTATTCAATTGATCTGCAAATATATGTTTAGGTGTGTACCTACTGTAGTCAGGGGTGTAAATCCCAGAGACAATAGAGTCACCTGCCTCCGGGCTCCAAGCCCTAAAGGGGAACCTGCATATATAGCAGCATGGTTCACAGCAACATCCAAGGGTGACCTCAGCTTTTCCAATGGAGCTCTGTGGCACATCCAATGCTGCTACAGCCCTGCCAACATTTGGAATAGGTTAGGGTTCACCAAATTCCAACTTGCCAGGCATCAGGGATGAACTTATGCCTCTGTACATGGTGCAGGTGTCAGTGATATCCAGGCATCAGCATAGAAGGTTAAATCAAAATAACTGAAGTATAATTAAGCACCTATGCTCAAGTGTGGTTATCATTAAAACTTGTACTGTTCAGCTGCTCCGATGTATCGCTGGTCTACTGGCCAGTGTATACTAACGATATGTCTGTGAATTATGTTGTTCACAGACATACAGTACTGTATCTATGCATTGCACTGTGAGTACAGCAGATCCGCCGACCACCTGTATACCTGCTACAGCATCTAGCAGTGATTGATAGCTCAACTTGGTGGGCACATGTCATAATCAAAATCACCTGTAATAATACATATTACATCATAACCTTAGTACAAGAAATACAGAGATGGACTTCCCAAGCTTCTGAGGCGCAACAACCATCCAGATGTTTTTTCTGGTCATCAATATTTCCTTTGATATGTCTGGTGATTTTTTCAGATAATTTCTCCGAGGATAAATCAAAAAAGGAAAAACCGCCAATTAGATGTAAGCCAATACAAATGAATTTCTATTGTCTGGATTTAAGATAGGAGGTCATAGGCGGGCGTACCCAACTCACAGTGTGGATGGCACTGTATGTGCACGTAGCGGGTTCTTGCTCTGTTGAACAGATTTCTATGATTCTCCTCTCAACTCCAGATGATATGTGTACCGTAAAAATAAAATTAAATGACAATGTGTGACTCTTTAAATTACAACATGTGAGTTTCTTTTGTGATGGAAAAAGAATCTCATGGGCGCACCTCACTCACTTAGAACAAGGGGGAGGCACACACATAAAGGTTTCTTTTCCCATGTGAAATCAACGTGTATACTGTAAAAGAATGGTAGGCGTACCCTACTCACGGTAAGTATGGAATGGTATAAGCCCGTAGCAGGTTCTTTGCCTTCCTTTTCAAGTTTCCAAAGTATTATACGTATTCTCCATTCAATGTGTATACATAAAAAACAAAAATAGGCAATGTGTAGTCTCGTCACTACTTCCTATATCTTTTTATAAAGATCTATAGGACAGTAGGATTTTTTTACCCAGATTTTATAAAGATAAATGTACATTCGTACCGGGACTCACACTGAGTGATGCTATCAACATGTGCATAAAGGTTTCTTTACGTGCTCATAGCTTGTGAACAGAAATCCTTCACCAAGTGAGAAGAACAACTCTCACTTGGTGAAGGATTTCTGTTCACAAGCTATGAGCACGTAAAGAAACCTTTATGCACATGTTGATAGCATCACTCAGTGTGAGTCCCGGTACGAATGTACATTTATCTTTATAAAATCTGGGTAAAAAAATCCTACTGTCCTATAGATCTTTATAAAAAGATATAGGAAGTAGTGACGAGACTACACATTGCCTATTTTTGTTTTTTATGTATACACATTGAATGGAGAATACGTATAATACTTTGGAAACTTGAAAAGGAAGGCAAAGAACCTGCTACGGGCTTATACCATTCCATACTTACCGTGAGTAGGGTACGCCTACCATTCTTTTACAGTATACACGTTGATTTCACATGGGAAAAGAAACCTTTATGTGTGTGCCTCCCCCTTGTTCTAAGTGAGTGAGGTGCGCCCATGAGATTCTTTTTCCATCACAAAAGAAACTCACATGTTGTAATTTAAAGAGTCACACATTGTCATTTAATTTTATTTTTACGGTACACATATCATCTGGAGTTGAGAGGAGAATCATAGAAATCTGTTCAACAGAGCAAGAACCCGCTACGTGCACATACAGTGCCATCCACACTGTGAGTTGGGTACGCCCGCCTATGACCTCCTATCTTAAATCCAGACAATAGAAATTCATTTGTATTGGCTTACATCTAATTGGCGGTTTTTCCTTTTTTGATTTATCCTCGGAGAAATTATCTGAAAAAATCACCAGACATATCAAAGGAAATATTGATGACCAGAAAAAACATCTGGATGGTTGTTGCGCCTCAGAAGCTTGGGAAGTCCATCTCTGTATTTCTTGTATTATTGTTTTAGTTATTTGGTGATAACTAGGGATTAGTACGAGCTAGGGGCAGCATTGCGCCAAAGAAGGGTCATATCCTATAATCTTGTTTTGTATATCATAACCTTAGTAACTACTGTTTTTGGTTCACTAATAATTAGTTGATTTTACCAATACAAAGCATAAAGATAGTACAAAAATTTACATAAAATAGTAATGATTATCTAACATAACTACTAGCCTGCCATCTTGCATTTGCATACTCTAGCTTGGAACATAGACCTGACTAGAATAGCATGTTGACATTATTGCATAAACCAGGATAGGTGATCATACCACTGATTTGCATATAGTTTTCACAGGCTACATTCAAATTCAGTGGGAAAGTGGTTGACAGTAAAAAGGATGAATGCACTGGTGAGATGCAGTATTAGACATTGTGGAGATGCAGTGGGTGACTCAGGGGAGAGGTAGTGGATAACAGTTAATAAGTGATAGGCAGTGGGTTATGCTGGGTAGAGGCAGTGAGAGACATTTGGTAGAGGTTGACAGGAAGAGGGAGAAGGTGATGGGGAGAGGCTTAAGATGATGAAGGATGGGTTATTGAGAGAGGTGGAGGATGTTGGGCAGAGAGTTATGGAAGTGGTAGAGTGTGACAGTGAAAGGCAGAAGGTGACATGGAGAGGCAAAGAGGGAAACAAGAAACAGGTGACAGGGAAAGGGTGATAGGGAGAAGCTGAAGATGATGAAGATACTGTAGGTTGATGAGGAAAAGCAGTTGGTGTCGGGCAGAGGTAGAGAGAGACAGTGAAAGGCAGAAGGGGACATGGTGATGCAAAGAGGTATACAGGCAGTGAGAGACAGCAGAGAGAGGGTAATGGGGAGACTAGCTGTGGGTACAGGGAGAGGCAGTGTGTGACAATGAGAGGTTGACAGACGAGAGAGCTCAGTATATATTAGCAGATTCTGGAGAGAATGTCTCCAGACCAGTACCTCCCTACAATGCTAATTAGCCATACCGCATTGTGCTGGCCCTGAATGGCACAGTACAGTACTGCTAATGCTGCCATATATTTGGGATCTTATACTGGCATATTATTGCATATCTACTGGCTTATAAGAAGTAAATTTGGTTCTCAAAAGTGACTTACTAATAAATGCCCTAACAATGGATACCTTAGGGTAAATAAAATAAGGTGCAAGATGACATAGTTGTGGAAGTTTGTCCGAGAATGGACATATTTTCCAAGCAGCAGCAATTTACAAAGCAAAAGTAGGTTGGTTTTTCCTACTAAAATATTGCCGCTTTAAAAATACAACAATTTTTGAGCAAACTTCTGCACCATCAGATTTTTGCCCCTGATTGCATTGACCCCCTTGTATATACACTATATTAACATTACTGTTAGCTTAGTAATGGGAAACAAAAGCTGTCATCATCGAATGCCTTGAATTCATTTTTAATTGTTTTATTTTTGCTTAACTGGTAATCTGCAGCTTGTAAATATAATTATAACTAATGGCATACAATGGAACATTGCTGCTCAGATGTAAATGGACTTTACTACTGATGCTGGTGTATAAAAAGTAATTACCACTACAGTACCCTGCATATTACTTGTGTATTGAGATTACTATCAGCCTATTTCTGTGTATAACTAATGGGTATATTTATGGACAGAAATCCCATTACTGGTCCACTACTATTACTTTCAATGACTACTACTTCCAGTTCCACTGTCATATTACAAAGGCATTGATGCTAAATGTGATGATTAGAATTTTATACTTACCTTCAGGCAGCAAAAAGCCTAGAAATGCATCTGATACATTTCCTATACCTAATGGTATCTCATGTATAAAACGAGGAAAAGCCTTTTCAATAACTTTTTAGGTCTGCATAATGGCTAGTTATACATCTGTTTATTATATTTTTGTTTATATGGCTAATCTAAAGTTATACAAAGGTATTATCTAACCCATTATCGTATATGTTAATAAACTGCATCATATCAGTAAATGTTTAAATAATAATAAAATTCTTTATTTTTTATCACAGATTTTAATAAAAATATAGACATAATAACCTCTCATTAGACTTCATAAAGGTCATTTACTATGATTACATTTCATAAGGTCATTTACAATAATTAAATAAAAAGGATTTCATTTAGTTTCCATATTCCATTGGCTTAATTATTTAAGGAATGACAAAGAAATAGAGAGTGCACGATGCATAGCAAAGAACATGTGCGTTCTCAGTGTGACCCACTTGTACTAGGAGGGTGAGCGACACCATACAACTAGATGAACACACCATTGACTTTTATTGGCACTCACCACATTTTAACCAATGTGTTTGATTAATTGTGCTGTCACTGGCAACTGCTGTTCTTTCCTGGCCTGTGAGACAGTCACAGCAATAGCTTGTATATTGCAGATTTACTCTGCTGTGCACAGTAAGTAACTAACTGTCAACTCAACAATGACCATTTTATAAGTCAAAGTGACTTAAATAGATACAATCAGGTATCCAGTTTTTAACTCAAAGAAATAAAGAAGAAAATGTATTTATTACACATATCTATTGCCTTGAGAAGCTCTAAGGCTGCAATGGATTATTTAAAAGGTTTATGCTTTAAACTACCAACATTGCACACATTAACATTTAAAACATTCTACTCTAACTGAACTATCTCTTATCTACTCTACTGTTACGCAGTTGGAAATCAGTAATAATTATTACAAAAATAATTATAATAATAGTTATAATATTATTTTAATATATTTTAAGTAAAATATGCTTGTGATGTTCGGAAAGTTACTGTAAATACATATGTTAAAAACTAGCATCCCAGCAATGTGTCTTATCTTGGTATACGTCTTATTATCCTTTGTTAGATTAGTTGATGAAATTATATGTCGATTAATGAAAACAGCTAAAAGTATGTAGTAGGAACATGTTTTTGTCCTACAGTATTATTAACATTAATAAGATTAATTTTCACACTACTTCCAATGTGAAGTGGCACCTGAAATTACAAGGCATGCAATCGAAAACATCTGAGACCATAACTTGCAAGGAGAATGGCCCAAGCCTGAACTCGGTTTGTCTATGAATCCCTAAGTCACCCAAGCAAAGACACATGATTTAAGTCAGAACCGAAAAGTTCTGGTGTTTTTAGCCAAACTGAACCACTGATCTCTAATCAAAACTATACATACCTTAATAAATTGATTATTATAACAAAAAGTATTAATAAATACAAAGATATTGATGGCCATTTTGATTAAGTATACAGATAAAGAATTTGCCAAAAAATTTAATTTATAATGTCTGTAACATGTTAAGAGATTTTCTGTGTAAATTCTTAAGGTCTCATTCAGAGGTGAAAATGAGTACAGTAGAAATTGTGCATTATGGACCGTAATGCTGTTCCTCAGTCCGAGTTTTCATGGAAAAGTGTTTTTTTTTTTTTTACCATTTAAATGCCTACTTTGGAATGAAGAGGAACGATCTTCACTATATATAGGTACAATGGACCGATCTACAGTATGTGTCAGCATAGGTGAGTATGTGTGTGTTGGCATGTATGTTTGTGTGCATGTATGCTAATAAAGGTATATTTTTACAGTGTTCATATCAGCCTTTTTTTAAGTATTAGTTAAACTGTGGAACTACAAGTACTAGCTGTCCCATTTTTGGGGGATCCTCACTCCACCAGGGACCCTGGCCAGGGCTGTCCAGTTAGGGGTAATGGCACGGCAATGGCCACTTATACTAAAGTGAGTCTTGACTGTCACATTATGTTACTGACTCTGGGAGCCCGTGTTGGTTTAAAAAATATGGGGGACCCCTACTTCTTTTGTCTACTGCATTTTTGGAACCAGGACCCATGTCATTTTTTTAACATAGTGCAAAAAAATGCACATTCCCATCACTAAAAAATCGCATCTTCTGCAAAAATTGCACCATTGCATTACTAAAAAATTGTCAGAAATCGAGATCGATTCCTGTTTTATTCTTATATACTGTATCACATTTTTTCGGGAAAAAAATCACACATGTCACGTGATTTGGTGCAATTTTTTTATACACCTAATAACCTAATACATCGCACCTATTACATGTGGCCCTATAGTTTTTTGTTTTTTTTTGCTTATACTGTATATTATGATATTCACTATCATGGAACAACCTGTCTAGGTAATTTTTTTTGGGAGGCCAATGTGCTGATGATTCCTTTATTATTGACCCTTATGTACAGGTGTCATAAGCTATGGAGTCCAATAATGGATACTTCCAATGAATCCATAAAAATCCTCAATGGATTCTAATGGTGATATTTTCAATGCAACCAGGGTCCACATGAAACATAAAAGGTTACACTATGCAATTTGTCTGGATGCAAAATCAAACTGATTTTGCAGTGTCACTTTAAAAAAACCTGGAGATTTCTTACCAAATCTCTCACTTTCTGATTCTCCCACGCTACTAAATTTCACCCACTGTATACAGATTGAGTATCCCTTATCCAAATATCCGTTATCCAAATTATTCTGAAAACCATAGTCTCCAAAATGTACTTTTATTTTTTATTTTTTGCTAAAAACCTACTGGGGACATCTGTAACTGGCATTACTCTGGAAATAACATGTACCTGGCACTACTGGGTATACCTGTATCTTGCACTACTGGCAAAATAACATGTAACTGGCACTAAATATGTGCAACAACATGATTACTTGGCATTCAAATCCAGTGTCTGATATTGTACAAAAACTTTATTTCATGTCTTAAAGCCTTGTTTCATGCACAAATAAAATATATTTGTGTGCATTTCATGTGTTTGATGTGCTTATACAACATAAATACAAGATACCTCAAGATACCTCATTCAAATATAACCTGTATAACCAACTGTATATCACATTTTAAAAATTCACAAGTGACCTAGAAAAAGTGAACTGTTAGGGGTTTGGGAACTAAAGGGAAATGCCATAGATTCTCAAACTCAAAACTCAAGGCCCCAAACTGCTCACATTATCAAGGTCACCCAGCAGGTGCACAGGTGTATTCATTACTCGCTGACACCTTTTCAGATATTTACAGATGGAGCTAATTGTTTCACTGGTAATTAAGGACCTTATTCTAGTTCACTCTTCCTGACAAAATCCTTCATAGATGGACAAAACCATGTGCACTGCAGGTGGGGCAGATGTAACTTATGCAGAGATAATTAGATTTGGGTGGGGTTTTACTTCAAAGTGAGATCTATATTGCAGTGTAAAAATAAAGCAGACAGTATTTACCTTGCACAGAAACAAAATAACTCACTCAAATCTAATTCTCTCTGCACATTTTACATCTGCCCCCCCCACCCCCCGCAGTGCACATGGTTTTGTCCATCTAAGAAGGATTTTGTCAGAAAGAGTGAACTAGAATAAGGCCCTATGTGAGGAGAACTGGAAATCATGAACAGTTTTGGTGTCCTGTAGACAAAGTTTGATAACCTATTGTATAGAGGATTAGAGCCAGCAATACCGGTTTAGAAGAAACCCTTTATTGCTATGGCCTCTACAATAATCAGATACTAGCTAAGAGGACTCAAGACTAGAGATGTGCAGACTCGGATTCCAGAGATCCAAGCCCCTACGGATGTCATCATTCCGAGCCCGGTTCCGAGCAGCGCTCGGAGATTCCCGCCTGACTCAGGTCCGTCCGTGTGGGCAGAACGTCATCGCCCGGTGCCGGATTTCGCGAGGCTTTAAATAGCGGCTGCCGAGCCTGCCATCTTCACTCCAGTCTAGTAGTGGGTTGGGAGAGGGAGTGTTGGTGCTGCTGCTGGGGCTTAAACTTGACCTTCAGCCTGACCTTGAACACAATATTTTATTCGCTGGGGCTGTCTCTCTCAGTGCTGCTTTGTACTCTGTTCTCCTCTCTGCTTAGGGTGGGATAACCCTAGCAAGGAGGACAGTCTAACTGTGTACTTTTAGTACTACTGTCTCCTCTGTACTATATTATATATATTATATTAATAATTAATTATATTATATATTATAGTCCACTGGTGCTGCCTGCACTGAATCTGCCAGTATTATTTACTCAGTCCACTGTTGCCACTGGCAGTGCTACTGCCTAAGTGTACCTACCTAGTACATACTAGGCTGCTATATATAATTTAATTAAAAAAATAATACTTGTGCTGCGTGGGACTGTAAAAAATAATTCCATGGTGCTGGTACACTGACGTGTGCCACTGAGTGCCAAGCAGTACTTAGTAATACAATTAATTATTATAAATTCTGCTGGTGCACATATACTAGTATTGCTGACGTATCTACCTGTCTTGTGCCTAGTACTGCCTTATCTACCTGTCTGGTGCCTAGTACTGCCGTATCTAAGTGTCTCATGCCTAGTACTGCCGTATCTACCGCTGCAGTGCCACTCTTACATGAGCCAAGTGTTTGTGCCGCACACTTGTGTGGCTTAGCATAGTTATCCAGCTACCTCGGTGCAACCTTTTGCCATAAAAACAATATTGTGAGGTGTGAGGTGTTCAGAATAGACTGGAAATGAGTGGAAATGAATGTTATTGAGGTTAATATAGCGTAGGAGCAACAAAAAAAAATTCTGCGATTTTAGCAGTTTTTATGCTTTTTGAAAAAAAATCCAAACACAAAACGTTTAGGGGGTGTTTTGGCAAACCCCATTAGAACCCCAAACCTCAAGGTAATCAGAACCCAAAACACAAAAAGTGCTCGGTGCACATCCCTACTCAAGACTAAGATCAATTGAAACCCAGTCCTCTCCACACCAGGAAAATATGTTGGAACCAACTTAGATTTAACAGCTAGGGTTATAGCTGTTAACTAGGTATATTAATACCATGGATACACTTAAATAAAATGGGAAATGCATATTACTGTTGCTAAAATGGTTCCTGTAATTACAATAACAGTACTCACTGTATGTATGTATGTATGTATGTATGTATGTATGTATGTATGTATGTATGTATGTATGAGTGGTATACATAAAAATAGCATAAAGTACATTGACTTTAAAACAAAACAATTTTGCATTGTTATATAAATATGAAGCCATGTTATTCTTTTGTCCTGCACAGTACTGGCTAACTGTATTTCAGATGTGCAGAACGCTGAAGTCATTTGTAGAATTATAATGTCTTATAGTATTCACAACATAATCACTGAGCATAAAAAAATGTAAAATCTGAGAGCTTTTGTGGAGAAATGAATGTTAAAGGATTTAGTAGTGGAGTGACTTAAAGAAAGAAGCAGAACTAGCAGAATAATGTGTAGAATTGCCAGGACCTAACAAAATGCATGATGTAACCAAATGAACACAATAAACAATAATATAAAAATGTACTGTAAGAGTATTGTACATTTTACATCAAAGCTATTCAACATAATTCATCATGAGAAATATTATGAGAATATGGACTTGCAACCTGGATATGTTTAATTATTTTTCTTTTGGAATTATAGCCTCAATTCAAAATAAGTAAGAAAGATTTAAACATCCTGGAAAACAGTGATCTCATGTGTCTACATACATATAATTGTAAGATTACTAACACTCAATTAAGCTTGTCAGCTAAGTTAAGTTTCTGGAGAGAGAAAATTACTTCTCTCCTGAAACACAAAGAGCTTATCTTGGATTTCAGTCCTCTATAACGGATTTCTTCGGCCATTATTGTGTAGAGATTACTATCTATCTCATGGCACATTCAGTCTTTTTTGCTCCGCATTCTTGTACAGTAGTTCTGGATTTGAGGCAAGCCGTAAACATAACATTTGTAAACCTTTCATTCATAAATAGCAGAAGCGTCACAATAAATAGCTCCGATTTAAATTCCAAAACAATTAATACCTTTATTTACTGAGTTGTAAAGGAAAAGTCCCATAAAACACCTCATAAATCAACCCACCCTATAGTTAACTCCATTATTGCTCAGTAGTTGCATCCTATCTAAATTGTATACCATGTAAAACAATAAATTAAATCAGAAAATGATACCCTTGGAATTGATTTATATAGTATTGTGGTATATATTAATCCCTTTGACCATTCTCTATTTCTTGTTCTTTTTTTTAAAGAAGAGGACATAGAGAATGGTCCAAGGGATTAATATTCCTGTAATGCAGTTTTTAATATTGTTATTATCTTTACTTACATGGTGTCACAAAGGTTCCTTAATGATCTACATACAGTAGGCATAGAGTATACAGGATTACATAGGTACAAGGTGAACAAGATTAGATGTGTTCTTAAGGACATTACTTGTGGTGGTTTAAAATGTCTTGTGGTCTATAAGGAAATGTAAACATGTTTTACGATAATATAAACACTTGTAATAGGATTAAGACTACAAAAGGGGTCAAACACATTTATAGAATTTTAAACAAAGATTTGTGGATACAGAATAGATGGTGGTAGCAACGAGGACAGGAGAAAGAGACTTGAAAGTTACAGTTTCAGATTACCATATATACTCGAGTATAAGCCTACTTTTTCAGAACATTTTTTATGCTGAAAAAGCCCCCCTCGGCTTATACTCGAGTGAGGCTCCCGCTTGAGTCAATAGGTATATGAAGAAAAGTATTGCGTCTAATCAAATAGTAGAACACACTAGTAGATTAGTTGGTTATATAAAGTTAGTAGTAGAAAGAAAAATTGTATTGCCATTTTATAGATCACTATTAAGACCACACCACAAATATAGAAGCCATTTCACCAATAATACATTAATAAAATACTATAGTTGTGGATGGCCTGTAGTACAGTATAAGTATTTTATCACCAATTACTTTTATTGTTTAACATCTAAACTTTGGAGGTTAGAAGAAATGAGTTGAAAAGAAATAGAAACACTGGTACTGCTTTCCTAGCATGGCGCCCACGATCTAGATTGTATGTGTGGGGCTGATATATCAAGCATCTCATTCATCTTATGTGTTTATGCGGCATAAGATGCATGAGATGATGCAATTGACGCGATCGACGAGATTGACGAGATTTTCACATTGCAAGCATCTCGCGCATCTTATGTGTTTGTGCGGCATAAGATGCATGAGATGATGCAATCGACGAGATTTTTACATTGGAATCAATGTAAAAAGGCCCCAAAACCCCAATTTTAATTGCTAACCCCCTCCCCCCCTCATGGGTGAAATGGCCCCCAGATTGTTACCGCCACCCCACTATTGACGCCAACCCGAAGCGTGAGGGGTGGCGGTAGGCGTCCTCCGACCTTTTCATACCCCCACTATCCACGTCGGCGTGGAGTTGATTTTATATAGTGTGGCGAGTGCAGCGAGCCACCGAGCCCGAAGCATGGCGAGCGCAGCGAGCCCCGCAGAATACATGTAAAGTAGTCCGCTGCGCTCACCACGCTTCGGGCTCAGTGGCTCGCTGCGCTCGCCACACTATATAAAATCAACTCCGCGCCGACGTGGATAGTGGGGGTATGAAAAGGTCGGAGGACGCGTACCACTGCCCCTCGTGGGCTCGCCACGCTTCGGGTTGGTGTTGATAGTGCTGGTGGCTTTAACAATGGTTATTGGGGGCTCACGATTTTTTATCTCATGGATCTCATGGATCTCATGCATCTTATGGATGCATAAGATCCATGAGATTAAAAAATCGGGTCCATCGCATTGATTGTATGCCTTAAGTACCTTAAACTTAAGGCATACAATCAATGAAACGGCGCCGTGCTAGGAAAGCAGTACCAAAACACTAAAGTATATGATAAGTATTGAGAGAGGCTACATTTTTTAATGGATTTTCAAAAAGAGGAAAAACTTTTTTTAATTAAAGGGAGAAAAAGTAAACTACACAGCTACAGATGCTGACATGTTACCTTTATAAATATTATTATTATTATTATTATTATTATTATTATTATTATTATTATTATTATTATCCTTTATTGATATGGCGCCACAAGGGTTCCGCAGCGCCCAGTTACAGAGTACACATAATCATACTGGAAAACAGTAACTTACAGTTGAAGACAATACAGGACAAATACAGGGTAAATGATTATAGGAACATCAGCCAATTGCTGCAACATAAGTATCAAGGTGGCAGCAAACAGCGTGCTTTGGTGTAGTCGAACACTTAACTTTAAATATTGACAGATCTCAAGCTTTTATCATATCATTAGAACCCCATATTTCACCGGATCCTTTATGTCATAGTCTCCGGATCTTACAAAGGCCAGTATTATGCACACGTTCCATTACTCCTTACACACACCCACTGCCTCTACTTACAAAGACATGTTACAGAGGATATCTCTCCCTAAGTGCTATCATCTTGAAGGCTTGGTAAATTTATCAACATATCCAAAATGTGTCTTTATGGATGCATCTGTATACCATTGATTATGTGATTGTAATGTTATTAAGACATTGTGTATTGAAATTAAGCACTTTGCATTAAATGAACTAGTTACGCACCTGAATGGGAGATAATAGAATATCTCCCCGAGACCACTCATAGTTCTAAGGGCTGTACAAAATGAATACTGATCCTTTCATTATTAGCTAAGAAATATTTTCTGCAACAGTGGATTCATCCACCGCCCCCTTCGTTAACCATGTTCAAAGAAAAACATATTTTATGTCATTAGAATGGACTGGATTAAATCTTTCCTTTATAAAGAAAAGAAGACAGGACATTTTTTTTTCTCAATTTGGAAAAGATTTATTGATACCTTTAATACAGATCTTAGAAAACAAATACAAAATTGTTTCAGATTTGCACAATAGTATGAAAATAGAATGTCCTTCAGTATAGGGATTCCAATCCTGGCCCATTTTTTCAATCCTGGGATTTAGTTACTGTATAATTTTCTATTATAAAAATGAGTTACTGCAGTGCAATGCCACTCACACATGCAGCAGGGCTTCAGTCCTCCTCCATCCACTGCCCTGTGGTAAATTCAGTGGTGGCGTGGCTCTTCAGTGGTGGCACCTCAGCCCTCCAGGCAGACTCTCAGAGAGGCCCTTTCAGCTGCCCAGCACCCCCTAATGAAGGGACCTCTTGGCCTGCTAAGATACACAAGTGAAGCCTCTGAACCAACTGACATGTCCTCCATTGACCTCCGCGCTTAAAATGGCGGGCTGGTAGATGCGACTGAAGGGGCGTACTGATGTGGGGCTGCACTGCGTGACCTCTGATGTCATGCAGCGAGGAGTGAGCCTCATGCCTGAATCTGAGGACTGTGCTGCCCGGCAGCCATGAAAAGCTGCCCCATGTAATCCCGAAATCCCGAGATTGGGGCATCCAATCCCAGTAATCAAATCCCGCTGATTTTGGCCTCAAATCCCTACTCCAGTGTTATCGTCTCAAGTTTAAGGTCCTGCTGGATCTAGGTCTGCATGTCATTTTCCCCTCACCTTCTTTCTTTTTCTTTCTCTTCTTACCTTATACTTTATCTCTTCTCTTTTATTCATATTATTGAATCTTGTATTTTGCTTATTATATGGCTGAAAAATTGTTAAAAGAAGCAATATAGTCTTCAATTTAATGTCTTATGTTAACTACAATTATCTACCTTGTGATGGTTCTTCTGGGCTGTAAGGACAGATGACCCTGCATACTCATTGATAGTGATATTGTTAAAACTGCATGTTTTTTTTATTGGTCCTTATTGATCTAACTATTGTAGTAATTATGATTAACATACTTATGATTCTTACTTTGTAAGTTTCTGCTTGACTTCAATAAAACATTTTTTTGGATGGAACTATAATGATTATTTCTTACAGGTTATTAAGCTTATTTAAATAGAATATGATGGTGACATGGAAAATGAGGTCTCAACTATCACACCCTGCCATATTGCAAAGGCCTCCATAGAAAAGAGGTGGGGGTTCTTCCTGGACCAGGTGCACAGCTGAATTGGTAACTTGTGTTATCTTTCTATGCTCAAAAACGGGTTCATGCTGCTAGATGGTATCATTTATTGTATTGAAACTACAAAGAGAAAGGAGGACCCTGGAGTTGGGTCATGAATGCATTTAATTCAACATCATTAATATTAAACTTTTATTGGTATGTGTTAAAATCAGCCATCTTGTTAGGCTAGTCAGTAATGATACATAGATATATCATAAGGTGAAACATTAAGGCCTTAATTCTGGTTTACTTGCAATAGCAAACTCTCTATCTAATGGACAAAACCATGTGCACTGCATGGGGGCAGATGTAACATGTGCAGAGAGAGTTAGATTTGTTTCTGTGCAGGGAATATACTGACTGCTTTATTTTTCACTGCAATATAGATATCAGTTTAAAGTAAAAACCCCCACCCAAATCTAACTTTCTCTGCATGTGTTACATCTATCCAGTGCACAGGGAAAATATCTGAAATCTAATTCCACTCTACTGTTTCTACTGGCCACTTGTCATGCCATGTGGCAGTAAACCGTTGGATGAGAGCACTTGGAATGGAGAGAAAATATGTGAAAAGAAAGAAAGAGAAAATGTAATCTGTTTTTGCTTGAACATACCTCTGGTGACTTGTATTGGTATAACCAGAGCAGGGGAAGCCGAAGACCATCCTGTAATGAGAGATCAATAGAAAAGAAAGGATGTAAAGTTATAGTAGTAGGTCCAAACTAGTATAGAATATGGTAAATACTGAGGGCAGGAGAAAAATGCACCTGTCAGATCACCTCAGTGTCTGCCAAGCTATGTTGAGATAAATATATGCATAAGTCACAAAGGGTTGCAATAGCTGTGAAATATCAGGTTTCGCTAGGGAACCTAACGATTGTAAAGCAGAACATCAGCATACCTGATCATGGATCAACAGTGGATGTTAAATCCATAGCCTGACCAAGATTATGCTGGAAAAAAAAACCCTCTATGTATTGCAAATTGTGTTGCAGTTCTAATTAGCAATATTTGAATTGTACACATGCATATGTTTTCTCTTTTCATGTGACAATATAGGACACAGCACCAATTTTGCCATGCGTATTGTGCTAAATAGGATCACATCGCATTGCATGCGTTGTGCATACGATGTGCATGCAATGCGATAAAAAGACAGTACAAAAAGTATGTGCAGCACATACTTTTTGTACTGTGCGATGAGATGCCATGGGAGCATGCATCTCATAGCACACATCGCACCGGGAAAATCGATGCGTGTATGGGCACCTATAGAAATATAGGGCCTTATTCTGGTTGGTGCGGCCGGCCCGTACGCGTACGTTCCGGGGTTTTTCATGATCTGCGCATGCGTACAATCGCCAATGTGCAGGCGCGAACACTCCACAACGCTTACGGACGCGTCTCTACGTGCGAAAAAACCTGTACGCGAGAGTACGGGCATTGGGGGCGGCATAGGAGCGTGATGAGGGGAGCGGCCGAAATAATGAGGGAAAATGGGCGTAAATATGGGCGTACATGGGGGTGTGCACCAAAAATGAACGGTGCTACTACCGCACGATCGCCTAAAGCACCGTTCATTTCAGACACAAAACAGGCGCCCGCCAACCGCCAGCTCAGACCACCCCTACAGATACCGCATGCCAGCGTGCGCCTGGGTTTGCTAATTTACGCTGATTACTACTCAAACACATACACCTGAATGTAATAACCAATGCTACAGTCTATTAAGTCCAAACCATGATTTCACTACCTGCAAGCCACACACATCACTCAAACACATTGGAAGCTTATCTTTCTATACTTCTCTACATTTAAAGGTTTGTTTAATTTAAGGTAAGAATCTTTTTAAGACCTGCTTATATATGCTAAGGTAGGTATTTGTTAAACAGTTATACACATTCACTACGTGCTTTCATAGACTTTACACAGTAGCACACTCAATCTACACAAGTCGACATGTGTCAACGTGTTCACTCTAATACAAACATAGGTTTTGTATTTATGATACAATAACATAAACCACATCTAACACCTACAAAGTATGTTTCAGCAATGTTTTAAGGCCATGCCCACTATTTTGCACACAATCTTCAATTGAGTTAATAGAAAACAATAATTGAATAACAATTAGAATAATTAATTAATTGTCAGAATTGTAGTTGAAAGGCAAGATTTGCAGGTCCATATATGTGAAGGGTATGCCAGCGTGCACGGACGTACGCTCACTCTCACGAGCGGTGACATAAGCTGAGTTTTCTATTGAAAACAATAGGGACCCGTCCGTGCAAGCTTGCGTACGCTCAGATAGCCGCAAGAAGTCGGTGGGAAGACGGACGAGAGACGTCCGTAAACGGTGGCGTACGCTCTGTTGTACGCCAGTTGTCGGAGTGTAAGGGCTGGTCCGTCCGTGTACGTTGGCGTACGCTCAAGTGTACGCCACTCCCCTTCGATGTTGTTTCTGCCCGTACGTATGCGGCTGATTTGTGGGTGGACTTAACCCCAACGGACGCGTACGGAGAGCGTACGTTAATAGCGAACGTACGCACGTTTGGCCGCTCCGATCAGAATAACCTCCATAGTTATTGTTTTATACTGCCTTAACACACCTTGTATTGTATCTGTAAATTGTATTGTCTTTTGACCATTTGCACTTTATAACTTGTCTGAATAAAGACAAGTGTTGATAAACAGTCTCTACCGCCATTCTTTTTTTTCAAAGCATGACACACTTTGTAAAAAGTTGAGAACAGTATGTCAATACAAGTCTCTTCATATGAACGATAGCAAAAAAAGATTACACACACAATATTAAAATTAACTCAAAGTACAAAGACATCTCTTAAAGCCATTCAGATGTACTGTATGTATAGCTTACACTATAAGCTGTAGAGAAATTACAATGGATTCTAAACTGCATGCACAGTGCAATTTTACATAAGCACCACTTGACATTTAAAATCAGCATTGCATGACTGACAAACAACATTAGCATGTGACATCTTTTGAGTCATACAATGTTTTTGAGATTTCTAACAGTTAACAAAGGGTCATATGAAAATGATAACATGAAAGTAACAGCTGTCATAGCTAGAAAAAAAATAGATGAAGTACAACAACTACAGTATATTAAATTGGAGAACAGGGTAAACCTGTGAGGACAACCTGTACAGATACTGTATAAAAATATAACCTTTTTTTCAGGATAAACCTGAAAAGAGAGTAACACGAGAACATAAGATGGTGAGGGTAAGAGGCAAGACTCCAAGAAGGAGCAGGTGAGCATGTCAGGGGAGAAGGAGAAATGTGACAGTCTCGGATGATGGAGACATTTGATATTATGTGTGTACGCCCAATGATTCAAATGGAAGGAAAAGAGTGAAATGCTTCCAGGTCCAAAAAATTTGGTATTTAGCAGCACAAGAAATATGTAGGTTCAATATATTAACATGTTTAGGTATCTGGCATACTGGCGCACCTAGAAGTAGTGTGGACAGGATGAGACGGGAGATTATAGGGAGTATACGGGTACAAAATATTGTCCAAAAGGGTCCAATTTTTGGACAAGTCCACCAGATATGGAAAAAGAGAATTACCTGGCCTACAATTTTTTTTACAAAGATCGAACGATATATTTGGTGTAATTGTTCCAGGGTGAGGTACCAGTGGGTATATACTTGATGGAGATGCTGATAGAGCATTTTGATACATTTAGACAAACTGCCTCCAAGTTTTAAGGAGGGAAATTCCTAGGTCCATTTCTCTAGAAATTTCATGCTAAGCCGGGGGTAAGTAATCCGGGGATAAACTTGAGTGGAATAACTGGGAAATAATGCCTCTGTCCATGAGTTGGTACATACTGTATAAAGGCAATCCATTTCAATGGTGTTGTGGAAAGAGTCAAGGGTGGGAATGGACAAGCTGATATAGCTCCAAATTTGAAGGTACTATTAAAAATAGGTTTGTGAAAGGAGATGCCTCTCATGTTTTTGAGGAAAGGATTGTAGAGTGAATCTACATTGTATCCATGAGTTCTTATCACTGAGGCTTTAAAATTTATATCAGCACTAAGCACTATTTATCCTATAGCGATCGTTGTAAAAACAGCAAGACATTAACAGTTTTCAGATATGCTGCTAGGAGTAGCCAACTAGACAATTATTCACCCAATTGTGACGTTACATAGAATCCTTGCATTTATTGTGTTGTTGATATGTGTCTGATGATAATATAGCAAACAGCACAATACAATTTTCTTATAGAAAGGACTATATGTGCAAGCTTTAATCTGCTATGGTGCAGTAGTGTGGGCTGATCTGGCCCAGATTTGTACCCTGCACATCATGGTCAATCAGGACAAAATTGGCACAAAATATACACTACTTTGTCTATCGTTTTTGCCAGTTTGCTGTCTTTTTGATAAAATTGATGAACAGCAGAAGTGGGTCCCCCTCCCCTAAAGAGCTTGCTCTACTAATTATCATTTACAGTGAATTAGAAATATCCTATGTTTCCTGAGTTTTTTACAGGTGTACACAAGCTTGTCTTTGTATGAATACATATATAAATACTAATAAGACTCCTAAGAACACATGCAAAATTGGATTATATTTGACGACCTATGATTTAACCCAACATATATCCTCATCATTGGATATTATAATATTGGTTATATGATGGCCATGTTGATTTTTTTATTTCTATTTAAGGACTGTATGGAGTAATTTTGCAGTGTGTTCCATTTTTACATGCTAATGAAGTCACAATATTTTAGAAAGATGCCAATAAAAGTTATGTTCTAATTAATAGCCATAGTGCAATAAACATTTCTGGTACTTAAGAATGCTCCACCAGAGTTCTTTTGTCTTTTTTCATCTCTTAGATAGCACACATAGTAGCATTACTCATTAATTGGGCGTGCACCACTGACTGTCCCCTTAGTAACCCTTAGGTTATTGCTGAAGTCTGGCGTAATTACAGTGCCATACATCCTAACATTGTGGCAGCAGAGGAGGGACACACGTGCACAGAGGAGGGACACTGGGTCAAATAGTATATCTGCAGCACTCTCATGAGGGCACACCACCCATTTTTGCTGCTGTTCTGGCCATGGCCAGTGCTGTGAGAGCTGCTGGCCATGCCCCATCCCCTCTCTGCAGTGAAAATACATTGTGCCCATGGGCACAGTGCCTATTCCCTGCTGCTCTGCTATGCACCGGTACCCACCAAACCTTAGGGGTCATTTGGCTATTGGCAATATCATTTAGCAGCCCCTTTCTTAACAATATCACCTAGTTCTATATGTACAGTGCTGGCTGTGCAATCACCATGTGGCGCCGCTGAATGGCTGCCTGGGTGCTGCACAGCTCAGTAATAATATGTTCCCCATGTCCGTGTCCCTTATTAGAATGCATCTAGTGCATATCTGTATGTGTGATGTATTACAGTATGTGCACTGTTATTTTGTATTACAGTATGTGCACTGTTATTTTTAATGTCTGTAAAGCGCCTTGAGTCCTGTTGGAGAAAGTGCGCTATATAAATAAAACTTACTTACTTACTAGTGTGCATGGGGCTTAACAGTGACCTATCTGTAGCATTTGTAAGTCCACTTATCTAAATTTTACCTGGACTATACAGTAGCTCTGCCTCCATCCATCTCTTCCTTTTCTCCATACACCTTGGTTAGGTGTTATTTTTATATCCTTCTTTGCTGTAAATATGACCCTTTATTCTTGTCCTAGGACACCCTCAATGTCACAGTATAATGTGTAAAATTAGTTACATTTAAAATTTGACAGTCAAGGGCGTAACAAGCATAGGTGGGGCCATCTTTACTGTCTAAGTAATATGTTTTACATACATTTATAACCATCAGTTGCTAAATAGGGGGCCCTTTCAAACTTTTGCTATGGGGCCTATGAATATCAAGTTACTGTATGCCCCAGATGACAGTATATATATATATATATATATATATATATATATATATATATATATATATATATATATATATATATATTATATATATATATATATAATGTACTGATTACATGTACTGCATATGGGCCCAAGTCTTTGAAAGTTGCATGTAATTCATGGAGTTCATGAAAGACTTATCACATTATGGGGCCTACACACGTAGCGATGTGTGTAGATGAGCGTTCTACACACATCTGAAAATGCTTAGATCACTCACAGACAGCGCTGCACATCGATGTGCCAGCAATGTGTGCTGAGCGATCTGTCAGGGCCAGTGTTCTCCAGTGAGAACACTGGCCTGACCAATTAATAACCAGCATACTATGGAGGAGATAATGACCTGCGTTGCTATCACTATAGCCCCTACACACACAGCGATGTAGGGGCATTTTCTTAGCGATGTAGTAAAATTACCATCACTAAGAAAATGCCTGTATATCGCTACATGTGTAGGGCCCATATTAGAGTATATCTCTATAATATTGCAACATTTGTTTTTTAGTCAGTTGCAATCCAAAACATATTAAACATACTTGTTATGGCAAGAGCTAATACAGTACATTAAATATATGTAGTTAATGCAGCTCCTAAAAGATGTATAATTTTTCTCCTGTGCGGTTTCCTCACAGGTGTTACTGTCCAAAATGTATTTGTCTTGCCTCATCCCATTGGTATAGTTTTGTTCACTGTTGTAAGACAGAGGAGCCTACAAGGATAGGATCTTGAAGTTTTGCTGTAAAATAACTTTCAGTTCAGGGCATTGAGTCAATCTAAATTTATCATATGCCTATAATGAAACATTAATGATCAAAAGAATACTGTAGCTGCATGTTTCCATATTTAGGAAGACCCATGTGTAACATTATAATTCAAACATCTTGTTTACATTTTTAAAATGTGTGAGTCTCAATCTTCTTTCTCTCTAGCTGATACGAAAAGCAAATATAAATTGTCAATGATGATGGGCAGAAATAAGCAATAGATTATGATTTAGGGCCAGATGTATAAAGCTTCAAAAGTGATAAAATGGAGAGTGATAAACAGCCAGCCGATCAGCTCCTGTCTGACATTTTTCAAACACAGTCTGTGACATGGCAGGTAGAAGCTGATTGGCTGGCTGTTTATCACTCTCCATTTTATCACTTTTTGAAGCTTGATATATCTGGCCCTAAGTATTAAATATTCTGTTTCTGTTGGAATTACAGAATGGTTTTGAATGGTATTTTCACAGTATTTGGTATTACATCATCATCATCATCATAATAAGTTATAATAATCATTATCATCTTCATCATCCACATCATCCATAAATATATTTTTAGTCTTTTTTTGTTTCAGCAGCATCCTTATTAGACTGGTTTCATATAGTTTGTGTTTATATTTACAGTCTTGTTAAAACATATGTGCTGTATTGACCGTATACAATAATGGTTTTCATTAAGTCCGGAGGGCAAGGAATAGACCTTTCTAATCTGAAACTACTGTATAGCCTGTGTGAGTCGACTATGTCATTAATAATCAAGCGTCTAGCTCACAAGTTATATTTTATTTACATGCACACCTGAATGTTATTTAGTGGAACCCACATGTTTTCTTATATTCTGTGAGGAGACCTGCAAAACATGCACTGAGTGGGGTCTCCTCACAGAATTAAAGAAAACAGGTGGCTTCTTCTAAATAACCTTCAGGTGTGCATGTAAAAATATATAACACATTTATTTAAATAATATTCATATTATAATCGACAAAAATTTGAAAATAAAAATAAAAAATGCATGTATGTAAAACTGTTGCTGTGTGTTTCCAATGTTAGGTTATAGCCAACCTTAGTGCCTTCAGGTCGGTAGATCTCTAGTGTCCCTGTATTTTTTTATATGGATGGTACCAGTTTTACACTGGAGCTGATGCTTTTGATGGTGATAATTACTGGACATGACGTTATTCATCCCCAAACAGGATGTTACCTGTAAAAGCTGGACAAAAATGGGTAACACATACAAACATCCTGTTTGGGGATGAATAATGTCATGTCCAGTAATAATCACCATCAAAAGCATCAGCTCCAACTGGTACCATCTATATTGGCCAAAAAGGAGGAGACACTAGAAGATCTACTGGCCAGGGGGCACTAAGGGTGACTATTACCTAACATTGAAAACTCACAGCAACGGAATTTTACAAACATGCATTTTTTAATAGTTTTTTTCAATGTTTTTTCTATTTTAATATGATTATTATTTAAATAATTGTGATATATTTTTTTTACATGTACGCCTGAAGTTTATTTAGTGCAACCCAGCTGTTTTCTTGTGTTTTGTCAATTTAGAGGTGAAATGTCCGACTTACTGGGGTTGCCACTTTTGGCTCAACATCCCATTACTAGGCACCCTCAAGATAACCTAGTTCAGTGATGGCTAACCTTGACACTCCAGCTGTTGTTGAACCACACATCCTGTGAGCTGTGTGTGAACTGTGTGGGGTCCTGAGGACCGAGTTTACTGGGCTAGAAATACTCTCAAAATAGTATTTTTTTGTCTTTATATTAGGACCTTGTAGAACTATAAACAGGGACTGCTGAAGTTCCCTTGAACCACCATATAAATGCTTCTATGGAGTTTGTTTTACTGTGGATCTACTTGCACTTGTGTTTAGGGGTCTTTGAGATGTATTGTTAACATTTGGCAGTATACCCCTTGGCAACTGCAGATACAGTACATGTACTTATGGTCTTTAAGCAAAACATTGCATTAGATAGATTTTCCCTTGTAGGAATTATTTATTTTATTGCATTTATTTATTGTCTATGCTTCTCCCTCGTTACACTTCCCTTTACAGAGAGAGAGGTTGTTAAGCAATTCAGAATATGATTCTATTTTGTACTCATTAAAAAGAGTTAGGTTTTCTAATTTAATGGCATGTGCAAAGTTGGCAATCTATTCCAATCTCACATGCACTTGCAAGTCTCTTTTCTATTTTATACTGTACACATACAATATTACTTGCTGTACTGATGGTGGCTCTGTACCATACAGTACATTTTAACTGTCCCGATTTTTGTAGGACTGTCCTGCTGTCCAACCTGTGGGCATTAGTGTTCTGTGGTGGGGGGGCTGTTGGGATGTGCATACTGTATGTACACATTGTTTTTTTCCATAGGAGAGGGACTGGTGCCATGGTTAGCAGCTCACAGAGCCCTGGGCATGTTCCCACAGTGATGGCAAATGGGAGGTGCAGATTGTGCTCCTGTCATTCCAATGAATCCACACCCACTTTCACAGAGGCACACCCACTTTTTGGATGCGGTCAGCTTCATCATGTGAGTGAGTCTCAATTGGGACATCCATAATGTTTGGAAGTATGCTACTACTTTGGAAGAAAGAAGAATAGAGATACTTTTAAGAAGGGTGATATTTGTAAGTTTTTTAGATTATGGTATCATGCATCAAAAAGTAAAAAAAATTACAAGTGATGAACAGCCAGCCAATCAGCTCCTAAATGTGATGTTACAGGCTGGGTTTGAAAAATTACAGATGGGAGCTGATTGGCTGGTTGTTTATCACTCTCCACGTTTTCACTTTTTGAAGCTTGCTACATCTGTCCCAATAAATTAAATGTTGCTGATATGCAATTAAAACAATTGTTCCTGCTAATGACAAAAACAAAATAATTAAATAGAGGATAGTGATGGAAATACAGGAAATGTTTAATCAAATTTACAAGGTATTTTGGCTATAGCAAAAAATATCTTATTTCAATACATTTCAAAGTTGATTGCTGAATAGTTTTGATCTAGCTTAAAGTACTGTATATTTGAATTGTACACATTTCTAAACAGTTAATACCAGTGATATTGTTACACAGTGACTTGTGTTTATTCCCATATTAGTGAAGTGCGTTCTTTTATAGAAAGCAGGCACTTGTGTCTAAAGTACAGTATGTACTGTTACTAAGCATTCATTCATAAATATAAGCTATTGTTAACAGCATTTTCAAAACTATATTGTACAGGTTGAGTATCCCTTATCCAAAATGCTCGGGACCAGGAGAATTTTGGATAACGGATTATTCCGTATTTCGGAATATTTTAATGATGTATCTTGAGGTATCTTGCATTTATGATGTACATATACATCAAACACATGAAATAAACACAAATATATTTTATTTGTGCATAAAACAAGGTTTCAAAACATGAAAGAAAGTTTGTGTACAATCTCAGGCACTGAATTTAAATGACAAGCAATCATTGTCTTGCACATATATAGTGCCAGTTACATATCATTCCCTCATTAGTGCTGTTACAGATGTCCCCAGTAAGTTTTTATAAAAAAAAATTTTTTTTGTTCACTTTCTGAAATGTATGGTTTTCGGAATAATTCGGATAACGGATATTCGGATACGGGATACTCAACCTGTATGTGCATGTTATTTTTTATGTGCTTTTTCTTTATAGCTATTGTGTTGTGGCCTGGCACTTTCCCGTCAGTGACAACCGCCTCGGTGCCCTCAGGGAGCGGAACTCCAAGGTCTTGTTAAATTAATATATTTCAGATAGTGACTGACGTTTTGGAGCTCACACGCTCCATCTTCAAGGTGAAATGGTGAGACAAAAAGTGATGGTACAATCTTACCTTAAGTAGGGTGCCTTCCCTCCCACGCTGTCTCCCGGTCCCCGCCCACCGAGGACGCCGTGTACTGTGCGCTGGAAACATGTCCTGGCCGGATATCGCGTGCAGGAAGTGTTGTCGGGTTTGCTGTATAACGCAAGCCTTCCGTCACCATGGTAACATCCCCTGCAATACTGTTTAATGGAAGTCCCAGCTGCGGGGGAAACTGGGGGAACAATCGCAAGATTGACAGACACTGACATAGTGCAAACAATTTATCAATGTTATATGCGTGTTATACTAAATGGGCATTCTCTACAAAGTGCTGTAAACTGCATACAAACATGATAAGAAAAAAACAATAAGTGAACAAAAGCTTGTGATTAGAAGAGGGAATGATGCACTGCATTGGTATGTGCTCTGTATAAAAGCTATGTTATTAAAGTACTAGTGCTCTCTAATACAAAAACAGGATTATTGCTATCACAATGTTTAATGGTATCTATATAATACATTACGTCTCATTGCTGTGTTCCCACTCATGGGTGCAGTGGCATCCTATGAGCATAAGCCCTGCAGGCACCACTACATCCACCCGTGGATCCCCGCAAACAACTATGGCCCCCATTCTTTACGAATTCTAGACTAGAGTTTACCGGGTGGGATGTGTTACTCGTTGTTACTTCAACAAAGGATACTGGTCTTTGCTACATACTAAAGTGAACTATGCTTTTTGCCAGATAGTCTACTGAATGTCCACTGTATGCCTCTCTTTGTATGTGGTCATAATAGAGTGCCCAGTGATAAACGTTCTTTGAGGCCATTCGGCTTGATGGCATTCAGACGATGTATCCATCTCTTTTCCAGTCTTTACAGGTTACCTCCTTGGTCCCCTCTGCGTATTGAGTCTGGGACATGATCTATAGCCATGTGTTTTAGATCTCTCAATTTGTGGTTAAACATAGCGTAATGCTTGGCTACAGGTTGCTCATTGTCCTTGCCCTCCAAAGCCGCTTTAATTGCAGACCTGTGCATGGCCATCCTCTCCCTCATGGTCCTGACTGTCTTCCCCACGTATATCTTGTTACATGGACATTGTATTACATATACAATGTGGGTCGATCTGCATGTCAAAACATGCCTGATGGAAAATGTCCTGTTGTCCACTGGATGCGTGAATGAGCCGCCAGTTATCATGTTCTCACATGCTGTGCGTTGTGCACTTATAGCATCCAGGGGGTTTTGTTAGGAAGTGTGTCTTGGGCTTGATATCAGAGAATCCTGTGATATCACTGTGGACGATTTTATCTTTAATGCTACGCCCCTTGGTGAAGCATATCATTGGTCTTTTCTTATTCAGTCTAGGTAGGCTTTTATTGGTCTTGATGATGGGCCACAGAGCCCTTGTGGCTCTTGGTAGCACTGCACTGCTGACATTGAGTCTAGTGACCATTGGTATTACTTCCTCCTTCATTTCTCTTGCGATTCTGGAAGACAGTAAGGTTTCTCTGTCCAATTTCAAAACTTTGTCTTTTTGTTGTTTCAATAATGCATCATTGTAACCCCTTTGTGTGAATTTGGCAATTAAGTTGTCCAATACTTCTGGGAGTTCCTCACGCTCACTCACTGTCCTAGCTGTCCTCAACATCTGGGATTTTGGCAGAAATTTTTTCAAGGCAATTGGATGGAAACTGTTCGCCTTTAGGATAGTGTTTCTATCTGTCGGTTTGACATGTAGAGTGGTCTTTATGGTGCCTTCTTCCGGAATAATTTGGACATCCAGGTAGTTGACACTACAAGATTAACATTGCATGGTCAATTTGATTGGTGACGGTTTCTCGTTGATGTCATTGACCAATCTTCTTAATTCATGCTCCCTCCCCCATAGCATAAACAGATCGTCAATATAACGTGTTAGGAGGAGGATGTTCTGGGAAGTGATAAGATGATCATAAAATAATGCCCCTTAAATTAGATTTTTCAGCGCAATTTACCATTTAAGGCTGCAGTGGGAAAGTGCCAGAGTTGAAATACCGGTTAAAGATAACCGGTATTTCAACCCGTTTTAAAAGCAGAGTCCTACATGGTTAAATATCATTTTTGAGGCAGTGGGAATGCCTCTGAAATGGTATTTAGTTTTAAAAAAATCGGTGTGGGGTCCCCCCCCTCTGCCGTAACCAGCACCAGGCTGAAGAGCCGGGGCTGGCCTAAAAAAATCAGGAAACCCGACAAATAGGGCTTCGCTGATTTTTTAAAACCAGCCCCAGGCTCAAGGGCCGGGGATGGTTCCCAAAATACGGGGGACAAAATGAGTAGGGGTCCCCCGTATTTTAAGAACCAGCCCCAGGCACAACCAGCCAGCAGGGTAATGCCACAGCCGGGGAACACTTATTATACAAGGTCCCACGGCCAAAGCATTAACCCTACCGACCAGTCAGCCTGTCCAGGGGACCTGGGGGAGTGGGGACCCCCCCAATAAAGGGGTACCCCCTCTCCAGGACTTACCTAACCAGGCTGAAGCCTGGTGCTGTCCGCGATGGCCCTGTGCGGTGGCCACCGGGCTGATCATTGTGTACAAAAAATAGATGAAAAACCTATTGTTTTAAACTGTGGAACTATGAGTCCCAGCAAGCCTCCCCCGCAAGCTGGGACTTGGAGAACCACAAGTCCCAGCCTGCGGGGCATTAAAGGGCCCGCTGGGTCTTGAAGTTCCACAGTAAAAAAATAGATAAATAAATACACACTGACACTTTATAAAAATAAAAGTTTAATACATACATTACACAAACACACTGATACTTACCTATCTTGAGCCCGTCGGTAGGTCCCAGGGTCCGGTCCGGTGGCTTGGTTCCGGGGCCTTGGTTCCGGGGCTGGTCCGGGTCTGGGGCTCCAGGGCTGAAGAGTCTGGGGTCCAGGATCCGTAGTAATCCAAAGGGGTACCCGGGGAAGGAAATCCTACTCACCTGTCCTCTGGTGTCCACCCCGGCATCTTCACTTCAAGACGCGTTTTTTTAGTTTGCTCAATATTAATTCGCGATTTGTAGCATGCTGTCTAACTCCTCCTTGTAGATGTTTGTGGGGTCAGCATTCAACAGCTCGTAAACTGTGTGGTCTGCCAGTTGGCGATCAATTTCAGCCACATACTCTGTCAAATTCTGGATGACGACTCCTCTCCCCTTGTTGGCTGTACGAAATAGAACATCCTTGAATTTGCCCAGTTGTTTCAATGCACTTAACTCTTTTTTTGAGAGATTTCTGTGCGTGGGATGGGGTGCTTGGTTGTAGCGTTTGACCGAGTTGTCCACCAAGCGCAGATACAATGCTATTGAGGCATTCTGCAACTGAGGGTCAAAAGATGAAGTACTTTGTTTTACTACAAAGTCACGGTGAGGTTCACTCACAATGGGTGCCGGTTGATTTTGGAAGAATTCTTTGCGCCTAAATGCCCATCCGAACCTGTGCAGATCCGTCTTCCAGGTTAGATCATCATAATCTGTAGTGTAGACAAATGATAAGCCATGTTCCATTACCTTTAACTCCTCCTTGCTAAAAGTACTTGAGGGCAGGTTGTACACTATTGACTCGGCGCGGTTCTTGCTTTTAGAGAGCCGCGTGTGTTGGCCGGCCCTACGGGTGGTCGGCCTGCTCCTCTTCTTGTGCCTCTTTTCTTGGTGGCACTTGTTGTGGATCTTAAAGGGACACTGCTTTCAGGAGCTTTAGGTTCCACTTGGAAATCACTGACACTGTTAGATGATTCATGGGGCTTCCTTGGGGTGGCACTTCACGCCCTCCTATATGATCTATATCTTTGTGCCCGCCCTTGAGTGTTTCCTTGATCAGTGCCACCTGCCAGCCAGCGGTACACCACATTATTGTCATAGTCCTCTTTAAAAGAGAAAAACTTGTTCCTCTTGAATTTTATCCCTTTGATAATTGTCTATTTGGTTTTGGGGTTTCATCAACCAATCCTGGCTGGTATCTTGGACAAACATCTCCTTGTGCACATGCTCGAATATGGCAAGGTTTTCTTTGGTTGCCTTTAGTTCCTGTCCTGATTCTTCTACGACCAGCAGCATAAGGTCATGGCTGCATTTATTCAGGACGCCCAACCATTTGCGGCAGAACTCAGGGTTGTGGCGGCCTAGTGTCGGCACATTGCAAACCCTGAATCCCTGGGGAATCATTTTGTCCCGATGGTAGTCGGACAATGAGACCCCGTGGAGCAGGAAATCCACTTCCCTTTTGCGCAATCTATACCATTGCCTATATAGAGCATCCAGGCTAGGTTTGTCTTCAATACTGGACAGGCTTTGTTTGAATAGCACTCTCCCTGTGTCCTCCTCGGAAAAGCTGAACAGTTCTCCTGTGTCCACTGTGATCCCACTGTACCCCGGAGTTGCTGGATTATATGTGGCACTGGCTCCCCTGGATTCATTAGAAACGGTGTCCATGGTGGCCATCACAAATGTGAATGGTGTTCCCTTAAACGTTGGTGACAGAGCTAGATCCTACTGGGTACACGTACAGTGTGTTGGTGGAAGATATCACCTCACTTGGTAGATGCAAAAATTGTTGGGGGTGCCCCGGCTCCTATGAACCCTGAGGTTCCAAGTGTAGCTATTGTGTTGTGGCCTGGCACTCTCCCGTCAGTGACAACCACCTCGGTGCCCTCAGGGTAGACTTTGTAGATCCAAAAGAAACTGACAGCGGCACTCCAAGATCTTGTTAAATGAATATATTTCAGATAGTGACTGACGTTTCGGAGCTCACGCGCTCCGTCTTCAAAGTGAAATGGTGAGACAAAAAGTGATGGTACAATCTTACCTTAAGTAGGGTGCATTCCCTCCCGTGCTGTCTCCCGGCCCCCGCCCGCCGAGGACGCTGTTTACCATGCGCCGGAAACATGTCCTGGCCGGATATTGCGTGCAGGAAGTGTTGTTGGGTTTGCTGTGTAATGCAAGCCTTCAGTCACCATGGTAACTTTATATGTAACTTATTCACGAACTAGTTGGTATTGTGCTTTTAGCATTTTGCTTGTATAAAATATTGAGAACTAGCTGACCCGGCTGCCATTGCTCGAGAAAACCTTTTTTTTTTTTCTAAAATTGCTATCAAATTTCATCTTAGGGCCCAAGATTGTAATTTGTTAAAACCTCCACCATAATGTTATAATGTGTATTGATAGTCAATGGCAGCAATGAAATCAGGTGTGGTGTTGTTGTTTGAAACACACTGCTCCTGACTTGATAGCTTGTGTGTGTTTATGAATTCCACTTTTACACCTGAGATTTAGCACTTATGATGCACTTATTTTTTCGTGTTGGTGTGTGTTGTACTGTTTTGTGTGTGTGTGTGTTATAATGTGTGTGAGTGTGTGTTGTACTGTCTGTGGTGTGTTATGCGTGTGTGTATCTGTCTAATGTGTAAGTGTGTGAGGTGCGCTACGTAAATATGTGTGTAGTGTGCTGTGTGTATCTGTGCAATGTTTAAATGTGTGTGTTTTGTATGTTTCTGTAACTGACCAATGTTTTCGCACTCCTCATGCGCATATTCACATACTGTATGTGACATTTCAGAAAATCATCAATAATGTGCCAGTAAAGGCTAGATGAATATATCAATAGTTTATCATAAAAAAATACAAATACAAGATATGTTAATGTGATCAATGAATAGGCACAGAAGAACCATGGCATTTAGTAATATCTGAGAGAGGCAAATGGTATTCCCCTCATGCGGTGTTCATTTGTGTAAACTCCAGCATAGCATCTAAAAGGAGAGAGCTCCCACTGACATGGCGGTGCCCACTTACCCTATACTGACCTGCCCACAGTTGACCTACCTATCCTCCATGGCATAGATAATCTCCCTTCTTTCTCCTTTCCCAATCCGTTGGTCCATTGTCCCTATCCAATCGCACCTTGAGCCTGCTTTCTATTGCACTACTCTGTGTGCTTCATGCTGCAAAGGTATCACTCACTCCTCATTAATGTCTCAGACACATACAGTAAGGAGCAACATCATATTAATCAGCAGTATTTAAGCACCTTACCTACATCTCCAACACTTGATTTATGGATACTCTCATCTTCATAGCAAGATAGGAGACCTGCAATGGTATATACACAAGAATCAGAGCTCATTTAAAGGAAATCCAGAAAGCAGATATGTTCTACCTATATCACAGTTCTAGTGAAGTCTCACTCAGTTTTCCACAGGTCACAATTGCAATTGGCAATTTATGGTCCTGTATAGGCATTGGAAAAGTAGCAGCAGTGGCACTCCCTGTGTGGGACTCTTTGCACAATCCATCTACCCTCTCTATCCGCCTCCCTTTACGCTGGAGTTTACACAAAAGAACACAGCATGAGGGGGATATTGTTTGCCAGTCTGAGATATTACTAAATGCCATGGTTCCTCTGTGCCTATTCTTTGATCACATGACCATTTTCTTTGTGATGAACTATTGATATATACAGCTAGTCTTTACTGGCACATTGTTGATGATTTTATGAAAATGAATTTGTTTCACATTTATCCAATCACATTGAGAATGTGTCTTATATATTTTGGGAACTATGCGTGTTATTACACATACTACTTCATTCTGGATCTTGTGAATTACATAAGTCCCAAAGATACAATTCTAAAGTATATGTTTGCTGGTATGTTATATGCTTTAGGAAATGTTATATTC
Organism: Crinia signifera; assembly: GCF_055691185.1. NCBI lineage: Eukaryota > Metazoa > Chordata > Amphibia > Anura > Myobatrachidae > Crinia > Crinia signifera. Next base: position 290,459,158 of record NC_139218.1, on the reverse strand, counting down.
TAATGTATATGTTTGCTGGTTTCTTATTTCCAGAATCTAGTTGCTTTTGTATCAGTACTACCGATGCACACTGTATTGTTATTTGTTATTGTCAAGATTTTTATTTTTTTTTATTTTTTTTAAGATTAATTTTTTTGTGATTTACTAATTTTGATACGGGATATGAAATAAAAGTTAATATTTATTGAATACAAGTGTGCTCCTAGTAAAAAGTCAGTTATTTCCAATTCCTTCCTTTGCAATTGTAACCACTCTCAGGGAATCACCCCCACTTGAGTGAGCTGTTTTTAGATAGTCTCAATTACATCTTATTCATTAATAATTGTGGATAATAACTTATATTTGTAATCAATTATCACCTAGCTTGTGCACAAGCTAGGTGATACTTGATTATTTGGTTGGGTACCACCTGTAATTAAGGATGTCTATGAGGAGACACCACCTCCACAGTTTCACTTTACGGGCTGGACAGTAAGTATTAGTGGCAGGATGGAGATGCGAAGTAAGGTGGTGATGGGTAGATTAAAGTTTTGCCTAGTTTGCCAAGAAGCCTTACACTGGCCCTAAGACATTAGCAGAAGCAGGTACTGTATCTTGCGAGTTGGGGCCTACAATCTCCAAGCTCCAGTGGTCTGGCTCTCTAGACTTTTCACATGACTAGGCATTTGGTTCCAAGAATAATGGAAATGAGTGTATATATAAATGAAGACCTCCCTTCTTGGGTGCCAGCGGGTTAAGAGAAGGATATGGAGTGCCTCTCTGCTTGGCAGCGGGCGGGTCGGGTGAAAGGAGCAGAGGGCCCCCTGCACCTCTGTCGGCAGGTAAGGAAGGGTTAAAGAAGGACTGTATAGCAGCTGGTGGATAAATGGAGAACAGAAAGCTGCATGAAGTGCAGTGGCTGGTGGAGACTAGGAGAAGAGGTGGTGCAGAAGGACACATGCGGCGCTGCCAGTTGGTGGGGAGAGGGGGGAATGAAAAGTTGCAGGATGAGAAGCTATCTGGTAAGGACTAGGAGGAGAAGAGGGGTGCAGATGCTGCCTGCAATGCTAACCACAGTGATCAGGATGCACAGTGATCAGGTGTGCCCAATCACATTGGCTTCAGTGACAGGGATGGGCTTTCATATTGGCTGAAAGAATGCTCGTTACAGAGGAACTTGTTAGGGTGATGCTTATGTTACTTATTTTAATGGACGTAATGAGCCCACTACCCGGCCCCCCATTTCCAGCTATTTGTTATGGGCTGCTGGAGGCACTGCTTTCGGTGCCTCCAAAATCAATTTATATCCAATGAAAATGTATTTTATTGTTTTACTCATTAATGACAATGGAGGTACTGCCTCCACTGGCTGCACGTCCCTGCAGATGTTTCATAGAGGCATTACTTTGTCATCATGCCCTGATGATGAAGTAAAGTTGAAATATTAGTATAACTTACCTGTGGTCGTTTGATTTATTTTTGGAGTGCCGCCGTAGTGCCATACCTGCCTGGGGAGCATCCATGGAGGGTACGGGCTACTTTATTCGGTACTTGTTTCCTAGCACAGCGCCCATCGCATCGTATACCATAAGACTAAATAAGGTATACGATGGTATGTGATGCGATGCGACGCAATGTTGTACAATAAAAAATTGTATGGCATCGATTTTTTATTATACAAGCACTCTGATGGGTCCGTACAATGATAAATGCACCCCCCCCCCCACACTATCAACGCCAACCCGAAGCGTGGCGAGCGACGACGGTATGCGTCCTCCGACCTTTTCATACCCCCACTATCCATGTCGGCACGGTGTTGATTTTACATAGTGTGGTGAGCACAGCGAGCCACCGAGCCCGAAGCGTGGCGAGCTCAGCGAACCCCGCGAGGGGACACGGAATACATGTAAAGTAATACGCGTCCCCTCGCAGGGCTCGCTGTGCTCACCACGCTTTGGGCTCGGTGGCTCACTGCGCTCGCCACACTATCTACAATCAACTCCACGCCAACGTGGATAGTGGGGGTATGAAAAGGTCGGAGGATGCGTAACGCCGCCACTCGCGGGCTCGCTTCGCACGCCATGCTTTGGGTTCGCGTTGATAGTGGGGGTGGCGTGGGGGTGCATTTAACATTATAAGCACAAATGAAGGTGCTTATACAATTAAAAATCGTATTGGGGGTGCATTTAACATTGTAAGCACCCATTAGGGTGCTTATACAATTAAAGAGCGCATCGCATGCATCATATGCGGCTATATGGCATGCGATGCATGTAATGGCATAAGATGCCATAAGATGGAAATCTTGGGCGCCGTGCTAGGAAACAAGTACCCTTTATTCAAGCATTAACAAGAGTGCTGCCTTAAATCTATATATATATATTATACATGCTATATGAACAAAAGTATTTGGATAAACAACATATAACATAAAAGTCCTGTACTTTGTTAGTATTATAGGCAGATTAGTAACACTGTTAGAGTCTGTCACATTAATCGTCCATCTGTTAGTAGTCTTTTAAGTAGCAATATTATGATGTGAAATGGTCATTTCTTATAGTTGTTAATACAGTCCATTTTTAGAAAACAACATTTATAGCATAGCTTACTGACTGGCCAGACTTTGTAAGAAATACCTGCACTTATATACTGGACTGTCCTCTCCCAGCTGCTGGTGCTTATCCAACAGGAATGCAGCTATCTCTGGAGTCCTTATGACCATTGGTTACTTGTAAATTCCAGGAAAGTACTGTAGGTATTCAGAACCCGATGGTGCCGTTTAGAATTGATGTGGTTAACGCGTTTCCCCGCCTCTGGTCACTTTCTGCAGCTTGCTCAGAACCAGTGGAGTCATTAGGTCATGGCTCTGTGTGTGCCAGTCAAGTTCTTCCACATTGAACTCATCAAAAAATGTCTTTATACTGTAGTTCTTGCTTTGTGCACTGGGGCACAATCATGTTGGAATAGAAAATGCCTTCCCAAAACTGTGCAGAGTTTGTATATTCTCCCCGTACTTGCAATCCATAATATAATGGTAGGTTAATTACCTCCCAACAAAATTAACCCAAAAGTGAATGTTCATGCCTGTTTTGTGGTAGGAAATATAGATTGTAACTTTCACTGGGGCAGGGACTAATGTGAATCATCAAATAGTCTCTGTAAAGCGCTGCAGAATATGTGTGTGTGTGCTATATAAGAAACTGTTAATAAATAAATAAATAAAACTGTTGCCACAATGTTGGAAGCAAGGCATTGTTCAAAATGTCTTGGTATGCTGAAGCATTAAGTTTGCCCTTCACTGGAGATAAGGGACCTAGCCCAAACTCTTAAAAAACAGCCCCATACCATTGTCTCTCCTCTACAAACATCAGTTGGCATAATGCAGTCAGGCAGGTATCATTCTCCCAGCATCCAGTATGCCAAACCCATTTTAATGCAGTGAGACTGTCACTCTGTTGGTGGTTAATTCATCTACTCTACTCTACTGAATACTGTTTTTATAATTTTAAAGTGTTTTTTTTTACATTGCTTGGTCTCTATTTTACAAAAAATAGATGTTACAGTATATATTTTCTACATATTTCCCAGTCCATGTTTTGCATATTTATGACAGCTGAGATTGCTATATTCACCTTTTTTAACCAAGTGTTTACATGGGTGATTCACCACCACTGTCCATTAGGGGTGTGCAGACATCCATCATAACTACAGTGATGTCATCTAAGGACTTACTAATATTGAGTGTAAGGTTGAGTACACACACTGTGATGCTACTTACATCTTCTATACATACAGTATATATGTTACATGTGGGCAGCAAGGCAGAGTATACTCCAGAGTTTTGATTATAACAATGATCAGAAAATACAATTAAGATATAATAAATATTTTCTTTGCATTATTCCAATCATTTTTATAGTCACAACTCATGAGTATACTGGAACATGACAGGCTAGTCACTGCCAAACCTTCCTATCTTGCCCGCATATCTTTGATCAAAATTTACCAAATTTATGGCAGTATTTCCTAATAAAACCAAAGAAAATTGAGTTTCTGCACTAATTGATAATTTAAAGCACCATGGATGAATGCACTCACACAGACACTTTAGATGGTAATAATTATAAATTGTATATATTTATTTATGAATACAATTTAGAACATTAATTAGGCAGCCACCTAAATATAAACAATGATAATACAGTACTAGTGCCCAATATATCTTCACATATTGTCCACATGAACATTCAGGCTTACATATGTGTGTATATATCTGGCTCTGATACTACAAGCCATTGCCCCCCAGCCATTGACCCTCAATGAATGTCACTAACATTTGAAAATCAGTGCACCCAAGATGTATGAATGAACACTGAATCCCTTAAGAGGACAGGCAATAGGATGTGGGCATACCAAAAGCAAATCTCTAAATGCTATCTAGAATATTTTCTAATAAGAGGTGGTTAAAAAGATGACATGATATGAGTTCTGTTTCTGGCATAATTTATTTTTAAGAGGTTTTTCTCTGAATCACTTACAGAATGTAAACAAAAGTAGTTAATCTCATTATGACATCATTTGTATAAACACTTTATACTATAAAAATGTAAATTACAATATATAACAACATTACAGTCACATACTGTAGTTAAAAAACTTTGAAACACCGTATTCAAACAATAAAGGCTTGTAGTATTATTTGTATCCTAAACAGCATCAAAATGAAGACCATGCAAAATGTATAACTGTCCTTGAAGTGTCCCATGTTTTGAAACCACTTATCTAAAGCATCTGTTAGCTTACAGTAGTAAGACAAGTGGTGAATCAGCTCTTAGAGAGAGATTAAGCAGTGTCTGCTCATAAATTACTGGATAGTTAAACATGGGTGGTGCTTGAATATGAATGGTCACTTAAATTAAGTGTCACTGACCCAAATTCAGTAGCTAAAGCTGGTAGCAAAACTTTTTAAAATCACTGTATGTATAAATTATTAAGAGAACTGACATTTATTTTATTGTGAATGCAACATTGACATCAATCTAATGTAATTCTGAATGCAGCAAGGACATCAACCCAATGTAAAATCCAACTAAGTACAGAAATAACCCAATATATAGACAATAAATAATTCAAATATTAACAATAAATACAATACAGTATGTAACAGTAAAGGTTAAAAATATAAAAACATAAAATATGCATACCTGTAAATAAGTCAAGTGGACAGTTTTAAACTGTCACGGCGATCTGTTAACACCAGGGTAAACACATCTAAAAGGTTAGAAACATTGATACGCTATAGACAAACCGTGGGTTGATGTGGAAAAATATTGATCTTAATGTTGTTAGTTACTATAATCTAAGTCAGGGCTGGGCAATTGCGGCCCTCCAGATGTTAAGGAACTACACATCCCAGTATGCCTTGCATCAGTTTCAGCATTGCCACATAGCAAAACTAATGCAAAGCATCCTGGGATGTGTAGTTCCTCAACATCTGGAGGGCCGCAATTGCCCAGCCCTGATCTAAGTTATAGTAGAGCTGCACAGATTACCTGGCATTTGAGACACTCCATACTTCTGGGATATCAGGGTACCAAAACCATGGCTTGGGAGTTTCCTCCAGAGGTTCCAGATAAAGACAAAACAATATACTCCATCAAGGAGCTGTGCTGTGTCCAAACTCCATGCAAGTGGCTGTGTTGTATCTAGACTCCATGCAAGTGGCTGTGTTGTGTCAATCCAGAGTGGCTTTTGGTATCCATTTGCTCCAGTGCTGCTGACATATCTTTCAAGTGTCCATCCTCTCCAGTACAACACACCTATCCAGAGTCCATCTGCTCCAGTGATGGCGATGCTCCCTTGTCAATCTGCTCTAGGATAAAATAAATAGAAAATAAAAAATATATATTTTTCAAGTGCTGATGACACACCTGTCCAGTGACTATCCACTACGGTGTTGCCAACACACTTGTACAGTGTCCAATTACTCCAGTGCTGACAATGTACCTGTAAAGTTTCCATCCACTTCAGTGCTGACAATGTACCTGCTCCAGTGCCCATCTGCTCCAGTGCAAAATAAAAGAGTAAAAAAATGTTCTAAAAAGTTGAAAAAATGTAAAGTCAAGAAAATGTAAAACATTTTACATTTTCTTTGTGCTATACCCCACTTTGTATCCATATTGTATAGGCAAAAACATTAAGATCAATATTTTTCCACATCAACCCACGGTTTGTCTATAGCGTATCAATGTTTCTAATGATAATAATAACCTTTTAGATGTGTTTACCCTGGTGTTAGCAGATTGCCATGACAGTTTAAAACCGTCCACTTGACTTATTTAAAGGTATGCATATTTTATGTTTTGAAACCTTTCAGATCTCTCCAGAGATGTTCAATAAGATTCAGGTCTGGCTCTGGCTGGGCCACTCAAGGACATTCACAGATTTATATAAAGCCACTATTTTAATATCTTAACTGTGTGCTTAGGGTCATTTTCCTGCTGAAGAAAGAGCCGTCGCCCCAGTCTGAGTGTTAGGGATGCCACCAAGGTGGTATAGGTGCTGCTGCTGCATTTGCTCAGCAGTCCTTAAAGCCTCATGCAGGCTAAAGCTTCACCTAGAACAGCCACTTTTTCATGGCAGATTAGGTTCACCAGGTACTGGGGTGCTGCCAGGTCTTAAGGTGGATAAGGCTGTTACATGAGGCTGGGCAAGGAAAATACAGGACTGGAAAAAGACTGGGACACAACAGGAAGGACCAGAGAGGTGGCTCATAACAATGAGGTCAAGAGCTCTCTTGAGCAGGTTTTCATCCAGGATGTCTATTTGAATAGCTGCATTCATATTTCACTCTATCCTAACTAGTCTCCCAGTTCCTGCCACTGAAAAAAAAACCCACAGCATGATGCTGCCACCACCAGGCTTCACTGTAGGGATGGTACAAGCCTGGTGATAAGCGGGACCTGGATCATTCCAACAATGATACCTGCCATTTATTTCAAAGAGTTAAATTTTTGTCTCATCAGACCGGATAATTATGTTTCTCATGGTGTAAGAGTCCTTCAGTTGCATTTTGGCAAACTCCAGGTGGGCTGCCATGTGCTTTTTACTAAGGAGTGGATTCCGACTGGCCACTACACCATACAAGCCTGATTGGTGGATTGCTGCAGAAGAGAATGTTGTTCTTTTGTAAGGTTCTTCTCTCTCTACCGAGGAATGATGTAGCTCTGACAGAGTGACCATAGGGTTCTTGGTCACTTCCCTGACTAGGGCCCTTCTCCCCTGATTGCTCAGTTTAGATAACCAGCCAGCTCTAGGAAGAGTCCTGGTGGTTCCAAACATCTTCCATTTACAGATGATGGAGGACACTGTGCTCATTGGGACCTTCAAAGCAGCAGGTATTTTTCAATGCCCTTCACCAGATTTATGATTTGAGACAACCCTGTTTCAGAGGTTTATAGACAATTCCTTTGAATTCATTATTGGTTTGTGCTCTGACCTGCACTGTCAAATGTGGGACCTTATACAGGTGTGTGCATTTCCAAATCAAGCTGTATGATCTCAAGGATGATCAGTGGAAACAGTATGCGTCTTTGCTCAAATGTCAGCAAAGGCTGTGATTACTTACTATATGTACATGTCATTTCTTATTTTGTATTTGTAATAAATGAGCAAAAATCTCCAAAAACGTTGTTCACGTTGACATTATGGGGTATTGTGTGTGTGTAGAACAGTAAGGCTGTAATATAACAAAATGTGGTAAAAGTGTAGTGCTGTGAATACTTTCCAGATGTTACTTAATTTGTATGTTATCTGCTGTAAACCTCATACCCATTTGTAAACACCCACAAAGAAAAAGAAGTATCTTTAGGGTGCACTGAGGACCAAATAATTTTTTGCATAAAAATTAACTTTTAATGTATACATTAAAAGGTAATTTGGTACTCTTTACCTAGAAGGGCACCCATCGCGGCCATCCCGGGCATCGCATGCACTAAAAAATCGCATGCGATGCGACCGACGCGATGACCGCGATTTCCCATAGGGAACAATGTTAAATGTCCCAATTGACCCGATTTTCCTGTTCAATGTCCCAATTGACCCGATTTTCCATAGGAAACATTGTTAAATGGCCCACAGAGGACAAATAGGCACCCTGAAGTGTGAAATGGCCCCCCCAATTGTTAACGCCACCCCACGATCAACGTCAACCCGAAGCGTGGCGAGCGCAGCGAGCCCGCGAGGGGCGGCAGTACACGTCCTCCGACCTTTTCATACCCCCACTATCCATGACGGCGTGGAGTTGAGAATAGATAGTGTGGCGAGCGCACACAGCTGTGAAGCCCGCAAGGGGACGCGTATACCTGTGAAGGTGTCCGGGCGGCGGGGCGAAGGGAACCCTGTCCGTCTCCGCTTCAGGGAGACGGACAGGTTTAGGGGGGGTGCGGGGAGGCGGTGGGGACCCCGGCTGACAAGCCATCGCCATCCCCTGCAAGGAAGAGACCCGCTCCATCTGTAGTTCCATCTCACCATTAGAGGTGGTGTAACTCAGTTCCACCCTGTTCCAACCCCCCCCCCCCCCCCCCCCACACACACACACACTTTAACACTTGTATGTAATATATGCCTTTGTATCTTGGATAAACTTCCAGTTCTTATAAAATATTCTTTCCATTGTATGAGAATATACTATATTTTTTTTACTATTTTTTTGCAGTTTTCCATCATTTTAAAAGATCAGGTCCTTATCTCTTAATTTATTTATCTTAATTTATCATTATAAACAACCTTTTTTGTATGAACAATTCATTTGTTTTTTCAGATATATTCTGGTTAGTTCCTTTTCATTTATTTGAACTGGCTCAATGGCGTGGATTCATGCCAGTTCTTATGATGCTCAACATCTTTATTAATATCCAAGTTGGAAACTGTTATGTTTTTATGTTTTGTATATCATTCTTAATTTTACACATTTACAGTTGCCAGATGAGAGCAGACAAATGGTCGTCACTTAGACAAAAACACAGAGGAAATACAGTATAATATAATAAAGCTTATTCTATTTGAGCATGTTTTGGGGTGAGTTAGGATAATCCAATGTTATCCCATGCTAACATCTTTCAAAATCCAACTGTAATCTAAAACCACAATATTAGTCCGATGGTTATTATCAGCCTACCTATTATAGCCCATTTTTGGTGGTTGAAAACACATGGATTCTGGGAGAAGTTCCCAGACCCAGGCGTTTACATGAAAAAATAGGGTCTCAAAGGATCTGATACATGAAAAGCAGAATCTCCTATAAGTACTAATTGGGTAGCCTCTGGGGGATCCATTAGCCATGATCATTTACTGTGGCTAATTGGATCCTAACCTATCGTATATGGAGCTATTCAAGCCAAGATGTATTAGAAACTTTTATGAACAGTTATTAAAATGAGAACATATGAATTCATCAGCAAGCAATATGACATAGGGACTAATGTCATTTAAAACAGTTCCCATCATCATCATAATTTGTACAATTTAATTCTGCTTAAAGTATACCTGTATTTTAGCTTACACAGCAAAGTCACAACTAATAACTGCACTTGGTAGAACCTTTTATGAAAAATAACACATCTGCTTCCTTGATACGCAAACTTATATCCCTTTACAATGCAGACTTTTTTGTCTTGTGCACTAACAAATACATCTTTCTTTGTTATTATTGTAAGAATGTTCTATTATTCCTTACAGCAGGGATGGGGAACCTTTGGCCCTCCAGATGTTGTTGAACTAAACATCCCAGCATGCCCTGTAACAGTTTTGCTATTTGGCCATGATAACACTGTTGTAAAGCATGCTGGGATGTGTAGTTCAAGAACAGCTGGAGGGCCAAAGGTTCCTTATCACTGCCTTACAGTAAGGACATTGAGGGCAATTTAATGTTTCTGTGAGGATATGTGAGTTTATACCCAGGGCCAGTGCAAGGTTTCTTGGCACCCTAGGCAATGCTTATGCTGACTGTCGCCCCCCCCCCCCCCCCGCACACACACAAACACTGCTAAATTACCCACTTTCCCAGTCAGTCAGGAAAAAAGTGCATAAGCTGTAGGCCATGTCGTGTACGTTTCCCATGAGTCTTCAAAGGGCCGCATATCCATAAGAAAAATAAAAAACATATTCCCCCAAATAAAATAAAAAAAAAACCAATACACAGCAAATCAGGCTCAACCCTTCACCAATGTGGTATAGTTAATAGCTTCTGGAAAGGCTATAGAGATGCAGGATGGCGGAGAGGTGAGTCATAGGGTGGTAGGGAGGGGATAGAGAGTTGTAGGATGGTAGGGATGGGATAGAGAATTGTAGGGTGGTAGGGAGGGGATAATGAGACACAGACCTGTAGCTAGAGGATAGAGAGATGCAGAAAGGTAGGGAGGTAAGACACATGGTGGTAAGGAGGGGATAGATAAAAGCAGGGTGGTATTGAAGGGGGATAGAGAGGCGCAGGGCGGTAGGGAGGGGATGGAGAGACGCAGGGCTGCATGGAGGTAATAGAGAAGTGCCCTGCAGTTGGTAGGGGATAGAAAAGCAGAGGATGTAGGGAAGGGATAGAGAGATGCAGGGCTCTAGGGAGGGGATAAAGAGGCACAGGCCGCTATGGAGGAGATAGAGAAGCACAGGGTGCTAGGGAGGGGATAGAGAGGTGCAGGGCACTAGGAAGGGGATAAAGAGGCTCAGGCCGCTAGGGAGGGGATAAAGAGGCGCAGGGTGATAGAGAGGTGCAGGGCATTAGGGAGGGGATAGACAGGCACTGGGCATTAGTGAGGAAATAAGACACTGGATGGAAGGGGGTTGTCAGAGAGAAGCAGGGCTGCAGGGAGGGAATAGAGAGGGAGGTAGGGAGGAGAGACAATCACCACAGGTAAAGTACCAAAACACATTTAAATAAATGCATTAACAGTGAAAAAAGGCACAGATTAAATATCAGCAGAAACAGCAGCTGAATAATAAGCTCGCACATGACAGCCTGCTACTGACAGGTGTGGTATAGGGTTCCGACAGTCAGGATCCTGACAGTCATTATCCCGACATCGGGATCACGACTGGCCGGACCCAGACAGCATGGTGAGCGCAACAAAGCCCCTTGAGGGCTCGCTGCACTGGCCACGATGCGGGCATGGTGGCGAGCGTAGCTCGCCACCTATTCTATTCTCCCTCTATGGGGGTCGTGGACCACCACGAGTTAGAATAGCCGGTGGCAGTCGGGCCCTTGTGTGTCGGGTTTTTGACTGTCGGGATCCCGACTTCGGGTAAATGACTGTAGGGATCCTGACTGTCGGAACCCCGTCCGGCACCCCTACTGACTATACAGTGATGACATCCAGGAACTTCTAAAAACCCTCCAATAAGAGGTCTGCTGACAGGTGGGTATAAGGGTGCCAAACCCTGCAGGTGGCTGTGCCTGGGCTATGGGCACCATGGAGATCCACACCTGCTGGTTGCACTGCTGACAGGAAAACATACTACATACAGACAGTACATCCATCCATACATACACTGCCTCCATATATACACACATACAGTACAAACATCAATACATACACTGCTTACATACATACACACACTGCCTCCGTATACACACACACACACATACAGTGCATAATGTACCTCTCACATACATAACCATACCACATCCTCTCCAGGCTGAGAAAACGGTGACTGACAACTTCAACTTCTCCGAGGAGTAATTCCAAGTAGTCAACACTCCAGGTGCTGCTCCACAAAAAAAAAAAAGCATCTTACTTCTGACCAGCGACCTGGTGTGTGTGTGTGTGTGTGTGTGTGTGTGGGGGGAGGGGTTTACTTTATCCGCTGCTGACACGGGGGGGGGGGGGAGGTGGGGTCACTGCACAGCCACCACTGCTTATGCTGCTGCTGGCGGGGGAAGGACAGCTCTGTCACTGATGCTGCTGCCGGCTCCATATCACCACTACGCTAATGCTGCTGAGGGCTGGGCCTCTGTCCTCAATTCCCCCGCCCCTGAAAACCACTGAAATACCTTTAAAAAATGGCAGTCGCTCATGGGACTTGCAGCCCCAAAGAAATATTGTTAACTTAATTGTTGCACCGAAAAAGGGGCAACCTCCAGCGGCCAGCACCAGAGGCAGCAGCCTAAAGCTGCCTAGTGGTAGTGCCAGTCCTGGTTATACCCCTTTCACATCGCACAAAATGACAGGGTTCATACCGATTTCTTGCCGATTCGACCCGGTAATTGGTGCAATGTGAAAGGGGTTATCGGTTAGAGCTAACCGGTAGCAGCACGGCAATACGAACAGGGGAAAAAGAACGGATCTTACCGGTTTGTTGCTGTGTTACTGTGCATTGTGAATAAGTTAATCTGGTCGAGCGAGCCATTTCCCGTTCACATTATGGAGGCGGCAGAGCTTGGAGCAGCACCAGCTCTAAGTGCTGCCTCCTCCCCCACCCCCGATGACGCTCTGATGCTCCACCACTATTACCGGTTTCGCTTATGCCAGGTATGTCCAAAGTGTGGCCCTCCAGCTGTTGTATAAACTACACATCCCAGAATGCCTTGCCATAGTTTTAGCATTCCTTAAAAGCAAATCTGTGGCAAGGCATAATGGGACTTGTAGTTTCACAACAGCTGGAGGGCCATACTTTGGACATGCCTGGCTTATGCAATCTAAACAGACTGCACATGGAGAGATGCAATTTATATAGGTTTATTTCTTTTTTATTTTGGTGGAAATATACTAAGATGTGAGTTTTATTTCACATGGGATGTTGCACCATCTATTATCTTGTAGAACAGTGGTTCCCAACACTGGTCCTCAATTACCCCCAACAGTGCACATTTTCCAGGTCTCCACACAGAATCACAGGCAAAATAATTAGCTCCACCTGTGGATCTGTTACAATTATTTATTATTTATTTGCAGTTTCTTATATAGCGCAGCAGATTCCGTTGCGCTTTACAATAGTACAATGTTACAATGTGTCTAAATAATGAGGGCACCTCCAAGGTGACCTGGAAAACGTGCACTGTTGGGGGTACTTGAGGACCAGGGTTGGGAACCACTGTTGTAGAAGGTGATAAATCAATAAGAAGTTGATTCTGATTGGTTTCCCATAGCAGCATCCCTTGTGAAATATAACTCCCATCTGATAATGCTTTCACATTGCAGAAATGGGTAATGACAACGTATTCTTAAATGGGACTTTAAAACGGGTCTGAGCCTTGAGACCTTTCACATTGCAGGTGAAAACCGTTTTAAAAATCATTTAATACCATTCAAACATTCAACCCGTTTAACCCCCAAGGGACACGTTTCAAGCCATTCAAATAGAGCTGTTCAAACTGCCAAAAAAACGGCTTTAAAACGTGTAGGACTCTGCTTTTTAACCGTGTTGAAATACAGGTTAACTTTAACCGGTAAATCAACTCTGGCACTTTCACATTGCAGCCTTAAACGTTTTAAAATGGAAAAAAAAGGCAATATACCGTTTTAAAAGTGCGATGTGAAAGGGGTATTAGTAATTTCCCCCTTTGTATCACTTCCAAGTATCTGCCTAGTTTTCAGTTTCAATTCTATAAAATCTTTTACCTCTATAACATTATATGAAAGCAGTCGAATATACTGTAAAGTAGTGTCTATTTTACCATTGTACAACTTTTTTCTATATTGTGCGCTGAAGAATTTATATTGATGTACACAATACGTTAAATATAGAAACGGAACTTTAAACTTTGAGATCCAACAAAAGATTTTGTATTGGAAAGATAGCTACTGTACAGTAATCTTTAAAAGTAACAGAATACAGATGCAACTTAAAGCATTGCAAGCCATGATTATTTATTTCTTGTAATAACTGTAGAAAGCATATTTGTAAATTTCTGCAGCTAGGCTCGTGCATCATTCCATTTAAATTCCAACAAACAATCTTGTCAATTATGTGTTCAGAGTGTACTCTTTCTTCTGTGTTGCTTTTCACCAACTCACTGTCATTCGAAGACACAGCTGTAATGTCAAACACTTCTGTATATAACATTGCCTATACTGAGACTGATAAATATTATAATCTGTTACACAAAGAAGAATATGTTAGACACCAGATGTTCACAATGCTTAATTCAGAACCTAAAAGAAAGAAAAATATCAGCACATAAAAACTCTGGTAGAGAGATAAGAGGCTTGATTGCAGCATGTCTAGGCCATTGTTAAATTTACCTTATGCTACAAAATATAAGATGGCATAGGTGAACACTCCCACTTTCCCCAGACTCTTCACTTCATTCATAATGATTATGCTGCATCATCAACATTTTAGAATATAGCATTTGACTTTATAAGTAAGAATCTGAGATTTTTATTCAACAATGTCAGAGATTCCTTTAAACCGTAATTTTACTGAGTTATAGTAACATAACATAACATTACCAGTCAACCTGAAGTGGGTGTGGATCGTATTGTCGACCCGACAGTCATTAGGTCGACACCGTTGGGTCGACAGACAGCAAGGTCGACAGGGTTCTAGGTCGACGTGGGTAATGGTCGACAGGTGTCTAGGTCGATATGGGACAAGGTCAACATGGGTTTAGGTTGACAAATGCGTTAGGTTGACATGGGTTAGGTCGACAGGTCGTGACATGGGTTTTTTCACAGTTTTTAACTGAATGTCGACACAGTCGACATGGACACAGTTGGAAGTCAAGCGCAACCCCTCCCATCGCTCGCTTCTTCGCTATGCTTCGGGCACGGTGCCTCGCTGTGCTCAGGACACTATTTTATTCTCCCCCTATGCCCTAGTGGATGGCAGGGCATGAAATACCACCTGTCGGCACATGTTGGCTCAAAAACCAGTGATAAAACCCATGTTGACCTTGCGACCTGTCGACCTAACCCATCGAACGCATTTGTCGACCTAAAACCCTAGATCAAACGCATTTGTCGACCTAAAACCATGTTGACCTTGACCCATGTTGACCTAGACAACTGTCGACCTTCATCCATGTCGACCTAGAACCCTGTTGACCTTGTTGCCTGTTGACCCAACAGTGTCAACCTAATGACTGTTGTCCTTAGTCGGGACGACTTGAGGATTGAGTCTAGAGTATTCTATATTAGGTCAAAACTATCACTCTCCAAACATCACAAAGAATGAGGATTATTAGTGCAGGTAATTTTGTGTTTACCTATTCAGCGTTACAAATTTATAATTTTAGACATATACGATCATTTATTTTTATATTACTTTTTACAGATGAGTGGCAACACGTCACATACATTATATGTTTTTTGGTTTTTGATGGTTGTTATGTATGAAATGATTGAATATGTTGTAGACACATTGGGGTAAATTTACTAAGATGGGAGTTCTATTAAAGATGAGATGTTGCCCATTGCAGCCAATCAGTTTTTATCTATTGATTTCAAGAAGGTGCTGAATAAATAAGAAATAAAATCAGATTGGTTGCTATGGGCAACATCCCATCTTCAATAGAACTCCCATCCTAGTCAATTTACCTCAATGAATTTACCACAAATGTAGCAGGTGTGTCTGAAATAGTCTACAGTATGCCATGGCATCATGGAGGACTTTTAAGAGATAATTTTTTGGATAAAATGTCCAACTCCATCCAAACTTATTCCAGGTACAAAATTCTGCTAACGTTTTGCTATTTTTTATTTGGTGTTTTCGCCCATTTGAATGAATGTTGCTGCAACCATTCTCACTATCCTAGTAAAATCATGGATAGGCGTTTTGTGTTTGTGTGACAAATATATCCGGCGCCGTGGGATAAAATAAGGGTAATTTATTATACAAATAAAACATACATAAAAAATGGCTGGTGTGGATTCTGACCCCTGGGGGTTTTTTGGAGCCACACCAGCCATTTTTTATGTATGTTTTATTTGTATAATAAATTACCCTTATTTTATCCCACGGCGCCTGATATATTTGTCACACAAAACGCCTATCCAGTATTCCATGGTCTGAGGGAGACCTAAGTAATAAATTTAAGGCAGCCCTGAGAAGGTAGCGCAGGACATCACCAATCCAAAATATTCACAAACATTCACCTAGTAAATTCCTGTTTGTTTTCTCGCCATATTTGAAAAGCATCCAATGCATTTACTATGGAATCATTACTTCTATGGCTCTCCACCGTAAATTAGTCAACAGTAAACAGCCTTGTTACCTGGAGCATACAGATATATTAAAGCTTGTAGTGTGGCATAGCATGCAGATTTACATGAACGTGCCCAACAGTACGCCACACTGCAGCACCGTTTGCACCATGGATGCCTTTCATTTTCATCATTTTGCAGTTCTATTCTTACATGCATAGAGAACATACCGATTTGTCCTATTACTGTATCTTTACTTGCACTGTGTCATGCTGCAGAATGTATGCACTGAAAAAAGACCTAATTCAGACCTGTACATTTACATAATCAAATATGGTAACTATAATTATTTTTAAATGTATGAAATATACTGTCATTTGCATTCTTAACTAATTGATTGTGACACTATTAGTACTTTTCTTAGACGACTTATAGTGGATTCACTTGAAAACACCAGAAGCTGAAAATCTGTTTAGATTCTCAAAAATAAACTTTAACTAATGACATAGGGGGGTATTCAATCGCCGGAGAGCATCTCCCTGTGCGGCCTATTCAATGCTGTCTTCCCAACAACATTGAGCAGGGTATCTCGGCAGAACGAGCCCGACATCACAAGCTGTCGGGCTTGTTCTGCCGAGAACAGCCGGGAAGTGACGAGCTGCCTGCTGCAGCTCGCCTCTTCCCGGCCGCAACTTGCGGCCATGCTACCTTTCCACTCCCCGGCAGGCGGGACATTGAATCCCGCCTGCATGTTCTTGGTTGAGCTGACTGAGAACGGGACTGGGTCACGGTGGTCGAGCAAGCTCGACTGCCGTGACCCTCACATTGAATACCCCCTTGGACACCAGTGAGTCACATCTTTTAATTACTTAATTAATATTTGCTAAGTTTCATTGAAGGCAACTGCCACAATCCCAGCGCAACTAGGACAATCTGGTACCATATCAACCTAAGTCAGAGACCAGGCCCACTATTAAGGATATTCTATTTATCTGATGACACAGGGAAAGTGCCAGACAGCCACCATTGCAAATTATTTAGCGACTGGTGAGCAGTTGCTAAACTATGCCACAGCTAAAAACCAACAAACAAAACAAAATAAAAAGTTGTAGCCAACAGAAATATAAAGGGACTAAAGAAAAACAAAACTCTGAAATAAATAAAGTAAATTTCCCCCCTGGTGTTTATGCAAGGTAAAATAAATGATCTATACAAACTACTAATGCACTATGGGCCTGATTCAGCAAAGCTCGCTAAGCAGCGGTTGTTCACTGCTTAACGAGCCCTAAAATACTGCCCTCCACCTGGCCTGATATCCCCGTCCCGGTGCCCCTAAATCTCCTTGGT
Organism: Crinia signifera; assembly: GCF_055691185.1. Taxonomy (NCBI): domain Eukaryota; kingdom Metazoa; phylum Chordata; class Amphibia; order Anura; family Myobatrachidae; genus Crinia; species Crinia signifera. The sequence continues at coordinate 290,441,696 of NC_139218.1, read as the reverse complement.
AACATGCGAGGGGATGTACAGATGGGGCAGGTCCCATCTTGGCTACCTATGGTGAGAGTTCCGCCAGCTGGCCATGGCTGGCCACGGCGCCCGCCATCGCAATACATTTTAAATGCTTGGCGATTCGCTGTGGCGTCTCTGGATGAGTGCAATACCAGTGATCATCCACCAGATGTCACTTTTGAAAACCTCTTAGCGCATGCCTAAAATTTGTGCTGCAGCGCGTGCATGAAGCGCAGGAACTATAGTAAATAATTTATTGTCCCTGGCAAACCTAGTCAGCGCCTCTCTCACACCGCCGGCACGAGCATGATCCCGTCTCTTTGGAGGAGAGGAGAGCTGCATTTGTTTGACACGAAGGAGCGTCTCTGACTGACGCTCTTGCGACCCAGTTGCACAGACGTTCCAGTAATGAGACGCTTTTGCTTCTGAGTTGTTATTACGGCAGGGTACTACAGTAAAGTACTTTACTACTATTGTGCTGTGTCCACCAAGCTGTACTGTTCTATAGATAGTGTACACACTAATAAATAAAATTACATTGCATTGCGTACAGAATCATTACATTAAATTATACTGTACTGTATTGTACGTCTCATTGGTTTTGTTAAAAGGTGCTGGCCTTTGGAAAGTACAGTATTGTAGTTTTAACACACATAAAAAATTCCGGTTACCAATAAGGCTTTCTTGGCGACTAAATTTGCATGGGCGCTTGAGCGTCTGCACGGGTACTATACTGGTACTATACTGGAGCGGCACGAATGCTAATGCGTCTCAGTATATGTTCTAACGGTCGCCACATTTTGGTGTTATTTACATTCACAGTAAGTTACTGATTCGTATAGGGATCATTTTACTTTTACACACAGTACTGTTACAGTCATGTACAGTAAGCTCGTTGAAGTGATACAATGTCTGTTTTTTATCAGTGGTCAATCAGCTGCTACTGCAGTGGTTCCCAAACTGTGTGCCGTGGCTCCCTGGGGTGCCTCGGGACACATGCAGGGGTGCCGCGACTTGGTGGTCCAGGACCAACTCAAATTATTAATGGTTAATTATTTATGAGCAAAACCAGTGCTGCTGGCTGCCAATCATAGAATGTGTACAAACAGAAGCAAATCCTGCCCTTTACCACATAACTGCCACTAAGAATCGCATATAAACCCAATCAAATTAAATTTTTTTGGACCAAGGGGTGCCGTGAAAAAAATTCTGATTCTCTAGGGTGCCGTGAATCAAAAAAGATTGGAAACCCCTGTGCTACTGTATACTGTAGTACAGTACATTACTGTGCTGTATAGTACCTGTAATTTTTTCAAGCCAAGCATGTACAGTACAGTAAATTCACAGTTACTGTAGGAGCTGATTGGCCAGTGATAAACTACTCACTACTCACTGGCAGGCGCACAGAATGCGACACTTGTTCCGCACAGGACGCACGTGATCAGTGGCGAAACCCGAGTCCCGGCAGCGTCTGAAACGGTCCTTTAATGAATTAGCGCTGTAATGTGATGTAATGTACTGTACTGTATTTCAGGTAAAGTCGACCCCCTCCACCCCTGGAAAGGGAGGAGGCGATTGACTTCAGCTGCATACACATTATGCACAGTACCAACAGTTCAAAATATTCAGCATCGGCTACGTGAACGTGAAGGTAAATGCTTGTATAGGATCATGACACTACACAGCCCTTTTGCGCGCTCCAATGTTCACGAGCGACTTATTTCCACGAGCGTCTCATTTCCTATGAGCGTCTCATCGCGCACGAGCGTCTCATACTGTAAGCGTGCTCCGTACGGCAAATGGCGGGTTTCCATTGGCACATTGCAGTATACCACTCAGACTCTAGCTTGATGGAGCATTAGCCACCCAGTGGTGTCGGATTGTATTGCATGGCGTGCACCCACGCCCCTTGGCAGACGCCGGCGCAAGAAGAATATCGGAGCCACAGAACCTCCACCATGGCGGCCTGGCGGCCAAGATGGGACCTGCCCAATCTGTATGTGAAGACATCCCCTCGCATGCAAGCAAAGGGGAGAGAAATCATTCAATGATCAGAATCAGAATCAGAATCAACTTTATTGGCCATGTATGCTTGCGCACACTAGGAATTTTTTGTGGATTTACAGTGCAGCATCAAGCAGGGATGAAGGGGGGTGAAGGCATTACATACATTATATTAAGACATTACATATGGGGAACACATACCCGCCGAGCTGCACAGCGCCTAGGCAGCCATCAGAGGCGCCACTGGTCGCTGCAACAGCCAGGAAGGTAACATTAAGCAGAGACAGTACAGTTATCACACATGGAACATATTTGGCTGAGCTGCACAGCTCCTAGGCAGCCATCAGCGGCACCATCTTGATCATGCTGCTCAAAGGCAGCAGTAATAATATTACTTTTCATGGCAACTGAAGCATGAGTTCAACCGGATGTAGCACTTTTCTTCCAAAGCTTGCACACCCTGCCAGCTTGTTGCTGGCAGGGTGTGCAACTAGTGATGGTACAGCATACAGGCTTTGCAAACAGTGGTTACAGAGGTATATGGTACAAATCATTGTAAAGAAACAGTAAACAAGGAAAATACATAGCTTTCATCAGCTTAGAGGCTGAGAGAGATGGTAATTGGTGAAAAATAAAAAGATGCCATGTGCGGGTGTAAGTCCAAATCCAGTCCAAACTCCAGTCAAACTCATGCTTCAGTTGCCATGCTTACGATGCAGGCTAAGATGCAGGCAAGCCTTTAAAGCAGGCTTCCAAAAATTTCCAATATTAAAGGAAAGTTTGGGTCAGCTGGTACAGGGGGAGGGGCTGGTGTTTGCACAAATTCCTCAACAGGCTAATTAGTGGAAGGGGGAAGTTGCAGGCTCCAAGTAACAAAACAATTCACAATGCAGACTGTTCTTTAAATGAAAAGTATCAGATGTTCAAAATGGGATTTATGTACCTGTAAAATAGGAGATGAGATGGTTTTAGAACTTCTCTCCAGTCAAACTCATGCTTCAGTTGCCATGCTTACGATGCAGGCTAAGATGCAGGCAAGCCTTTTCGACAACTGACTTTTATTTCCCCCAGAGTCCACCAAAGAGAGGGTGGGCGCTGACGTCATGTGACATCATCCGCATACCCCCAGCAGGCACCGCCCCCCCTGCCATCCCATGGGGATGCCTATAAAACACTGGACGTTCCCCTGCTCCAGCCCAGTTTCTTCTCCCTTCAGCCCCGACCCTCCCTCCCCATAACAAACATCCAGGCGAGTGTATAACCCGCTGAAAGCCATTCGGTGCAGGGTTTCGCAGATGCGCAAACTCTGACCATAGGTGCTGGAGCTGAATCGCTATGAGCATTCCTAAATCAACCCCTATATTTTGAAAAGAACAAAGATAAAAGTTATATTGATTACTTAATACTCATTTAATAATCATTTATTCTAAAAAAAATAATGAAGTTATACATTGTAGGAGTTAAAAGTTATGTTTATTATGTTGAATGCTGAGCAGTCTCTGTTTTTACACATAAAACCGCATATCTAATTAAGCAAAATTCCTTTCAGTCTCTACATAATTCCCTACAGAATTATGTGCTACAATAATAACACCTGCACAGTCTCTTTATGGTTATTTTCTGCTTAATTTCAATATAAGTGACATTGAAAAAAACAAAAACTAAAAAACATTTTAACTTCTGCAAATTGTGCTTTTACAATGAAGTTCCACTATGTGACAAATAGGATGAACTTCTTCTATATACAGGTCTGTAAGAAATGTTTAATAATTGTAGCAGATACAACATACAGTATTTCCACATGAGATTTTTGTGGATAATCCAGACCAGGTTTTAGAGCAGCAGCAGTAGCAGGAAAATGAGATCCAGTCCAGGTTTACTAACTGATGTGATCAGGGTTGGGCTGATTAGCAGCACTTGTGCCTTTCTGATATAAGTGTTTCCAGGGCAGGAGGTCATTGTTCCTGATGGTGGAATAGTCGCCCAGGTGATAGACTGGAGGTGTGGACTACAGTAGGGGCCACTGGAACATAATGAGAAGTTTGTACTATGCTATGACATTTGTATGCTGCAATGCTATAACCATTTTTGCCTGTGCTATTTACCTGGTATGCTGTTTACCTGTGTATGTGATTCCATGTCACATAATCTAACATATACAGTAGGAACTATATATATTTACCTATTCGAGACAAAAACACTTTAGTGCCTCCTAAACATATAAGGAGTGTTTAGAAAGTTCTAAAGACACAATGATAAGATGGTGCTGCACATGTGAAGAACAAGGGTCAGTGTCCATTTTGGTTTGGGATTTAAAGCCTACCTTGTTGGAACCTATTTAAGGGCATTAGCGCTCTCTGAGTCTAGTAATAATTTCATGTTCTGACCCAAATTTTAAATAAAATAGTTGTCTGTACAGTATAATGAAAGACGAAGAAATTATATGATTCCTGTTATAAACACGGTCTGTATGTACTATCCTATATTTGATATCCCTGCCTCTGGGGAAACAACCATTTCCATTTTTCTCTTAGATTTAAAGCTTAGAAGGTCTTTATTAATGGAAAATAATGGCCATGGAATCTCAGTTGGGTATGTTATGTACCATGTGGACAGTGCGTGTATATATATATATATATATATATATATATATATATATATATAGACATTGTAGGGGCTCTGCACACACTAAATTAACTGATAATAAAAATAGTGGAGATTTGGTTCATGAATTGATCAATGCATTTAAGCCTGCAGCCCCCTTCACGGGACCCCACTTTCTGCAGGTCCTAGCACTATCGCTCAATATGGCTACAATACACATAGCTATCACATCAATGCTTGATTCCAGGGATGCTATCTAATCTAAAGCTCACAGAAGTCTGTGCTTTTATGAGTGAGCAGTTACCAACACACCTGTCACTAATCATCTAGGGAAATGGTTAACATAAGCTATGCACTATAGGTTAAAACAGGGTGCATGAAAGAATGTGACCACAATAAGACTAATTTAAAAAATCTCTTATATATTTAGCCAGATCTGTCAGTCAAGCAGTGTGGCAAACGGTGGGCGGGGTTTCACGGGTGATTGACAGGCCCATCCACTGTCAGCCACACTGCAAAAGTAAGGCACCTCCGTCCTACTGTTCTCCACAAGCACACACCCCTCCTCGCACACCACTCCCCATGCCTGTCCACTAACTCCATCCACGCCTACTCACCACCCACAACCCCTCCCCTAACACACTCATTCCCTGCCAGCCCATAAGGCATCTACACTCCGCGCGCCCAGCCCCCCCCCCCTCATATACAAGCGCCGTCCCACCGCCCCACCGGACATTTCACCCGCCCCCCTTCAACATTAACACGCCCCCCCCTTCTGCCACAGCGGTCCAAGCCTAACACCGACCCCCGACACGCTGCTCTGGGTCGGGCGACGGCTGGACCACGCCTGCGGCACAACGCATCATTATCCCACGGCCCCGCCGAACATTTCGCCCGCCCCCATGCTGCCTCACACATGCCGCCACAAAAACCGGTCCCCGCCTAACCCCGCCCCCCGACACGCTGAACTAACCACGCCCCCCGACACGCTGATCTGGGGCGCTGCGCTGCCACAGCGCTCCCCGGCAGCGACATTACCAGGCCCCCCCTTCAGCCAAACCGGTCCCCGCCTAACCCCGCACCCCCAACACGATGATCTGGGGCGCTGCGGCACATTACCTGCCACAGCGCTCCCCAACAAAGCCACCCCCGCCCCCCCGACACGCTGATCTAACCCCGCCCCCCCGACACGCTGATCTAACCCCGCCCCCCGACACGCTGATCTGGGGCGCTGCGTTACCACAGCGCTCCCCGGCAGCGACATTACCAGGCCCCCCCTTCAGCCAAACCGGTCTCCGCCTAACCCCGCACCCCCAACACGATGATCTGGGGCGCTGCGGCACATTACCTGCCACAGCGCTCCCCAACAAAGCCACCCCCGCCCCCCCGACACGCTGATCTAACCCCGCCCCCCGACACGCTGATCTAACCCCGCCCCCCGACACGCTGATCTGGGGCGCTGCGCTACCACAGCGCTCCCCGGCAGCGACATTACCAGGCCCCCCCTTCAGCAAAAACGGTCCCTGCCTAACCCCGCCCCCCGACACGATGATCTGGGGTGCTGCGCTGCCACAGCGCTCCCCGGCAGCGACAGAACACAACTCTAACCCACCCATCGGTAAGTACTACCTAACACCACATACCACTACACCTCAAAGTTATCGACTAACACAGCTAACTTCCATTTCAGCCCAGTTCCTGCTGCGTGCCACCCTGCACCCCATACTCACAACACACACATCCATAGCTATAATACTCACATCTACACACACATATACACACACATATACACACCGACCCCCGACACGCTGCTCTGGGTCGGGCGACGGCTGGACCACGCCTGCGGCACAACGCATCATTATCCCACGGCCCCGCCGAACATTTCGCCCGCCCCCATGCTGCCTCACACATGCCGCCACAAAAACCGGTCCCCGCCTAACCCCGCCCCCCCACACGCTGATCTAACCCCGCCCCCCGACACGCTGATCTGGGGCGCTGCGCTGCCACAGCGCTCCCCGGCAGCGACATTACCAGGCCCCCCCTTCAGCCAAACCGTTCCCCGCCTAACCCCGCACCCCCAACACGATGATCTGGGGCGCTGCGGCACATTACCTGCCACAGCGCTCCCCAACAAAGCCACCCCCGCCCCCCCGACACGCTAATCTAACCCCGACACGCTGATCTGGGGCGCTGCGCTACCACAGCGCTCCCCGGCAGCGACATTACCAGGCCCCCCCTTCAGCAAAAACGGTCCCTGCCTAACCCCGCCCCCTGACACGATGATCTGGGGTGCTGCGCTGCCACAGCGCTCCCCGGCAGCGACAGAACACAACTCTAACCCACCCATCGGTAAGTACTACCTAACACCACATACCACTACACCTCAAAGTTATCGACAAACACAGCTAACTTCCATTTCAGCCCAGTTCCTGCTGCGTGCCACCCTGCACCCCATACTCACAACACACACATCCATAGCTATAATACTCACACCTACACACACATATACACACACATAAACACACACCCATCCATGCCTCCAATACTCACAACAACCCCTATTTGTGTCTTCTAATAATTGCTTTGACTTCAAGGTTCCTTCAACAACTTCAACAACCTGCTGCTACAAAACCACACCCTGTACAACCTGCTGCCGCCTCCTGCCAAATTCAACTGACGCCTGCCGCAAAACACAACTGTACCACACCCATCTGTAAGTACTATCTAACACCCCATACCACTACACTAACAACTAATCTACAAACACAGCTACCTTCCATTTCAGGCCAGTAGCTGCTTCGTGGCACCCAGCACACCATACTCACAACACACCCATCCATACCTCCATTACTAGCAACAAAACACACATACACACCTCCATGCCTGTAATACTCACAAATAAACACACACAAACATCCAAGTACACACAACCACACACCCATCCCAGCATCCAAGACTCACAACCACACACACACATACACCCATCCATGCCTCCAATACTACCAAGTACACACACACACCCATCCATGCCGCCAATACTCACATCTACTTTTGCATTAAAGGTCACTTCTAAACACACACTGTGTCACACAGCACCCTTTACTACGTTTGCCCACTAATACACCACCGTGATTGTCACAAACACTCACAGCTATGACTCCACACACACACATCCATGCCTACAATACTCACAAGTCCACACTCATACACCCATCCATGACTACCATAATCACAACCACCCCATACCACTGCACTAACAACATCTCTTCTAACCAAACTGTACTCCCTTAAACAGTTCATAACTCACAAACTTTCACACACTTCAATTTATGTGTTCAAATATTTCCATTTCCTTACATAACCCTTACAAACTCACACTTTACAACGTCGGAAGACTTACACACCAACTACATCGTCAACCACACACTCACATCCGTGCATGCAATACTAACAAGTACAAACACACCCATCCATACCTCCAATCACCAGAAAAAAACACACATATACACACACACAAATACACTACCATCCATGCCTCGAATACTTACAACTACACACACACACCCATCCATGCCTCCAATTCTCACTACTACCCCATACCACTACACTACCAAGGCCTCTTCTTACACAACATTCCTTCCTTCAACATTTCAACACCCACAATATTGTCACACCTCTTTGGACACCAATACCTGCGGCGTGACACCCTACACCCCAAACTCCAAACACACCCATCCATACCTTCAATACTCACACCTACACACACATATACACAAACACACACCCATCCATGCCTCTAATACTACCAACCACACACCCACCCATCCATGCCGCCAATACTCACAACTACTTTTCCATTTCAGCTCCCTTCAAAAGACACACTATAACACACCACACTTTACGACCTTTGGACACTGATGCACCAACATCATTGTCAAAATCACATCTATGCCTTCACACACACCCATCCATGCATCCAATACTACAAAATGCACACACACACACACACACACACACAAACACACCCATCCATAACTTCAATACTCACCAATCTATTGAAACACTTCTATGTACAGTATTCAAGGTGCCTTCAAAACTCTGTATTACACACTACTCTTTAGTAGCTTTCACCAATAACACAACAACATGCTTTTTACACACACACACACATTCATCCCTACATTACTCACAATTACACACACCCATCCATGCCTCCAATACTCACAACTACACACACACATCCATGCTTCCAATACTGACATCTACACCCACCCACAAACCCATCCGGAAATCCAATACTACCTACCACACACACCCATCCATACCTACAATACTCACAACTACACTCTCTCTCTCTCTCTCACACACACACACACATCCATGCCTACAATACTCACTACTACTACTACTACTACACACACGCACACACGCATCCATCCAATAATCACAACTACACACACCCACCCATGCCTCCAATACTCACAACTACACACACACACACACACACACACCCAGCCATGCCTCTATTACTCAAAAATACAGACCCCCATCCATGCCTCCAATACCCACACACAACCATCCATAACTCCACTACTCACACTCCCATCTATGCCTCCATTACTCACAACCACACACACACACTCACACCCATCCAGCCTTCCAATACTCGCAACTACACACATACAAACACCCATCCAGCCCTGTAATACTCAATACTAAAAACAGCCATTCATGCCTCCAATACTCACTACTACACACACACACACACACACACACACAGCCATGCCTACCACACTCACAACTACACACACTCAACAATTCATGCATACAATACTCACAATTACACACACACACTCACACACAACCATCCATGCATCCAATACTAACAACTACTCACACACCCATCCATGCCTACAATACTCACTACACACACATCCATCCAATACTCACAACTACACAAACACCCATCCATCCCTCCAATACTCACAACTACACACACACATACATCCATGCCTCGAATACTCACAACTACACACACACACCCATCCATGCCTCCACTTCTCACAACTACCCCATACCACTACACTACAAAGGCCTCTTCTTACACAACATTCCTCCCTTCAACATTTCAACACCCACTATATTGTCACACCTCTTTAGACAACACTACCTGCGGCGTGACACCCTGCACCCCAAACTCCAAACACACCCATCCATAGCTTCAATACTCACACCTACACACCCATATACACAAACACACACCCATCCATGCCTCTAATACTACCAACCACACACCCACCCATCCATGGCGCCAATACTCACAACTACTTTTCCATTTCAGCTCCCTTCAAAACACACACTATAACACACCACACTTTACGACCTTTGGACATTGATGCACCAACGTCATTGTCAAAATCACATCTATGCCTTCACACACACCCATCCCTGCATCCAATACTACAAAATGCACACACACACACACAAACACACCCATCCATACCTTCAATACTCACAAATCTATCAAAACACTTCTATGTACAGTATTCAAGATGCCTTCAAAACTCTGTATTACACACTACTCTTTACTAGCTTTCAACAATAACACAACAACATGCTTTTTACACACACACACACACACACACACATCCATCCCTATATTACTCACAATTACACACACCCATCCATGCCTCCAATACTCACAACTACACACACACACATCCATGCTTCCAATACTGACATCTACACCCACCCACAAACCCATCCGGAAATCCAATACTACCATACACACACACCCATCCATACCTACAATACTCACAACTACACTCTCTCTCACACACACACACACACACACACACACACACACACACACACACACACACACATCCATGCCTACAATACTCACTACTACTACTACTACTACTACACACACACACATCCATCCCTCCAATAATCACAACTACACACACCCATCCATGCCTCCAATACTCACAACTACACACACACACACATCCATGCTTCCAATACTCAAATCTACACCGACCCACAAACCCTTCCATCCCTCAAATACTAACAACCACACACACCCATCCATGCCTACAATACTCACAACCACACACACACCCATCCATGCCTCCTATACTCACAACTACACACACACACACATATCCAACCCTGCAATACTCACAACTACCATGACACACACACACACACACACCCAGCCATGCCTCTATTATTCAAAAATACAGAGCCCCATCCATGCCTCCAATACCCACACACATCCATCCATAACTCCACTACTCACACTCCCATCTATGCCTCCATTACTCACAACCACACACACACACTCACACCCATCCAGCCCTCCAATACTCGCAACTACACACATACAAACACCCGTCCAGCCCTGTAATACTCAATACTAAAAACAGCCATTCATGACTCCAATACTCACTACTACACACACACACACACACACACACACACACACACACACACACACACAGCCATGCCTACCACACTCACAACTACACACACCCAACAATTCATGCATACAATACTCACAATTACACACACACACACTCACACACAACCATCCATGCATCCAATACTAAAAACTACTCACACTCCCATCCATGCCTACAATACTCACTACACACACATCCATCCAATACTCACAACTACACAAACACCCATCCATCCCTCCAATACTCACAACTACACACACATACATCCATGCCTACAATACACACTACTACACACACACACATCCATCCAATACTTACAACTACACACATACACACACACATCCCTCCAATAATCACAACTTAACACACACCCATCCATGCCTCCAATACTCACAACTACACACACACACACACACATCCATTACTCCAATACTCACAACTACACACACACACATCCATCCATGCCTACAATACTCACTACTACACACACACCCATCCATGCCTCCTATACTCACAACTACACACACCCATCCATGCCTTCAATACTCACTACTACACACACACATCCATACCTCCAATACTCACAACTACACACACATCCATCCATGCCTACAATACTCAATACTACACACACACACACACACACACACAAACACACATTCATCCAATACTCACAACTACACACACACCCATCCAAACCTCCTATATTCACAACTACACACACCCATCCATGCCTCCCATACTCACAACTACACACACAAACGCACACACATCCATACCTACAATACTCACAAATACACACACACAGACATGCCAACTACACACACACACACCTATGCTTGCCTACAATACTCACAATTACACACACACACACACATGCCAAACACACTCACAACTACACACACACACCTATGCATGCCTACAATACTCACAATTACACACACACACACACACACACACACACCCATCCATCCCTCCAATACTCACAATTACACTCACATCCATGCCTCCAATACTCAGTACTACACACACACACTCACACACACACACACACACCCACACCCATTCATGCCTCCAATACTCACACACACACACACACACACACACACACACACACACACCCATTCATGACTCCAATACTCACAACTACACCCACCTCTGCATGGCTACAATACTCACAATTACACACACATCCATCCATGTGTACAATACTCAACACTACACACACATAAACACACACCCATTAATGCCTCCAAAACTACACAATACACACCCACCCATCCATGCCACCAATACTTACAACTACACCCACCCACCTATGCATGCCTACAATACTCACACATCTATACCTCCAATACTCACAACTACACACACACCCATCCATGCCTCCTCTACTCACAACTACACACACACCCATCCATGCCTTCAATACTCACAAATACGCACACACACATCCATGGCTGCTATTCTCACAAATATACCCACACACACACCCATCCATAACTCCAATACTCACAACTACACACACATCCATTCATCCAATACTCACAACTACACACACCCAGGCATGGCTCCAATAATCACAACTACACACACCCACCTATGCATGCATGCCTACAATACCCTGAATTCATCACACAAATCCATGCTTCCAATACTCACATCTACATCCACCCACACAAACAACCATCCCTACAATATTCACTACTTATCACACACCCATCCATGCCTCCAATACTCACAACTACACACACACACACACACACATACATACATGCCTGTAATCTCTTATATATTTAGCCAGATCTGTCACTCATCCCCTGTGTAGCTAACGTTCCCACCCAGTGGCATACACAAACCCGCCTGCTCCAGGGAAAAGACCAGTGTTTTATGTGTATAACGTTTTCATGTGTATAACGTTCCACCCCCTTGACATCACCACCCGCCACCCAGCCAGGGTTACAGTACACGCCCACCATCCACCATTATTCCACAGCCACCATCCACCATTACTCCTGTAGCCCCCCCTCTGCCAGCACCCCCCCTTCCCCCGCGCGATTCCCGGGACCCCCGTGACCCCCCCCCCTCCAGCGATTCCCGGGACCCACGCAACCCCCCCTCCCGCAATTCGCGGGACCCCCGTCACGCCCCCCGCGTGATTTGTGACCCCCCTCCTGCCATTTCATCCCCCGTATGCCCACACACCCCTATCACTACCAGCTTCCTGCTTTCCTGAACCGTAACTTCCACCACTGGGGAGTCGCTGAAGCGGTGTTGCCCACATACCCCTATCATGCCTTATAGCCCAGCCTCCTGCTCTCATGCACCCTAACTCCCATCCAGTAGGAAGAGACACTGACTCAGGGCCACCGTCCTGTACTCCTGTGCTGCCACGCTGGACCCTCACCCACTGGCAGAAGCTGCACAGTGTCCCCCACCCTCCTCTTTAGTCCCCCTTATGCCCACACACCCCTATCACTACCCAGCCTCCTGTTTTCCTGTGTCGTGACCTCCGCCAGTGGGGAGCCGCTGACTCAAAAACACCCTACTATACTATGGCCCACACACACACGGACACACCCCACCCCCACACCCACAAATGTCACTGTACCCTCCACACTATCAATGTATATTCTTATTCTGTAACCCCTTTTTAATGAAACAAAACAATACACACCCCCTTCCAAATTATATGCTCTCTATTTAACACATTTCACCTATAACTGAAGTTGCAATACAGGGCATCTTTCATACAATTCTAACCATATTTCTCACAATACAAACGTTCACAAATTAAGGGGGCGCAGCCCCTTACGCCGGTGTGAAGAGCGCCCGAAGGGCGCGATGAATCACCTAGTTAATCTAATAAACAATAGATACTTGTTTCCTAGCACGGCGCCCATGATTTTGATTGTATTGATCGGGTCGGAAAAATCACGTCGATCTCATCGCATGCGAACCAAATCGCATGCGATGCGATCGACGCGATCAACGCGATTGTTACATTGGAATCAATGTAAAATGGTCCCTGAGACCCAATTTTAAATTGATTTCAATGTAAAAAGCCCCAAAACCCCCCATTTTAATAGCAACCCCCCGCCCTGATGGGTGAAATGGCCCTCCATTATTAACGCCAGCCCACTATTGATGCCAACCCGAAGCATGGCGAGCGCAGCGAGCCCGCGAGGGGTGGTGGTATGCGTCCTCCGACCTTTTCATACCCCCACTATTCACGTCGGCGTGGAGTTGACCTTATAAAGGGTGGCGAGCGAAGCGAGCCACCGAACCCGAAGCGTGGCGAGCGCAGCGAGCCCCGCGAGGGGACGCGCATAACTTCACAGATATACGCGTCCCATCGCGGGGCTCGCTGCACTCGCCTCGCTGCGCTCGCCACACTATATAAAATCAACTCCACGCCGACGTGGATAGTGGGGGTATGAAAAGGTCGGAGGACGCGTACTGCCGCCCCTCACGGGCTCGCTGCGCTCACCACGCTTCGGGTTGGCGTCAATAGTGGGGTGGCGTTAACAATGGGGGGGCATTAACCAGAGGCGGATCCAGGATAAAATGACAGGGGGGGCACCATGATAAAAGAGGGTTTAGGTGGGGGAGGGGCGGTGTTAGTGGTGCCAGTGTACATGCTAAGAGAGCGGCAGAGAGAGGGTGGGAATGGGATTAAAAATAGGCCCTGGCATTTAAAGTACGCAGGCCCACCATGGTGACAAAAGTGAAGGATGTAGTTGCGCGCGTGCCGAAGACGCGCTCCAGGCAAAATGGGGTGTGGCCACTCAACAGGGGCGTGTCCTTGAGTGTAGTGTACAACACCATATACAACTTCTACACATTATGCAACAAAATACTAGACCCCATTATACTTGCCCCTTACACATGATGCCAAATGGAATGAGTCAAAATTCACATAATGCCACACGGATTGAGCCAAAATTCAAATAATGCCACATGGATTGTGTCAAAATTCACATAATGCCACACGGATTGAGACAAAGTTTACATAATAACACACGGATTGAGCCAAAATACACATAATGCCAAATGGATTGAGCCAAAATAAACATAATGCCATATGGATTGTGTCAAAATTCACATAATGCCACATGGATTGAGCCAAAATTCACATAATGCCACACAGATTGTGACAAAATTCACATAATGCCACACGGATTGAGCCAAAAGTCACATAATGCCACATGGATTGAGCCAGAATTCACATAATGACACACAGATTAAGCCAAAATTCACAATACGTTTCATAAACAGGAACATTGTCCACCAAAGGCGCGCATTAAACATTTACACCATAATGTCCATTACACGTTAAGTTACACGCCATTATGTCCATTATGTATTATGTCAAACACCATAATGCCTATTAAAAATTATGCTACATAAGTGCTGCTTATCTACATGCTCATTGCCAAGGGTTCCATGCTCATTGCCAGAGGTTCCATGCTCATTGCCATGTGGGATTACATGCTCATTGCCAACGGGGAATACATGCTCGCGGTAAATGGGGGACAGCCGCCAGGCAGAAGTGATAGCCACTGACAGTGACAGAGCTTGGCTGTATTCAGAGCACTGCAGGTCCCGGCTATTTGAAATAATACCCCTTTCACACCAGAAAATGCATTCCCAGGTTGGCCCTTTTTACACCAGCCTAGTCCCTGCATTTTCTGGTGTGAGGGGGAGAGAAAACCACCCCTCCCCCCTTTAACCAGTTATCTTATTTATCCGTCTATATCTTCGGAACCAACTGATCCATTAACATGAGACAAGTATCATATTGAAGAACTTTTGAGTGGGCTTTGAATGATTTTGGTCCAGTGAAACTGGAACGTTTGGTTCCAGAGTAATCTGCCCTCAAA
This sequence comes from Crinia signifera, assembly GCF_055691185.1. Lineage (NCBI taxonomy): Eukaryota > Metazoa > Chordata > Amphibia > Anura > Myobatrachidae > Crinia > Crinia signifera. The sequence goes on along the minus strand of NC_139218.1, from coordinate 290,425,735 downwards.
GAACAAGAACAGCCATGAAATTACATTTCAAAAATAAAAAAATTAGTTTACACGTAATATCTCTGGAACCGATTGACCGATATGGACCAGCCTGGTATCATATTGAAGGCCCAGCGATTTGGAATTGAATGATATCAACCACAAGCTTCTGTGATGCCAGGGGGGGAACTGGCAGCCGTCGGAACCGGGTGGGGGTCGGAATTGACGGGTTTGGGGAAAAAACGTTACAGCTTTGCCAGGCGATGTCTCTGGTTCCCGGGGGGCTAGAGACACGGGGCTAAGCTCGTTGGAAAGCCCTGGTCCTCATCTACAAAATGAAATGACAGGGGGGGCACGTGCCCGGGTGCCCCCCCCCCTGAATCCGCCACTGGCATTAACCATACTTTATAACCATATACAATGATAAATTGCCCATATTGGCCCATTTCCCATTGTTCCCTATGTAAAATCGCGTTGATCGAGTCGATCGCATCACGGGCCATTATAATGGCCCGCGACCGACGCGATCAACGCGATTTTAACTTTAAAATCATTTAACATTATTCTCTATGGGAAAATCGCGTTGATCGCGTCGGTCGCATCGCGGCCCATTATAATGGGCCGCGATGGACGCGATTAATGCGATCTTCTCTTTTTCCGGCAAATAAACTGGTGATTGACAGAAAATCGGGTCCATCGCATCGATCGCATGCCTTAAGTACCTTAAACTTAAGGCATGCGATCAACCCTATGGGCGCTGTGCTAGGAAACAAGTACCAAACAATATATACACTAAACATCGGCACTCACCTTTCCTAGTTTTGGGGTGCCCTATGGCTTGTGACCACATTGTTTAAACAGACATTGTAGGGGCTCTGCACACACTAAATTAACTGATAACAAAAATAGTGGAGATTTGGTTCATGAATTGATCAATGCATTTAAGCCTGCAGCCCCCTTCACGGGACCCCACTTTTCTGCAGGTCCTAACACTATTGCTCAAACTGGCTACAATACACATAGCTATCACATCAATGCTTGATTCCAGGCATGCTATCTGGTCTAAAGCTCACAGCAGTCTGTGCTTTTATAGGTGAGCAGTTACCAACACATCTGTCACTAATCATCTAGGGAAATGGTTAACATAAGCTATGCACTATAAGTTAAAACAGGGTGCATGAGAGAATGTGACCTCAATAAGACTTATTTAAAAAATTAATCTAATAAACAATATATACACTAAACATCGGCATTCTCCTTTCCTAGTTTTGTGGTGCCCTATGGCTTGTGACCACATTGTTTAAACAGACCTTGTAGGGGCTCTGCACACACTAAATTAACTAATAATAAAAATATTGGAGATTTGATTCATGAATTGATCAATGCATTTAAGCCTGCAGCCCCCTTCACGGGACCCCACTTTTCTGCAGGTCCTAACACTATTGCTCAAACTGGCTACAATACACATAGCTATCACATCAATGCTTGATTCCAGGCATGCTATCTGGTCTAAAGCTCACAGCAGTCTGTGCTTTTATAGGTGAGCAGTTACCAACACATCTGTCACTAATCATCTAGGGAAATGGTTAACATAAGCTATGCACTATAGGTTAAAACAGGGTGCATGAGAGAATGTGACCACAATAAGACTAATTAAAAAAATTAATCTAATAAACAATATATACACTAAACATCGGCACTCACCTTTCCTAGTTTTGTGGTGCCCTATGGCTTGTGACCACATTGTTTAAACAGACATTGTAGGGGCTCTGCACACACTAAATTAACTGATAATAATATATATATATATATATATATATATATATATATATATATATATATATATGCAAAAGAGTGGATAGGGTTCGGCGACTAATTGCTAAATATATATGGACAGTAATAAATTTAAAAGGTTTTATTTAGACAGTACAGTATGTATAATTAAAAAAAAGGATGAGATCTTTTACATAGAAATAACAGTCTGATGTACAAAATAATTATTATATTTTTTAAAAAGAGAGGAGAAAGAAGAAAAATATTTTTTTTATACAAATATTTGCATAAAAATTAGCATAAAACGTTAACTATAGGTATATGTAAATAGAGGTAGCTTAACTTATTAGGAGGTAGATAGGCAGCCACCAACGCGTTTCGTCCTGTAGACTTCTTCAAGGGTCGAATAGATTGATGCCATCGATGGAGGGCATCCGATGTCGATATATATATATTTTTTTTACCCTGCTGGCCAGCTGCCCGGGTACTCTGAGTCCTAGACTGGAGTGTGACTCACTTTCTGAATTAGAATTATGTCATCATGCGGCGCAGCCGCAGCTGCACTGGTCTGGGAGTTGGTACTGTCTCTTGTGGATGGACTCCGGAGCAGGACACAGAGCCAGGAGGAGGAGTCAGCCGAGCTGGCCAGTCTCGATGGTACCCATCGTCTACTACTTGCACATGCGCAGAGGAAGCCCGGACAGCGGCTGCCGGGAGGTGCGCACATGCGCGATAGAACTAACTATACATGACGCGCTGGATAATAATGTTTCTTCTGTGCATGCGCGCACGGCATGGCAGAAGAGATACGTTTAGCATATCCTACTGTATATAGAAGCCAGAATATCTAGAAACCAAGCTAATGCTGGGTAAAACCTAATAATAATAATAATAATAATAATAATAATAATAATCATCGATCATATTCATTATAATCCAATCAAAGTGGTTGAAGCTACTGTAGGTGCATATTACACAAAATATGTGCTATGCAGCTGCTAGATATCTAAGATATGTTATCCAGAATTACATCAATTTGATTGGCACTGCAGTTTGGAACGTAGCATTAGATGCATAACATTTTCGCTCTTATGCATTGCAATGGCTTTTTTTTTACTGATAAACAAAAGTTAATATTGCATTTTTCAATGGATAGCAAATTCAATTTAGGTAGCACAAATGTGCTGGATTACAATTTAGAAAGAAATCATGTCCAGAACTAAAAAAAAAAAGTACATTTTACTGTACATGAAAACTGGAAGCTAATGAGGAAATAATTCAAGTCATTTTATACAGAAGTTAGCTGTAAATTATATTATATATTTTTTTAAAATTTTAAGAAAGAGGGATATAAGGTTTATTATGCTAACAAGTGAAGCAAATCATAGTTTAGTTCATTTTAAAATGTGGCTTAACATCTTGTATTCGTTTAAGGAGATTTAGCATTTAGTGAAGCTGAATGCTTTGCTGCCCTCATCAGGCTTTTAGTATTTTTACATAAATTTTGACTAAATTCCAAATTTTATCATCTAACATGTTAGATTTGTGTTTACAATTGCAGTTTTGCAGCACATGATAATGTAAACATGACTATCGACAATTCCAAGTAATCAATCTGCTGTACCAGTTTGATTTATATACACTAATATGTGTGTTTAAGCATTCTCATGCAAATGTTTTTAAAAGATTTAAAGGGGTACCAAATCAGATTGGATATTTTCTGGGCTGAAAACAAAGGGCAATTATCGCTGTTTTATTCTGATGGTAATTATAGGGTTATGTGAGTATTGCAAGTTTTTATTTTTGACAAACAAAATACCAGTTTTTCCGGTGATAACACATGGGATCATTTCAAAATCCTATGTGCTATTTTGTCTCAAAGGGCTACTTTCACGGGTTAGACTTTGGGTGCCTAAGGCCGATAAGTGCCTATCATTGGGACTAATTCAAATGACTACACTGGGAGTATGAGTAAGAAGACCAATACAAAGCTGATATCAGTGGGCCTACATAGAACTGGATTACTTACTTTGTGATACAGTTGGGTGGCATTTAGGGCCTGGTAGTATAAAGAGGCACAGTGCTTACCTGCCACCGCCAACCATGTTGACAGGGTGGTACTTGAGAGGAGACACTTGTTCTGCTTCCCCTTTCTCTTACCAATCAAGTGTTCCACAGTCCAGGCCTGCACTGCTAGAGTGATCAGCAGGAAAAGTAATTAAGGAACAGGGTTACAAAACAATAAAGTTTTTTTTTTGCCTATGATGCATGTGACATGTTATCTGAGTGCTGCAACTGTGGTAAGAGGAGGTAAGAGCAAGCAAATAATCCAGTAACCAAGACAGGTGAGATACAGTAAGTGTGGCTGTTGGAGAATCGTAGGAAAAGCTTAGACTATGTAGATTAGGCATGTCCAAACTATGGCCCTCCAGCTGTTGTGAAACTACAAGTCCCATCATGCATTGCCACAGTTTTGCTATTAGGGAATACTAAAACTATGGCAAGGCATGATGGGAGTTATAGTTTCACAACAGCTGGAGGGCCATAGTTTGGACATGCGTGATGTAGAGACACAGGGGGTAGGGAGTGGAGGAAGCTGAGCTGGGCTATAGACATTCATAGGGGGATTAAGACTGGAAAGGTATGACACAGAGGGGAAATGGAGCTCTTGGAGTTACACAGAAGGGAAATCAGGCCATAGAGAGATACTGGGGGTGCTGATACATGCAGATAAACAGAAACAGGGGGGGGAGTAGCTGTAGGATGCCATGTAGTGACACATGTTGGGAGATGAAGCCATACAATGACATGGGGGGAGCTGAGGCCATAAATAAACATGTGGAGGTGGAGCTGAGAAATGTAATGAAGGGCACAAGGGTAGATGAGGATGGCTTAAGAGACAAAGGGCGAGATGCACTAAGATAATCCATCCCACTTCACCCCCCTCGTCCGACACTACAACACTAATCATATATGCTCTAACATATGCGATTAGTATCGCAAAGGGTAGCTCGTGCGATAAGAGCTGCCCTTTGCGAAGCAGCCAGTGGAGGGTGAGTGGGTCCCCAGCGGCTCTCCTCCTGCTGATGCTGCAAGGCAGGCTCTGCCTCCTCCTCCTTGCACCCAGAAGGGGATGTAGGGGCTAGGGAGGAGGAAGTCTCTGGTCCAGGCAGCACAGCACTGTGCTGCCTGGACGCAGGTGAGGGGAAGATGGCCAGGGTCCATGCGGGGGGCGGAGGTCCATACAGGGTGGTGGCGGGTTGCTGTAAGATGCGCATAGGCTTCTTTGGGGTATTGACAGATGTTTCTGGCAATACCCCCCACAGCACCGCACCTCCCCTAGGTTGGTAGTGGCCGCAGTCCCCCGTGTAGCGATATGGCCGGGTCGGCGGTGGCAGGGTCACTGTGGTAACTTGCTTATTCCCATGATAATATGGAGTACATTTAGTAAGATGGGAGTACTGTTTAACATGGGGTATTGCCCATAGCAACTAGTCAGATTCTATTATCTTCTAAAGGGTGCTAAATAAATAAGAAGCAACATGTGATTGGTTGCTATGGGCAACATCCCATCTTCAATAGAACTCTATATGTTGGGGCAGCACGGACATGTAATGGTTAGCATTACTGCCTCATAGCGCTGAGGTCATGGGTTCAATTTCCACCATGGCAATACTTGTGCAGAGTTTGTATATTCTCCCTGTGCTTGCGTGGCTTTACTTGGGTTTCCTCCCACAATCCAAAAATATATTGTCGGGGTAATTGTCTTCCAACAAAAAATTAACCCAAGAGTGAATGTGAATGCACATGTGGTAGGGAATATAGATTGTAAACTCCACTGGGGCAGGGACTTAAGTTAATGTTCAAATATTCTGCAGAATATGTGTGCAATATATGAGAAACTGTTAATAAAAAAATAATATGTTACTGCAGTGGTTCCCAAACTTTTTGAATCACGGCACCCTAAAGTATCAGAATTTTTTTCACGACACCCCTAGGCCAAATGTTACTAATTTCAGGAAAAATATGAAAAAAAAAATTGTGATTTAAATGTTTTCCTTAGGTCCACTTACAGATGGGGCAGGTCTCATCATTGCAGGGGATCTCCCTGAAGCGGAGACGGACAGGGTTCCCCTCGCCCCGCCGACGGAAACTGAGACGCTTGTGCGCGTGAGACGTACGCGCGTCTCAGTCAGATGGCGAGCCGGGCTGCTGGCGGATCGCTAGCGGTGACGTTCTGGCGATTCGCCAGCAAAGAAGAGCCCGGCCCCATCTGTATGTGGTGAGAAACATGATTCACTTCTGTTTACCCACATATTCTTAATTGTAAGCCACAAGCACTGATTTTGCCTATTGCATTGGCCATAAATAACTTGAATAGATTCTGGACCACCAACCTGAGGTACCCTGCAAGTGCTCTAAGGCACCCCAGGGAGCCTAGGCGCACAGTTTGGGCCGGTGCTAGGATGTTAGGTGCTAGGATGTCTAGCGCCCTCCTGCAAACCAAAACCTCCCACAATACTATTGTAATCACCCAGCTATGGGTGATTGCAATAGTATTAACCAATCTACTTTTTTACTTTACTGTATTGCACTATACAGTATATTTCTGTTTTATTTCAGTTACTTAAGATATACTGTACATGTATGTGAGTATGTGCTGCAGGTACTTTTTGAACTAGATTGCATCACATCTAGTTCAAAACGCACGGTACAAGAGCCCATCGTATGTGTTTTAAAATAGATGCAATGCAATCTACTGTAGTTTAAAATGCATGGTGCACATCGCACCATGTATGGACGGCATATGAGGGGGTTCATCAGATAGCTAGATAAATAGACAGACAGATATTAGGCAGATAGACAGACAGAGATAGATTTTAGACACAGAGAGAGAGATGATAGATAGATATACAGATAGAGATATAGACAGACAAAGTACACTAGAATTGTGACACTATAGTGCACCTGACTTCTTTCTTTTATTCCCCATTCATTTTTATTTATTTATTAAGTGCAGGACAATTCCCCAAACTCAAAAAACGTTACATAATGGAATTATTTCTTCCTCACTGTAATGGTTCTAAGCTATGTAGGGGTTTTGTGTAAAATAGAAGACATTCCAATCTAATCAGATGATAAATTAAGTTTAGTTACTAATTAATTGTTGGGTTTCTGCTATGTACAGCAGTGATTTTATAGCTTCAGAGATTCAGATCTTGGCATGGTCCACCTGTATGTTGATACTTATGATTGATCACCAAGTGTAACTAATTTGATAATATAGACAGACAAAAGATTTTTACATTTACTTAAAAGGGTTAATCCCTCCATTTGGGTAAAAGCAGACTCACTAATGCCACTTTCAGATCACACCTAATTACCGGGTTCATGCCGGTTTGTTGCTGGTTTGACCGGGTAAAAGTTGCATTCTGAAAGGACTCACCGGGACCAGCAACCCGGCATTACCAACCGGTCAAAGAGCATGGTTCTTACCAGTTCATTTCCATGTTTCCATGTTGCTGTGTAGTGTGAATGGGTTATTTGGGTCGAGTGACCCGGTTCCCGTTCACACTAATGGAGGAGGCAGTGCTTGGAGCAGTATCAAGTGCTGCCTCCTCTACCCCTCCACAATGAAGCTCAGGCCCGCCCCTGCATGATGTCAGCGAATCAGTAATATTGCGCATCGCATTGTATGGCACTTTTTCATGGCATGCGATGAATGTGATGCGATCTCACTAGTTTTTCACTGCACCCTGTCCGCATATCGAATCGCATCGCACCACATCGCATTACACTTATAAAAATGCATGCGATTGCATGCGATTTTCTGTGTGTTTTGCGATTTACCACAAAACCCCCTGAGTATATGTATATGTGATGCAACTAAACACACAGTGTATATGTATATGTGATGAGCGGCCGCGGATTACTTTACATGTATTCTGCATCCCCTCACGGAGCTCGCTGCGCTAGCCACGCTTCGGGCTCGGTGGCTCGCTGCGCTCGCCACACTATATAACATCGACTCCACGCTGACGTGGATAGTGGGGGTATGAAAAATTTGTGAGTATGCGTAACGCGTCCTCTCTCCACGTTTTGAGATGACGTGGATAATGGGGGTGTTTTGTGAACACATTCACACCTGCAATATCATACATCTGACACAGTAATGATGACATGTATTAACAAATAACTGTAATTTACTTAATAAATAATAATGAAATAGCATATTCAATAAATTAATCACATTAATTAGAATAATTACAATAATAGCAATGAATCAAGTTACAACATAACAACAACAATCATGAACAAAAAAAGAACATAAAACAGTCAATCTGCCTTTGGACGGAGCGTAAGTACTTGAAGAATGCGCTCAAATGGATTATCAGCACCCAAAGTCTTACGCCACATGAACTCCTGCAAGTATGATTGATAATGGTGTTGTGCTGTGCCTCTTTGGTGCTTATTGCCCCATTTGCAGGAGCCCCAAAGTCATTCTATATTTTGTGTATGAACACCTGTGTCCAGGTCCACAAAGTTATACCTATGGTTAACTCTGGCATGATGATATCCAGCCTGTTCCAACTGATCTGTACTGTATGCCGACCAGCAGTCGGAATAAATAGTTGTGCCTGGCTCAATTTTATCATTTATAACTGTGTGGTGGCATCCCGTTTTGGCACCATAGTAACAAAGCACTGACCAATTTGATGACAAATCTCGCCAAAAATCCATTGCTGAGGCAAAGTACGGCTGACATTGCTCTTTCGCTTTACAAATAAGCTCTCATCGACCGCCACAATCTGCCCAGGACCACCGATATGCCGCTGGGGCTGTGCCATAAGGTCCATGGGGCAGGCCTCCCGCATCCATCGATTATACAGGACCACAGTTTTATATGATAATTGCAGCTGCCGCTCACAATAATCAATTGATGTGAGCTCCTCTGCCCAGGAATATATAAATCGAATCAAGGCCCGCTCCTAGGCTCACCTTCTGACGTCATGCTTTGTTATGGCACCACCACATGCACTCCATAACTGACAACCACATAGAGTGCCTGTTGGTACAATTCTGCTTCAGCAGCAGATGATGGTGCTGAAAGAAGAGGAAAGCCTCATCCTCTGCCATAGGCAAGCTGAACATATTTGTCACAGGTACAGCCATTTCTGACAATTCTCCTGCAGGTCTGAGTGATGCAGCCATTCCTGTCAGAAATTCACCTCAGACTGATTCTGACAGGGAGCGGTAATATTACCTCTGACTGACTACGCAATGTACGTTACCTACGCTAATTCTGAAACCACATGCCAATATAGAAGTACCATATTAACTACTGAAATCGCATCGCATTGTATGGCACTATAACGTGACATGCGATGCAATGCGATTTCACTATGGTAGCGTTCTTATGCTAATTGGGCACCCTGATAATACACATGTACCATCATTTCAAACCACTCTAAAGTCTAAAGTGCATTATTATGTAATTGTTATAATGTCAAATGAGATAAACCTGACCATATGAATGTGTGCATATATACACTTGTATAATTAATGTTAATAAAGAATATCAATAAAGAAAAAAAATACTTTGAAATGCAGATTAACCTAATTAATTTCATTTAATATGATCACATTACTCAACAAGCACAGCAAAGACAATTGTTCTATTTAAGATCAACAGGATATTTTCACGTACCAAAATCCACACAGTCTCTGTTGGAGCCTAGTTGATAGACACTGAGTTCAGTTCTAACAAAAGAAAACTATTGAAGCTTATAGCACTAAAATAAAGGTTCCTGTTGCTAAGTAACAGAAAAACTGAATATTGTAAGGAATGTAACAGTAAAATACACTTTCAGAAAAACATTGCTATAAGTCACCAATTGAACTTCTGTATAAAAATGTTAGATTTAAAAGAAAATGTAATTTTTATAGCAAATAAATAGCTTATTTGATTTTTCACATGATAATTACGCAAAAAGACATACTGTACTGTATATCACACTTAAAAATGAAGGAGTACATAAATGACATTTCTTCATAGAGTTTCAAAGAAACTTGGGGATGGAAATCAATAAATCTGGAAGATTTATAGAGAGAGATATGGAATTTAGGTACAGTAGCTGTAAGGATGACAAGGTATTGCATGATATGTTGACAGTCATAATCAGTGGCGGCTCCTGCCTTTAGACCTAAGTAGTACCTGGGTACTACTTGTTACAAACGGAACACAACATACACATAATCTATTTTAAATCACCTTAAACTATGGAATAAAGTAACCTTGATTGTGTTTGCTCTGTACCAGTGTTTTTGTTCATATACTGTACACAAATGATGCACACAAACACAGGTACAGAGCAAAATACACACTTTGAATAACTTTAATATTAAATAAAGTACAGAAAATGATACTCCTATTAAACATCTACACACAAATAATAATTTAAACAAATATTATTCACAGATGCTGAAATATTATAAAAATAAAAAAACTTCCATGCACCAGTAGTTCAGGCATGAGCCTCAGCAGTTGTGCTTCCCGTGACTGCAGAACCTATAATGAATGTGCCTCCACATTTTTAGGGGTACTATACGTCTAAAGAGTATACTGTACAATGCTTTCATGAAAGAGAAGCAAACGAATCTGCAACAGGCTCCATTTTAAGTTGGCTGGTCATTGTGTTAATATTTCACAGTACCTATAATCACATACTGTTGAAGAAACAATTCCACATTCACAAAAGTTTATATCAACCAACACACTTGAATATAGTTTAAGCAAAGCCCTAGCAGGATAAAGACTACATAGACATTACAGAGCATAGTTACTATGAAAATGCAGATCTTAAGCTGACCATTTACTAGTGCACAGGTTCTCAAACTCGGTCCTTAGGACCCCACCCAGTGCATGTTTTGCAGGTCTCCTCACAGAATCGAGTGAACTCATTAGCTCCACCTGTGGATCTTTTAAATTGTGTCAGTCAGTAATGAGTGCACCTGTGCACCTGCCGGATGACCTGACAAACGTGAACTGTGTGGGGTCCCGAGGACTGAGTTTGAGAACCACTGCACTAGTGCAATTTGACCACGTTTTATCTGATTCCAATGAATTGGGCTGAGAAGTGACAAATTGTATGTGTTTTGTCTCCGATTCCAATCCAAGGCATGGTCCTGTGTGCATTAGATTGGAGTCAGAGATCAGAGGTGCTGCACTTAAGATCTGTCAAATCCGACAGCCTCTGGCAGCGGTGAATGGGATTGCATACAATATACAAAAGGACTGCATACGTTATATTGTATGTGATCCAGCCGCCATGGAGCTCCCAGGTGCTTCAAGAGGGATTGGCTGTGACTTCTACCTGCTTTGAAGTCACTGTAGTGTATGGGGGCCTTAACAATAGACTTTTACCTCCTGTTTTAGAAAACATTTAATCAAATACTGTACCATAGAAATACTGTAGGCAGATATGCTGAGACAGGATTTATATAATAGAATCAATACACTGGAAGTCCAAATAGAAGTCTGAGGCTGCTGTGACTATGAACGAGCAATACCAGACATGCTTATGACCAGGACCACATCACACAAATAACATGTCAAACATAATACAATTATCAAACCGCATGGAGCATCAAACAGCATTGACCAGCAATGAATTCGGGGACATGGCAGAGTCAATTAGGCAGATCTCAGTTGCAAGCCTCAATGGTGATTAGTAACTATTTGACCACATAATAGACCAGGCAGAGATGGCATTGTGCCCCATAGTGGCAGGGAATCAGACTGCAGGCAAACCCACCAGAACAGGGTTCTAACAGTAAATGTGAATTTTTCAGCACCAGAGAGAGAAAAAAGACATTCACTAAATCAAAGTAATCTCTAGTCATTAAAGTGCATATAGATTACATAACTGCTTGCTGACCAACATTTAGGCAGGCACTGTAATCTTAACTCTGCAGTCTTAAGGTGCACATACACACTGCGATAACTGCATGACCAACAGTACAATGTGATATTTTAGTATACAGCTAGAGATATTAGGAAAGCGACTCACTCGCTTGTGCGTCCCACTCATTTGGAGAGCGGGGACCAGGTGCTTCCCTGCCCATCTCCACTTCAGGGAGACAGGCAGGTAGCCGCAGTGAGCAGGCAGCAAGCGGGGGAGAGAGGGGGAGACGGGCAGCCGACTGCAGGGATTCTGACAGAATGGGGCGCACATGCATCTCATGTGCGTGTGTCCCATTCTGTGGGACTCTGGCGGAGGGGTGGGGGACAGCTCATGCTGAATTTATTGCCAGGATCCTCTCTACTGAGGTTGCAGTTACTAAATGCCAAGTGCATACTAGACAAACTGATATTGTTTCTAGGGGTAATGGTTGGTTGGTTGACATTATTGTCAAGGAGGTAGTCACACTTCCGTGTCAGCCAGATACTACAATACAATTGTTTTTTATTTTTTTTTAATGATATTACGTTTGATCTACATGATAAACTATCAAAAGGAGTAGTTCTCTTAACAAATGTAACACTTATTAGAAGTTATATATGTTATATAACAAAACCCCTATGTGTATATAGGGCCTTTAACCTAAGATCAGTTATCGGTGTATGATTTTATCGACCTGAATAAAGAAATAAGACGTCTTTGGAGGAGTTTACCTTAAGTGGTTTCCATACCTATGGACTATACTTTCTAATCGATTTGTGTATATGGGGTACAGCCAGGGGCGGATTGGGAATTAAAACCAGCCCGGGAAAAATCTTGAAGCAGCCCTAAGAGGGGGGGGGAGTGTTGTTGCGCGCCGGAGGCGCGGCCGAATTTTTAGGGGGTGTGGCCTATCAATATGGGGGTGTGGCCTATTCCAACAAGGCCACGCCCAATTTTTGCCGCTGTGAGGGCATGGCTAGTGGCTCTCTTAGCTGCTGGCTATGTCCCCAGCCCCTCAGGCTGCAGAATAGGCGCATGCGTACAGCGTTTATTCTACAGCCTGTGGGGCTGGGGAGATAGAGATGGGGGGGGGGGTGACAGGGGGTCTCCCAACACAGTAGAGTGGCAGGGTGGAAGAGGATGCAGGGAGGGAGGGGGGGATGGAGGGTGGCGTAGAATGCTGGGAGGGGAGATGCAGAGTGGCTGAGAACGAAGGGAGTGAGGACTTACACAGGGTGGCACAGGACGCAGAGTGTGAGGGGGCATGGTGGCACAGGATGCAGGGTAGGAGGGGGGATGCAGAGTGGCAGGGGATGCAGGGAGGGGAGTCACAAAGTGGTGGAGGAGACAGTGATGCCCATTATAGATATGCCATACACCGTGATGCCCATTATACATATGCCACACATCCTGATGCCATTATACATATGCCGCACACCATGATGCCCATTATACATATGCCGCACACCCTGATGCCCATTATAGATATGCCGCACACCCTGATGCCATTATACATATGCCGCACACCCTGATGCCATTATACATATGCCGCACACCGTGATGCCCATTATACATATGCCACACACCGTGATGCCCATTATACATATGCCACACACCGTGATGCCCATTACACATATGCCTCACACCGTGATGCCCATTATACATATGCCGCACACCCTGATGCCATTATACATATGCTGCACACCGTGATGCCCCTTATACTTGTGCCGCACACCGTGATGCCCATTATACATATGCCACACACCGTGATACTCCATTATACATATGCCGCACACCGTGATGCTCCATTATACATATGCCACACACCGTGATGCCATTATACATATGTCACACACCGTGATGCCCATTATACATATGCCGCACACCGTGATGCCCATTATACATATGCCACACACCGTGATGCCATTATACATATGCCTCACACCGTGATGCCCATTATACATATGTCACACACCGTGATGCCCATTATACATATGCCGCACACCGTGATGCCCATTATACATATGCCGCACACCGTGATGCCCATTATACATATGCCGCACACTGTGATGCCCATTATACATATGCCACACCGTGATGCTCCATTATACATATGCCGCACACCCTGATGCCCATTATACATATGCCCACACCGTGATGTCCATTATACATATGCCCCACACCGTGATGTCCATTATACATATGCCCCACACAGAGATGTCCATTATACATATGCCACACACCGTGATACTCCATTATACATATGCCACACGCCGTGATGCCCATTATACATATGCCGCACACTGTGATGCCCATTATACATATGCCTCACACCGTGATGCTCCATTATACATATGTCACACACCGTGATGCTCCATTATACATATGCCGCACACTGTGATGCCCATTATACATATGTCTCACACCGTGATGCCCATTATACATATGTCACACACCGTGATGCCCATTATACATATGCCGCACACCGTGATGCCCATTATACATATGCCGCACACTGTGATGCCCATTATACATATGCCACACCGTGATGCTCCATTATACATATGCCGCACACCCTGATGCCCATTATACATATGCCCACACCGTGATGTCCATTATACATATGCCCCACACCGTGATGTCCATTATACATATGCCCCACACAGAGATGTCCATTATACATATGCCACACACCGTGATACTCCATTATACATATGCCACACGCCGTGATGCCCATTATACATATGCCGCACACTGTGATGCCCATTATACATATGCCTCACACCGTGATGCTCCATTATACATATGTCACACACCGTGATGCTCCATTATACATATGCCGCACACTGTGATGCCCATTATACATATGCCACACCGTGATGCTCCATTATACATATGCCACACGCCGTGATGCCCATTATACATATGCCGCACACCCTGATGCCCATTATACATTTGCCCACACCATGATGTCCATTATACATATGCCCCACACCGTGATGTCCATTATACATATGCCTCACAGTATGAACCTCTCTCTCACACTTTAGTTACCTTAAAATCAAGCTGGCTGGCACTTCATCTACTTCTTCCTTTCATTAGATGTGTGCTCCTGTGTAGCTCCGCCCCCTTCCACTCGTGTAGCCCCGCCCCTCAACTCCGTGTTGCTCCGCCCCCTTTCCAGTCCCTGCTGTCATGACTGATGACACATGAAAGTGGGTTGGAAGCCAGGGAGAGAGCTCTGTGCTGCCGGCGCTGCTGCCTCTAATGTAGTGTGACAGTGTACTGGCAGCCGGCAGCTACAGAGTCTGAGGACAGAAGCGGCCGGGGATGTACAGCAGGGAGAGAGCCTCCCTGCGCAACCATCCTCACAGTGAGTGCTTGCCACACACAGAACCGCGGGAGCAGCTGCGTGCGGTCGCACATGCGCACCAGCACTCCCGCGGCCATTTTTATTTCTGTAATAGCCGAGGCTGCCCGCAGCCATATTTGTTTGGGGCACAGTGCTGCGGCCACGGCCGCCCGTTAACCGCAGAGATGGCGGTCTGCGGCCCCGCCAATGGGGTGAGCGGCCTTTTAGTGACTATTAGGGGCCGGCCCACCGGGAAATGGCCCGGTTTCCCGGTGGTCCAATCCGCCCCTGGGTACAGCGCCAGTGAAACATCATTTGTTCTATTGGGTGTTTTGGATGTGGTGATCCTAGGTGTTTCACAGGAAGTAGTAGCTTTGGGCGCAGTCAATATCCTGTTATTTTATTTTCTTATTAGAAGTTCAGAAATACAAAAGTCAGAAAACAAAACAGTTACATCAAAATAATTACCGGGGGAAATGCTGGGGTAAAGCCAAATGGGGTATTATTTGTTTAAGACATAATGTAGACAGTATTAAATTAATTGAGGTTAAAACATTTACCACATTTGTAGAAGTTGCACATTGATATTATTGATTTCATTCAGTTACAGAAAAGAAGGTTAAGGTACAGATGTGTCCACATACATCTTGGTTTTGCTGCGCCATGTATGGCACAATTTGGCACACCTTGGACTCTGCAAAAGTCACACTTTGTGATTTTTCTAAAAAGTGGTGATATGTTAGAGGTGTGGCCTAAAGCATCTGAAACCGAGCAGTTTACTGCCAGAATAAGTTTTTGCAAGAATTTGTATGTAGATATGGTTTATCAAGTGTCATAGAAAATGACCAAGGAAGACATATTATAGGGAAAGTTTTTCAAAGATTGTGTGAAATGATGGGAGTAGAATCAAAGATACATATGTCGTATTATCCACAGGTAGTTAGAAAGGTTTTAGACAAAGGAGAAAGGAATGGCATGACCAGAAGCACTGCACTAGTGCTTCATAGTATTCATACCACACATTGGCCTCAGCTTAACTTCTTTCCACATAAATTCAAATGGCAGACCAGATACGGTATTAATCCAAAGACTGACTTTGAAATTTCAATATGATTTGACTGTTCAATATGTTGTCCACTTATCCAAGCAGTTACAAGATCTTTGTTGAGTTCAAAGAGAGATCCAACTGACTTCTTTACATTGTTTGTTTTTTTCATCAAACTTTCGCATTTTGGATTTTACATGCCCTCTACTATGACATTGGGCTTTGGCATTGGCAGAAGACATTGATGGCATTCCATGTTCTATGTCATGACTAGTGGCAGCAGCTTCAGCACTAGGAGGAAGTGGTTCTTGTTCTTTCAATATTTTATACTTCAATTTTTCGTTCTCCATTATCCTTCTGGAGTTTTAATAATATGCGGCACAGAAGAGTGTACCCTAAATCCACACACACATGGCAAAACCTGAAAAAATTATACGGATTAAAATAACCCTTTGATTTGTGGTTATTTATTATAAGTGGGCGGCACAGGAGAGTATATCACATACGCACATAAAGCCTAAAAAAATTAAACAGATTAAAATAAATCGTTTTTTTTTAGAGTACACTGGACTGTCACTGGATGTCCACTGTCCCATTGGACTTAAAGGAAGTACCACTGGACTAGCAGTACCACTGTACTTAACAGGAGTACAACTCAACTTTAACGTCGGTGCCACTGAACTGGACTTATGCAGCAATATCACTGGACTTCACTTCTTCACTTATGTAGCAGTATCACTGGACATTAACGGCAGTATTATTGGACTTGCATCAGTACCAATGGACTTCAAAGTCAGTGCATCACATCATAGATTGAAACAATGCATTATTTGAGTTTATACTACATACAGTATGAATGTTCCACATAAAATGTTCCATAGTTCAAACTTATCAGTTAGCAATAATGGTTTACACCAGGGGTTCCAAATCTTTTTTGAATCATGGCACCCTAGAGTATCAGAATTAGGCCCCAAAAAACTTAATTAGATTGGGTTTATATGTAATTCTTAGGGTCAGTTATGTGGTAAAGGGCAGGATTTGCTTCTGTTTGTACACATTTTATGATTGGCATCCACCAGCACTGGTTTGTCTCATTAATAATTAATCATTAATAATTTGAGTTGGTCCTGGACAGCTCTTGTGATAAGAGCTGTCACTTGCAATGTGGCTTCGGTGCTGGACTTCCAGCGACGGGGACGGCGGGGGCATGCTGGGAGGGATCTGTGACGGACTCTTCACACAGTGCTGCGGTAAGAAGCCCATAGGCTTCTGCAGGTAATTGCCAGCTTTTGGGGCTAGAGAATACAGAAATGCAGTAAAAACCCTGATAACAGGGTTTTTACAGCATTTGTGGTTTAGAGCATCCCACCCATTGACTTTTGCATGTTAGCTCTCTTATATTGTACTAGGTACCTAATGTAGGATTAAAGTTTTGTTGCAACTACTGTAAGTATCAAAATCTATGGCACAATAAATGTTTTCTTCTTTTTTTGCATGATTTGAGGATAGGTGTTTTCTGTTCTATGCTGCAGGCTATGTATGACATTGTGTCCTTACTGTGTAGGGCAAAAACATCTGCAAAAACTATAGAGGGCAACTCCTTTTCATAAAGTCAAAGAAATTATGGGGTAAATTTGCTAAGACGGGGGTTCTATTGAAGATGTTGCCCATAGCAACCAACTTTTTTTGCAAATACATTTAGCTCATAGATTCAAAACAATGTTTTAATAATGTTTTATTGTTTGTTCACATCATCACAAAAAATAGATCAAGTTCTCAGGAAGCAAACTCCAAAGGGATGAGTCAAATGTTTTTTATGAGTGCCGAAAGTAATGTGCACCCTTCAGAGCAATTCAATTGCTCTGGCAAGCACGATTACTAACGCTGCTGCTAGGCTCATCTTCCTCTCCCGCCGCTCTACCTCCGTCTCCCCCCTCTGTCTATCTCTTCACTGGCTCCCCATTCCTTTCCGAGTTCTCTTTAAACTCCTCACCACCACCTACAAGGCTCTATCCTCCTCCACCGCTCCTTACCTCTCTTCACTGATCTCTATCCACACTCCCTCCCGTCCTCTTCGCTCCATCGCTGACCGCCGACTGACCTCTCACCTAATCACCTCCTCCCACTCCCGTGTCCAAGACTTCTCTCGCGCTGCCCCCCTGCACTGGAACAACCTCCCGCCACCCATCAGGCTTTCTGATTCCCTTACCTCCTTCAAGCGCTCCCTCAAAACCCACTTTTTTCTACTAGCCTATCCCTCCTCCTAACCTCTTTTGATCCTCCTATCCTGCCTCCGTTCCCCTCCGTTCCTACTTATCCTGTTGTTTTTCGTTCGTCCACCCACCTATTTTTAGTATGTTAACTCTTATGAGTAGGGTCCTCCTGCCTCACGTACTCACCCTACCTCTTTACCTCACCTGTCCTCCTGTCCTGCTCTTCCCTTCCTCTACTTCATCTTCAGTCTCCTCGACAATTTTGACACCTACTTCTGACACCTACTTCTGAACTGATGCTGATTTTATTTCTACCAGCTATACCCCTATTTATACTGTATTTTTCAACACACCCTGTACGTTACCCTGTCATTTATTTTTTGTTTGCTATGTACGGCGCTGCGGACACTTTGCGGCGCCTTATAAATAAACATACTACTACTACTACTACTACTAATAATTCCAACTTTACTGACAATTAAAATGAGCTGCAATCACACACACTGCAAATCACCAAACAATATATAAAGTATGCAATTTATCATTGCTTCTGTACATACTAGAACATGGTTTATGTCACTCCATTCTAGACAGTAGTATTAAGGTGATTCAAATAGATCTGACAAATTATTTGTCATCTGCTAACCTGACGATGTTGCATGTACCCTTGGGGGGTTCTCATGTTGAGCATACATACTGAGCGATGTAGGCAATTTTTCTATTTTCTTTATGAAATGGTGTTTACCCAGTGGTGAGTACCCAACTTAAGCCTTCACCTTGTCTGATCCAGTCTCTGTTAGTATTCAATACAGTATGGCTTAAGGTCCATACACACTGGGCGATTATGCCCAGAGTGTATGGACAGCGATGATTGATAGCATCGCTGGGGGTGAAGCCACTCAGTGCATAAACACTGAGTGGCTTTCCTCCTGCCTGGCGCCGACAGCAGGGGGCGGACGGTTTCGCATAGCGCAGAACTATGCAAAGCCTTCCCCAAAGCCGCTCATCTGCTGGTTATTCTAGCAGACAGGGGCAGAACTCTGGGAGGCAATGGAGTCATCTGCCGCCGGGCTCCTGCTCCCAAGGGGGCACCTCTCCTTCCCTTTGAGTTTGAATCAGTTAATTGAAAGCAGTTGATATTGCTAATGTGGCTTACTCCCCCTTCTTACATCATTTTTGCAAGTGTCACACCCTGTATTAGACCCATGACCTTACTGGAGACAGACACCTTACTGAATGAGCTATTTGGGGGGGCACCAGTACTTACCTTGCCTCTGGGCAACTGGGATGAACTTACGCCACTGCTAGCAGATGAACGGCTTTCCCGACGATGATGCGTGAGCTCGCAGCAGCGATCACCATTCATTGTCGGGACATACACACTGGACAGCTTTGAGCTGAATGCCACTCAAACTTGCTGTTTTGAGGCACTTTCAGTTCAAAGTCACCCAGTGTGTATGGGCCTTTAGTAGAAAATGCATTATTAGTGATCTAGCACATTAGTCTGAATAATTTATACAGTCATTTATACGCATTCATTTTTCAACTATGCATTCATTCGTTTATTTAAAAGTCATCTTTATCTTTTACTTTAAGGCACATTTGTCCTCTGGGAATCATAAGACTTATATGAGCTGCTTTGTGATTTGAAATGATAAACAAAATAACTTTTTATTTTTATTTTAAACAAAGAAATTGTATTTTTCCATTAAAGTATAATGGTATGATTGTTCTCAACAAAGATGCCGTTAAAGTATTTTTATGAGGGGATTAATTGAAGCATGGAAGTTGAAATGGGGAGCCCAAACTTTTCCATACACCTGTAAGATACAGTATTTCTGTACATACTGTACCAATGGGATTGAGGAAAGTATATATATAAATAAATAAATAAATAAATAAAACATAACTTGTTACAAGGCACCATCTGCTACAAAACATAAAAATCACATTTACTGTATCTGAAGCTTACTGTTCTTTTAAAATGTAAAGTTTTGCATCATATCTGTATTTTATTTTATTGTGTGCTAGAAATGAAAAATGGAAAAACTTAATAAAAAAGTAGCATAAAATGTAAATATATACTAACCAATGTAATAAAAAACAATACAAAATAAATATTAATATAGAATGAATCTCAACAAATGAAATTTAAATGCATTAATAGTGTGGCGTGTCTTTGGGGAAATTTACTAAGATGGGAGTTAAGGGGTGTACACACGGAGCAAATTTGTGCTATTTTCTAAGCAATCTAACTAGATTGCTTAGAAAGTAAGCACAGATCTCTCAGTGTGTATGCTCCGAGAGATTAAATATCTCTTGCTAACTAAGTCAGTGCATGCATTCCCAGTCTAGTTAGATTGCTTAGCAAATGACTGCAAATCTCTCTGTGTGTACAGAATGAGAGATCCTAATTGCAATCTCTCATTCTGAACAACTACCCGGCCTTTTTTTGCTTAAGAAAAATTGCTTAGCAAAATTGTTTAGCACAAATCTCTGCGTTTGTATGTGCTCTGCATGGGAGATCTTGACACCAGCAAAATTGCTTAGTAAAATTGCTTAGCAAAATAGCTTAGCACAGATCTCTACGTGTGTATGCCCCTTTATATTTCAAATGGTACCTATTATCTTCTGGAAGGTGCTAAATACAGATGGAGTGCCTCTCAGTCAGGGCAGGGATCGGGGGAGTTGGGAGCAGCTGGGGGAGGATGCGGGGGAGCTGCTGCAGAGGGCGTCAGAGGGCTCTATCGGAACCGGACGCACAAACGTCTCATGCGTGCGTGCCCTCTTCCGGTGGATGACGGCAGATGCCGTTTCTATCACTGCTCCATCTGTAAATAAGACATACAGTACAGTAGATTCTGATTGGCTGCCCATAGCAACATCCTATGTGAAATAGAACTCCCATCTTAGTAAATTTCCTCCTTTGAGAGATATTGCCAAAGATAGATCTTCACATTTAATGGAGCCAGAACTACATTGCCTCAATTTATAAAAAAATATTTGCCATAGAAATGTATATAAAAATGTATATTTATTTATCAGCCCACAGAATCATAATTTTTCCAGACTTGTGCAAAAAAAAAAAAAATCTAAATTTTGATATTTACAATATTTACAAACGGTAACACTTGGAATTGTTGTGGCATGTATAGAGAAGTGTTCTCTCAAGTCTGCCATTGATTCTTGAATTCTATACACTGCTTCCAGGGGCAGGTAACGAGAGAAGCATGCAAGCTACTGGCCAGCCCCCTCCTCTAGCAGCAGCTACAGAGCTGTAGACTCTGGCATTTTGTCAGACTATACAATGCAGACATCTGGGAACATGACATCTGTACCTTGATCCTGGCAACATATCTACCTATGCATGGCCACAGGGTGTGCAGTGTGGGTCATTCTAATGACCTACAGGCTTGACCTGTCAATGTAAAGCAATGGTGTCCATTGTTGTTACATAAAAAACACCAGAAAGTATTTGTATCAATGTGGCCCATGAATGGAGAGCAGAATGACTAACAGTGCATGCACCAATGACAGGGTCTCCTGGAATCGAGTTAGGTGACAGAATGAGCCAGTCCATGTGAATTCAAGTCTATCATCCGCAGTTGCAGCAATGGAGTGAATATCACAGTGAGTCTCACAAGTGATTGTACAGACTTGAAAGTTATTTAAATTATTGGGCCAGAGGCATCAAGCTTCAAAAAGTGATAACATGGAGAGTGTTAAACAATGAGCTGCTCAGATCCCAACAGTCACTTTTTCAAATCCAGTCTGTAACATGGCAGTTAGGAGGTAATAGGCTGGTTGTTTATCACTCTCCACATTATTACTTTTCGAAGCTTGGTGCAACTAGCACATTGTGTGGCTAAGTGCATTCCAGGCAATGTCATGTACAGCATAACTTGTGCCACTCTTTTAGATTAGGCAATGTGTTTTTTTCCCCCTGGAATAATTGATAACTACAGTATGCTCCTAAGAAACCAAGAAAACTTTAACTTTAGCATTTTTTCCATTGCTACTTAAGAACTTTAATAATATAGTACATACTATATCAAATATAATAATTGTTAAATAAACATTTAGTTCATTTGCATATAGTTGGAGCGATTAATGTGCAAAGCTGGATACATGACAAGATTACATTTTAAAATCTCCAGCTGGGGATTTATTCAGCAGTAATATGCCAGATTTTTCCATTAGGGGCCAGAGTTTTGAAAATGTAATCTACAAAGTTGTATACTTGCCAGCCTGTATTTAAACATTAAAAGATTTTGGAACCTAGTAAAAATTTACAATTGACTATTTCTTCAGCGGGCATAAAAGTAAAGAAAATCAACTATGTTTTGCCAGATCTACTGTATAACTTTTTTTAGTCTGAGCTTCCTGGTCAAAACAATACTTGCCATCAGATATTGTAAGTGTCATAATATTTACTTTTTTTTTTTTTATTTAGCAGTTAATGAGTAAGATTAAATTGAGACCTCTAAATGTACTATGTTACAATATTTACAAACTCATTTGATGAACAAGGTAATGGGAATCTTGAGTCCAATCACTGCAGCGCAGTTTTATTAAGGATGCATTATATATAAAGGAAATGTGTTGTTCCTTGTGCCAATATATACATGGATATTCTAGAAAGTTATTTTTATTTAGCATAAACCAATACTCCATAAGCAAACATTTTCCTATCACATTTGTAAAACAATTTTTAGTTACAGTTCAAAATGTTTTCTCTGCAAATGCTGACACTATAGAAAAGTTGCGCACTGAATACCTTGTTTTGGTTTTGGATCTGTACTAAGTTCTACAGTAATTTTCCAAAACATTGCTCACGTGTTTTGGTTTTAGACCTGTATTTTTTTTAAAAAGCTAAAAAAAAATTCCAAAATGAGTAATACATTAAGCAACCAAAATGTCTATAGAACAAATACCACCCCAATGCCCCCTAAAATATAGCCCCCTATATAGAATTGTAATTTTTCACTTCCACCCTTATGTTGTATTTAAAATGGACATTACACAGTTTAGCAAACCAAGCACTTCAGTGTCAAGGACTGACAATTTGTGGCTGAAGTGTTTGGTTTATTTGGGCACCCACAAACCAATTTTTTAAAGACTACCATTCATTGATGAGGGTGTTCATTGTGGAGATTGAACTGTTCTTAACTGATATTGGCCTATTTATTTTCTTGTATTTTACATTAAATATGTTATAATTTTGTAAAACAAGCTTTATGAACTCACCGTATATAAGGAAACATGGAAGAGGTGCCTAGATAGGTAATGTCCATACTTCTACCAATTTCAGTCACAAATAAAGCAGAATTTGTATAAAAAAAAATCTTACAACCCAGAGGTTGCTTTTTAGTCTTATGCACAGCTATCACAATTTTTTTTGTAATGTCTGACTTACATGAACAACATCGTCAACATCCTCTTAATCAATATCATCATTAGCATCATTTAGTACATAAATACCCCCCTAATCATGTAGCAGACCCACACTAGCATCTTCAACTTCTTTAATGGCTTTATAAACATCTTTACCTGTACTATTCATCCCCACATTAGTTGAGGATGCAGAAATGTGGGAAGGAGTTTTTTCTATGAGTAAAGTGTGAAAAATGTCAGATTTACACATTGCTAATGTGGACACCCCTAGATTCTCAAAAGGAAACAATACATTTCAGCAGGTTTAGTATTATGTAAGACAAAAAAAAATTTATATTTAAGAATAGAACACGAGCTTACCATATGGGTAGAACTGCCAGAGACAACACAGTGAGTTGCCACCAGGCTCCAACCCTGAAGGGGGAAAATATACTCCATTGTCCCCTTTTCCACCTATACTTTTTCTCTGCAGCTAATCTAATACAGTAGGCATTCATTATAGTCCATACCAGCATCAATGACGCTTGCTGCTTCTCTGTAACCTGTCAGCGTGCTCTCTGTGCTGTGTGTGCTAGGAGAATGGACATGACAGGGCTTCCGACAATGCCAGAAAGGGAGGAGCCAGCCTGGACACTGTGCAGGCAAATGGTGTCGGGCTGTCACTAACTGACTAACAATGTGTATGTTAGCCGCATCTTATCTATAGCCTGGCTCCTATTCATGTTCTGTGTGGGTTCCATAGTTACTGGATCAGTATTCCAGGATTTGCGGATCCACTTTGCTGTGTTTTCATGTATGTCTTAGTCTGTGCTGGGTGTGGCTGGTTTTTAAGTCATGCTCTGAGGACTCAGCCCTGCTAGTTATAGCTTCCTGTGAGCGAGGAACTGCCCATGGAATTGTTCATGTAGCTAATCTGAGAGGTCAAGTCACCTAGTGTGTGTTCCAAATATCTTACTAGTTGGATTCCATCTTCGGAGAACTCTGTATGTTTACTTGCTTCCTTCTGGGCATTCAGAGTAGACTGCTGCTCATGTAATCCCTATTTATTAGATCTTCTGGAGGTGTATGCTGTGTGTCGGGAGAGACTGCTGTTCGTCCAGTTGCTACCATTAGTGCAAACAGCAGAGACTCCCGCTTGACCAGCAATCCACTGGGCCATTTCTGGTGTCACTAGTCTGCAGCTCCAAGGTGTTGTAAGCACCTGTGGCTTCCCCATTCATTGTGGAGGAAATCGCACATTTCCTTTCTATTTGTAGCTGGTATTTCTCACGGCTCCAGCTGGAGTTGTAGGCATTGTCTGTTACAGAGTTGCGTAGGTGGTAAGGTTGCCGCATGTTATATTTGCTATTGGGGTGACACCAGGATTGTAGTACCTTGTGTTTGTGTCAGTGTCACTTGGTGGTAATCTGCTTCATACTTTAGTTTTTGTATTCACGACTATGTCGCTAGGCAGTTATCTGCATCTTACTTTAATTGTCGCCTTAGGTTGCAAATATTCATTATCTGTTTATTTACTGTTTCTACAGCAGAGCTGAGAGTGTTTTAGTTTACTTAAGTCTGAGAATTAGTGAGACATTTTGTTTAGTTTTTTTTACTGTTACTTGTACTCAGACTCGGTTGGGACTTTGTATCATCATAAAAGACCAGGTGGCAACCAAGTGCAGGGTGGAGCTAATCTGTCCTGGAAAGGCAACTATTAATGGCAAAGTCTAAGACCTCGGCAGGTACCAGTCAACAAAGTACAGTAACAAAGTCAGGGTATTTCCATCAGCTAATGAAACAATATATGGTACTAGTGTTGCTTTTTATTGTGTGGGACAGAGTTAGTTTCTACTTAACCAGCAGGTATTATAACATTGTACAGGTATATGGAGAAGCAACCAGCAGATAAGCATACAAAACAGTATACTATAAAAAAGAGGAAAATTTGGTTGGTGCGCTACTATCTACAGCTGGTACTGGGGTTGTCAATCCCATATAAGTGTATACAGAGCAAAAACCAGCGCAGTCTGTAAAAAGAATATTAGATTGGAATGGTATATTTTACAATTAATTGTATTAATAATTATTAAGCTGCAATTACATTATGGAATTCCATATAAAAAATGTTGTAAGAAATTAAGTAAAATAAACATACAATATTGCAATAGACTTGTTAACCAACACTGTGCATAAGATAAATTGTGTAGGGCATATAACCATACGGGTGTAGCAAATTGTATTGCCTCCAATTTAGCAGTAGATGGACACCAGGGGCCAAATGTAATAGGATGAGAGTTTCAGAAAGTTAGAGATTTGGGAGAGTTTTCCCCTTTTTTTAAAGCAGCAATCAATTACATGGCAAAACCAGGTTGATTTTGCCATGTAATTGATTGCTGCTTTAAAAAACATGGGAAAACTCTCCCAAAATCTCTCACTTTCTGAAACTCTCACCCTATTACATTTGGCCCCAGGTGGCCAATGAGTCCCAGAAACAGTCCAAAGATGAAATTAGATTCCACTGACGGGGTGATGGTAAACCTGGATGACTCATGCAAGTCTTGAGCTGGCTCGGATTGCCTTCCGGATATGTAATTTATGGAGACTTGTTTAAAAGCAAGATGTTGGATTGTCCATATTCCATAGATAGCCCTCAGTGGTGGTGAATGCAATTTGTCCTTTATAGAATATTAAAAGCTCAACGCGTTTCCCTGGGATCATCCTCCCAGCTTCCTCAGGAGCAGAATCAATTCTTAAAACAGTATACTGTACTGTATAACTAGGAAAGCCAAACTACCTACTGTACTACATGCAAGCTCTCTTTGGAGAGGGGGCATGGTGGGAAGGGAAAAAGACACAGTCAATATTGCTGGTATTCAAATCTGTCAATTTTCATACTTATCAACAATTACAGTGGGACAGTCCCTCTAATTGGACATTGCCCTGCTGTTCTATCCAAGGCAATGCCAACCCCTTCAGAGGCCTCACTACCTTTCTAGGTGCAGCTCTGGCTTTCCCTGGTGGCCAAGGTTGGGATATATGTATATATATATATATATATATATATATATATATATATATCCGCTCTATCCCAGGAGCACTGCTAACACATGGTATAGGGGACAGGATGGCTCCTGCCTGGTACCACTCAGCCCATGCTGCAGACCACTGAAGCTTGTGACCCACCAGCAACTGGGAAGACCTTACGTCTCTGACCTAACATTAATGTTTTTAACATTGAAACCCCATATTAACATTGGTTCTGTCAAATCCTACTATAAAACTTAAACTATTAAAATGGATGCACATTGAAGGTGGTGTATGCAACTCCTTCAAAGTGACTAAATAGTAAATACTGTGATTCAGTGCTTTAATTTCCTGGCAATGTGCAAGACCCCTGGAAAAAAAATTGTAAATATACACCTTGGCATTTCCAAAAAAAAAAATGTCCATACACTGGATTTTACATTGGTGGTAAACAAATGTTATAATATAATATAGTGTTTTTTGGGGTATATATTTAGTAAACAAAAGATGCATTTAGAAACCAATTTAGAGCAACCTCTTTCTTGACAGAGAAACAAAAAATATGTGCAAGTGAAGCATTCTTTGTCTTTTCTGACATCTTAATAATTTATTGGCATCTATTATAATTCATTATTTTGTGCCTCTGCGTGACATGCATCATGCTATTTTTACATAGCTCTGTGGAATGGATTCTAAAATTAACTTTCACATTGTTTGCCAACAGGAACTAATCTGTAGCAGCATGTTTTCTTTTTTCTTTCTAACAACATAAAGACCTAAACAACATAAACACTGTGATAGTGTTAAATTTGTATTGTTATCACTGGTGTTATGACATTGTTTAACAACATAAAGACAGTAGATGTTCATGCAAAAACACTTTGAGGGCCAAATGAATTTGTCAAAATAGGTGTGAAAATTGCCAAGCAAACATTTTTATTCCCCATAATAACCTGTAATGTTTACCTTACATAGGAAATATAATGTTTTATTACGCAACATTTTTTATTTGAATTTAGATAATAAATGTGAGCGACGCTGGCATTTTTAGCGGATACTTTACACATCTTTCACAGAAATGATGGCACTTAAATGAGTAAAAAAAATGCATTTTCTTTTACAGCTTTTGGACCTGGAAACTGAAATGATTAGGACATTTGCTGTTTGTGATCAAGCTACTCTGAAAGAGAAAGGAATGTGTCTGTTTTTATTATTCACTTATTTTGAGTACAATTTTTAATTATAATTAATAAAAGTGACATACTTATGAATAAAAGATTTTTTTCAGCGACTATTTACTCGCTTAGACAATATAATATTGTTAGAATACACAAAGTTGAACGCAATTTGTGTTTTTAATTTCAAGTTAACAACAGGAACCAGTGTTGTTCATATAAATATATTTCTAGAGTCCTGCAATAGACTGATTATATTACTTGTTGGCACTAAACATCTCCAGACTCTCATTAGGATGCAAACTGGGACTATGTGTGTACAATAGCAGAATATAATTCATTCTCGATGTTTGAAAAGAGAGTTGGTGACTGCAAAAGTGACATATAACTCCTCTAACGTTGTTCAGTGCTTAAGGCACAAAGACATTTAAGATTAACACCACAAGCTACATTTGCTCAAATACAATTGTCTGCTCATTGTAGCTATGGATAAGTTTACTTTTTGTCCACTTGCTTTAAGCTCAACAATGCTAACCAAATCTTTTTTTATTAATGAGTATTAGTTTTTTTATTAGGGATCATTTAATCTCAACTTTTTGAGATTCTCAGGTTATTGTTACCAAAAAACTTGAGTCTGTGCGAAAAAGGGGGTTATTCTGGTTGATTCGCAAGGCTGCAAATTTGCAGCCTTGCAAGTCCACCAAACCCTGCCTTGCGAATGGTGGCCTGGCCACCACCCATTCGCAGCATGTATACGGAGGCACTGGCTGAGAATGGATGTTTGCGTATGCTGGGCATTCCATATGCAAATGAGATAGCCATCCAGCCTACGCCCCTCTCCACCCCCACTCACTTGGGTGCGTGCACCCGGTGAACAATCTTTTAGCCACGCATGCCCCCGGCATATGGACATGTGCAGAAATTACCCTGCACATGTGCATACGCCTACCATCAATGCCCTTGCGAAGATTCTGGTCCATGCTAATGGATCAGAATAAGGGCCAAGGTCCCAAAGGGATGCTTCATAAAACAGTAGTAGAAAAGCTTATGTTGATAACAGATGTACAGTATTTTTCAGCCATGGAGTTTCCCTAAGTGTGGGTCCAGTGTTATAAACATGGGTGTTCACTTTGAGGGACACAAGGGACCTGGTGGTAATATAATTGTAGGCAAATATCTAATCAGTAGCTAGAATTTATGATCTCCAAACAGCATATTTTCTAGGGAATAGAATCAGCAATTTACAACAGCAGATGGATATAGGGGCTAATTCAGGTTATTTCTCATGGTCATGTTCTGTGTTTGCACAGGGCAGTTCCAACGATCACACCATCATTTAGGGGATCACAGGGAGAGCCTGGGGCAGAGGTGGCCAGCATTTTCCAGGAGTGGCCGGGCAAAGGTCTTATCCACAAGGCCTCGTAAAGCTATGCTGTGACAGGCAGCCTGAGTAAGAATCAACTTACTCAGCCTGCAGATGCAGAGGGACACTGCAATGCAATAATAAGGTATTGAGGTATTAAACCAAAGTTCCTTAGCAAAGACAACCAACAGCAGTACCAATTGTGTGATGGGAGATGTTTCTTAGTGGCAATCTTATTCCCTAAAACTAAAGGGATATATTGGCTAACAATATATCGCTTGTAATGTACTCGGCTATAGGCCAAATAGCACATAGTAAAAATCAGCTCCATGCTCTTCAAGGGGATATTACATAGTCAATATTGCCAGAATCTCACATAGTGTGTATGGACCTATGTAAATTTGCAGATCATAGATTCCTGCAAATTACAGTTTATTTATCAGGAGGCTTGCCACTTAGCAACAGCAGGTGTGCAGATTACCACATATCTGGTGGTTGCAGAGAGGAACTTTGTTTATCACATGGCCTCCAATAACATTTTGCAAAAGATCTGAAACATGACCATTAGGCTGCATGCATTATGACCTGAAGAGACAAGTCCTGTATGGCAGCTTTAGTAGCTGCAGCTCTCTGAATGGAATGACTGTTAAAACCAGATGTGTCAATACCAGTTTCTTAATATTTGACACATTTCGAACCGTTGGGGCACTTCAAGAGAGGAAGGTGCGTCTATGGAATTGAAAGCAACTAGGCATGAAAAAAATGGATCTATATTCCAATTTTAAGAATAACTAAGACAGACTGATAGATAGAAGACTACCCTTTAGCAAGCATAGGTAAATTATATTATATGAAAAGTCTTGAATCACAAGATTGAGTGCTTCACCATATGAGCTGATGTGGCTGATGCCATCCCCAATTCAAACTCATGGGTCAAAAAATATGATGATACTGTAGTTGAGGAATAGAGAACCTATGAAAACCAAAGATCGGAAAATACCAATAAATAAACTTCTTAGGTATTGAAGAATATCTATCTATTATCCTTGGCCTTACCATAGATTTAATGAGAACTGCACAGTTATTAGAAGGAAGTCTGTCAAAGTCTAGAAATGTTGCCTTCTATACCCTCTTGTCACATTCCTGTAGACTCTGGAAACACATAAAGAAATCTTCACTTTTAGAGTAGAGGCACAGATATCTACCACTGGAACACTGATAGCTACTGTAAGAATTGTTTTTTTCTTATAGATATTGGGCCAGATGCACTAAGCTTCAAAAACGTACTAATGTGGACTGGTAAACAACCAGTCAACCAGCTCCTATCATTTTAGAGCTGATTGGTTGGTTATACAATTGATTTCTTTGGAACTGAATACTGCGCTGTGGGGCAGCCTAACCTGCACGGTAAGTGTGTCACCAAACACACTTCACATGTACCAAAAAACAAACAAAATACCGACAGTTCTTTCAGGCGCTCCTTCTTTGTATCCCTCCTTCACATGTATTTCAAAGGGTTATTCATGAAACATGCAAGGAAAAAGACAGGAATATAGTGTAAAACCATAAAATATAGTAATAAATGAATCCCAGGGTGTATTTAAATGGGAACCGTACCCTTTTCAATTGTCCACTGAACAAGTAGACAATTTGCGCATGTGGTTAGTCAATAGGCACCAGGTCTTCAAATGTGGTCCTCCTTATTTCTCCATATTTCTCCCGTGAGTAGAGAATATACAAGAAGATATCTCCATATGGTGAAATACCGTTTTATTGAAGACACACGAAATTTAAAATATAAACATTCAACATGAAAATGGGATAAGTATTTTGGACTCTCACCAGAATGAGATGTCTACTTAAACAAAAGCAGACTCAAACAGCATATGATGGTGTTGCTTCAGGCGTCCCTGGATACTGCTCGATCTCCCGGTCCTGGTGGTCTGTCCAAAGCACATCAATCCCCTCCGCCAACGCGTTTCAGACTGATTCTGTCCTTTATCAAGGCTTGGAGACATGTTATCTTGCTAGGGTATTTATACCCAAACATACCATTTAAAGAAATTGGCCTAATTCCAGACATAGACTACTAACCACTAATGCATCCTATACGTTCACATGGAGACAGTTAAAAAGTCCAATCCGGTTTTTGTAATCACCGGCATCATGCTTATGTGGAGATCAGCTGTGATAACACCGGGCTCCGTTCCGGAACTTCCGTGCGTTCCACCGTCAGCGGAAGCCGGAAGTTACTATGTTCCGCTTACTCGTGGTCACGCGGTGCGTCATATACGTGCATGCTCCCGATCTCGCGATGGCTTGTGATTCCTGTGCGCGCTGTGCGTGTCAGCATGATCGGAAGTCTCGACAATCACTGTGTTCCACCTCCATCTCGCGATGACTTAAAACTTCGGGATTATGATAGTGCTGTGCGTGTTATCACAAAGAGAAGTCCCGGAAGTTAATGCGTTCCACCGCCATTTTTCTTATTGTCATTGTAGCGTTTGCACATCATGTGCATTAATGTGGAAGGGAAACGGAACATGAATTAATGTTTTAAAATTTTTTTTTATAAAAAACACATCATATAATGATTAGGGATAAGGAAATAAATAAGACTAACATTATATGATCATCAAATAGCAAAGAATGATTGCATATAAAAGACATAGTAAAGTACAAAAAAGGGAGACAGTGAACACTATACGAAATTCAAACACCAGCAAAATTAAAAGACATATAAAACTCTTATAAAAACCACTTAAGCTCGAAGTCTTTATTAAGACCCTTTGGCATGAGTGTTTTATATTGATATATCATGCTCATTTCACACTTCGCTAATTTAGTGGCAATGTCTCCGCCCCTTTCTCCGACAGTGATCTTTTTAAGGGCTGCGAAGTTTTTGATACTTTTGGGGTCACAATTATGGTTTTCTTTAAAGTGCAAAGAAAGTGCATGAATTTCCAGGCCTTTTTTAATATTTCGGAGGTGTTCCCCCATCCTTATTTTTAAGGATCTGCTAGTACGGCCTATATAAAACTTCTCACATGTACATTCGATCACATAAATAATGTTAACAGAATGGCATGTGAGAAAGTCTTTAATATTGCACTTATGCCCGTTCATATTAAATTCTGTAAGTTTGTTGCCAAAATTATTAGTAACACATCTGCATCCCAGGCAAGAGCCACATCTGAAAAAGCCCTTGGTAAGTATTGTGTCATTTTTAGGAGAACTTGGACACAGGCTTTTAGTCAATTTAGACTTCAGATTAGGGGCTCGCCTGAAAATGCATTTGGGCAAATCGGGCAACAAATTACCAATAATGGGGTCCCTTTTTAAAATGGGCCAGTGTTTTTTAACAATATTTCTGACTTTCCCATGTTGGGTTGTGTAGTCAGAAATAAATGACCATTTAAATGTCTCTGCCTGTGTATTTGGTTGAGGTTGTTTCTTCTTTAGTAATTCTTTTCGGTCGATGTTTTGGACTGTCGCAATGGATTTTTCTAACTCCTGTCTGTTGTACCCACTCGACAAGAAATTTTGTTTCATTTCCTCAACCTGCTTGTTGAAGACACCTGGTTCGGAACAATTTCTTTTTAACCTTTTGAATTGTCCTATAGGTATTGAGTCTAGCCAGGTGTCCTGATGACAACTGTCCCTGTTAATATATGACCTGGAGTCAGTATCCTTTACATAGTTTTTGGTTTTCACCTTACCTTCCTCCACGTAAATCTCAAGGTCAAGGAAGCTGACCTTTTGTTGGCTAATTTCATATGTGAGGACAATGTTATTGGTATTTGTGTTCAAGTATTCACAAAATTGATTTAAAACCTCTCTGTCTCCCTTCCATATGAATAAAATGTCGTCGATGTATCGACGCCATGACACCAGGCCCGCCCCAAACGGATTGTTGTTAAACACGAACTCTTCCTCCCATGTTCCCATGAAGAGATTCGCGTAACTTGGGGCGAACCTGGTGCCCATGGCCGTACCTCGTTTCTGTATAAAAAAATCACCCTTAAAAACAAAGTAATTATTATTTAAAATAAACGAAATACTTTCAATTAAAAATTCTTGTAATTGATTTTCAAGGTTTGAAGTGCGGAGTGCTTTTTTAGTTGCCTCTATACCCTGTCCATGTTCAATAATAGTATAGAGTGAACTCACATCGGCAGTGATTAGATGAAAGTCCTCACTCCAATCAAACTCCTCCAAAAATTGAAGGACTTCAGTGGTGTCCTTCAAGTGTGAACGATTTTTAAGTACCAGGGGTTGGAGGAAAGAATCAATAAAGAGGGATAAATTGGCTGTCAGGGATTCTACACCCGAAATTATAGGTCTCCCTGGTGGTTTAGTGGTGCTTTTGTGTACCTTGGGTAAGATATAAATCGTGGGAATAATTGGGTCTTCCACATTTAAAAACTTATATTCTTTATCCGATAAGGTGCTATTTTTATGGAATTTGTCCAAGGTATTTTTCAAAGCCAGGGACATTCTTTTTGTGGGGTCTCCCCTCATTTTTTTGTATGTGCTCTGGTCAGCCAATTGTCTATAAATTTCTGATTCATAATCTATTTTATTGAAAATGACAATCCCCCCCCCCCCCCCCTTATCGGCCGGTTTAATTATTAAGTTTTGTTTTTCCATTAAATTCTTTATGGCCAGTCTCTCCTTTTGGGACAGATTAGTTTTTTTCTTATCTGGTTTTATCCCCAATTTCTGTAGGTCTTCCACTACTAAGCTCCCAAAGGTGTCAATGAAACAACCCTTTAAGTGAGTGGGATAGAAAGTAGACTTCGGTCTGAAGGGTGTTTGCACCTCTTCTAGGCTATTTAAGTCCCCCTTTTTTTGTTCAAAGAACTTTTTTAAGGTCAATTTTCTCAGGAACTTTTGCACATCTACAAATACGTTGAATTGATTAATCCCTGTGGCGGGACAAAAGTTCAACCCTTTCTCTAAAAGAGACCTTTCTTCCTCCAACAGGAGGTGGTCACTCAAGTTGAAAATTTTTACTTTTTCAACGATTGGATTGGTCCCCTCCTCCATACTTTCTAAAATATGACCTATATTTTTACGTTTTTCTTTTCTCTTTTGTTTAATCTTTTCTTTGTGTTTTTTTAGACCTCCCCTCTTTCCCCTTCGTTTTGTGTGAGGTGGTGATCGAAATTCCCTCTTCTTTTTGCTAAAAAAGGGTAGGGGGAATCCACCCTCTTTAAAGGCGAAAATCTGTTCCTTGTTGGTACAGGTGAGTTTTTATATATGATTGGGGCTGGTCTTCTTTTTATTGGTGATTGTTGTTTATAATATTGTGGGGTCTCGTAATTTCTCATGTAATGGTCCCCATAATTCCTTGTTCTTTTTATGGGGGTTCTAGCTCTTTCTCTACCCCGGAGATGTTCCAGGGAATGGTCTCTCCTGTTATTCCTCCAATCTTGTCTATCCCTTCTTCTATTTTGGTGGTTACTATAGTTAGCCTGTGTGAATTTTTTATAGGGATTTCTGCCTTTGTCCCTTATGGTTTCTTTCTGAACCCTGCTCTGTTCCTTTTCTTTTATGATTATGACAGTGTTGTCCTTCTCCTGATTTTCTTTAGTATCCCTTTGAAATTTTTTTACTTTTCTATTGATTAGGATTTTTTCTGCTTTATTTATTCTATTGCTAATTATCTCCTCTTGTTCTTTATAGAACTTTTGGTCGGTGAAAGGCTGGACAACGTTTCTATACTCCTTTATCTCTCCGTCCAAACTATTTAAGCTTTCCTTTCTTTCCATGATGATTAATTGCATCAATTCAACTGAACAGTTTTTAAGAATATTGTCCCATTTTTTTTGGAACAATTCCGTGGGGGTGGTGTGGCTATTTTTCTTATCAATTTTCAAACCCCTGGGTACAAGGTTAGCAGAAATGTATTTTTCAAGGGTGGCCACTTCCCACCAAATTTTGCTCTCTTTTAAGAGCGCTTTCTCCAGTTTAATTAATACATCATCTAAGTTTTCATCTAAGGCTTCTAGTTCTCTAGTGGATGAATCAAATACTGTTTTAAACGCATTTATTCTCTCTTACCTTAGACTGAACATATTTTAGCTGCAGAATCCAATCCCAATAGGTGAGGGAACAAGCAATACAATTGATTTCTTTGGAACTGAATACTGCGCTGTGGGGCAGCCTAACCTGCACGGTAAGTGTGTCACCAAACACACTTCACATGTACCAAAAAACAAACAAAATACCGACAGTTCTTTCAGGCGCTCCTTCTTTGTATCCCTCCTTCACATGTATTTCAAAGGGTTATTCATGAAACATGCAAGGAAAAAGACAGGAATATAGTGTAAAACCATAAAATATAGTAATAAATGAATCCCAGGGTGTATTTAAATGGGAACCGTACCCTTTTCAATTGTCCACTGAACAAGTAGACAATTTGCGCATGTGGTTAGTCAATAGGCACCAGGTCTTCAAATGTGGTCCTCCTTATTTCTCCATATTTCTCCCGTGAGTAGAGAATATACAAGAAGATATCTCCATATGGTGAAATACCGTTTTATTGAAGACACACGAAATTTAAAATATAAACATTCAACATGAAAATGGGATAAGTATTTTGGACTCTCACCAGAATGAGATGTCTACTTAAACAAAAGCAGACTCAAACAGCATATGATGGTGTTGCTTCAGGCGTCCCTGGATACTGCTCGATCTCCCGGTCCTGGTGGTCTGTCCAAAGCACATCAATCCCCTCCGCCAACGCGTTTCAGACTGATTCTGTCCTTTATCAAGGCTTGGAGACATGTTATCTTGCTAGGGTATTTATACCCAAACATACCATTTAAAGAAATTGGCCTAATTCCAGACATAGACTACTAACCACTAATGCATCCTATACGTTCACATGGAGACAGTTAAAAAGTCCAATCCGGTTTTTGTAATCACCGGCATCATGCTTATGTGGAGATCAGCTGTGATAACACCGGGCTCCGTTCCGGAACTTCCGTGCGTTCCACCGTCAGCGGAAGCCGGAAGTTACTATGTTCCGCTTACTCGTGGTCACGCGGTGCGTCATATACGTGCATGCTCCCGATCTCGCGATGGCTTGTGATTCCTGTGCGCGCTGTGCGTGTCAGCATGATCGGAAGTCTCGACAATCACTGCGTTCCACCTCCATCTCGCGATGACTTAAAACTTCGGGATTATGATAGTGCTGTGCGTGTTATCACAAAGAGAAGTCCCGGAAGTTAATGCGTTCCACCGCCATTTTTCTTATTGTCATTGTAGCGTTTGCACATCATATATTAACAGGGACAGTTGTCATCAGGACACCTGGCTAGACTCAATACCTATAGGACAATTCAAAAGGTTAAAAAGAAATTGTTCCGAACCAGGTGTCTTCAACAAGCAGGTTGAGGAAATGAAACAAAATTTCTTGTCGAGTGGGTACAACAGACAGGAGTTAGAAAAATCCATTGCGACAGTCCAAAACATCGACCGAAAAGAATTACTAAAGAAGAAACAACCTCAACCAAATACACAGGCAGAGACATTTAAATGGTCATTTATTTCTGACTACACAACCCAACATGGGAAAGTCAGAAATATTGTTAAAAAACACTGGCCCATTTTAAAAAGGGACCCAATTATTGGTAATTTGTTGCCCGATTTGCCCAAATGCATTTTCAGGCGAGCCCCTAATCTGAAGTCTAAATTGACTAAAAGCCTGTGTCCAAGTTCTCCTAAAAATGACACAATACTTACCAAGGGCTTTTTCAGATGTGGCTCTTGCCTGGGATGCAGATGTGTTACTAATAATTTTGGCAACAAACTTACAGAATTTAATATAAACGGGCATAAGTGCAATATTAAAGACTTTCTCACATGCCATTCTGTTAACATTATTTATGTGATCGAATGTACATGTGAGAAGTTTTATATAGGCCGTACTAGCAGATCCTTAAAAATAAGGATGGGGGAACACCTCCGAAATATTAAAAAAGGCCTGGAAATTCATGCACTTTCTTTGCACTTTAAAGAAAACCATAATTGTGACCCCAAAAGTATCAAAAACTTCGCAGCCCTTAAAAAGATCACTGTCGGAGAAAGGGGCGGAGACATTGCCACTAAATTAGCGAAGTGTGAAATGAGCATGATATATCAATATAAAACACTCATGCCAAAGGGTCTTAATAAAGACTTCGAGCTTAAGTGGTTTTTATAAGAGTTTTATATGTCTTTTAATTTTGCTGGTGTTTGAATTTCGTATAGTGTTCACTGTCTCCCTTTTTTGTACTTTACTATGTCTTTTATATGCAATCATTCTTTGCTATTTGATGATCATATAATGTTAGTCTTATTTATTTCCTTATCCCTAATCATTATATGATGTGTTTTTTATAAAAAAAAATTTAAAACATTAATTCATGTTCCGTTTCCCTTCCACATTAATGCACATGATGTGCAAACGCTACAATGACAATAAGAAAAATGGCGGTGGAACGCATTAACTTCCGGGACTTCTCTTTGTGATAACACGCACAGCACTATCATAATCCCGAAGTTTTAAGTCATCGCGAGATGGAGGTGGAACGCAGTGATTGTCGAGACTTCCGATCATGCTGACACGCACAGCGCGCACAGGAATCACAAGCCATCGCGAGATCGGGAGCATGCACGTATATGACGCACCGCGTGACCACGAGTAAGCGGAACATAGTAACTTCCGGCTTCCGCTGACGGTGGAACGCACGGAAGTTCCGGAACGGAGCCCGGTGTTATCACAGCTGATCTCCACATAAGCATGATGCCGGTGATTACAAAAACCGGATTGGACTTTTTAACTGTCTCCATGTGAACGTATAGGATGCATTAGTGGTTAGTAGTCTATGTCTGGAATTAGGCCAATTTCTTTAAATGGTATGTTTGGGTATAAATACCCTAGCAAGATAACATGTCTCCAAGCCTTGATAAAGGACAGAATCAGTCTGAAACGCGTTGGCGGAGGGGATTGATGTGCTTTGGACAGACCACCAGGACCGGGAGATCGAGCAGTATCCAGGGACGCCTGAAGCAACACCATCATATGCTGTTTGAGTCTGCTTTTGTTTAAGTAGACATCTCATTCTGGTGAGAGTCCAAAATACTTATCCCATTTTCATGTTGAATGTTTATATTTTAAATTTCGTGTGTCTTCAATAAAACGGTATTTCACCATATGGAGATATCTTCTTGTATATTCTCTACTCACGGGAGAAATATGGAGAAATAAGGAGGACCACATTTGAAGACCTGGTGCCTATTGACTAACCACATGCGCAAATTGTCTACTTGTTCAGTGGACAATTGAAAAGGGTACGGTTCCCATTTAAATACACCCTGGGATTCATTTATTACTATATTTTATGGTTTTACACTATATTCCTGTCTTTTTCCTTGCATGTTTCATGAATAACCCTTTGAAATACATGTGAAGGAGGGATACAAAGAAGGAGCGCCTGATTGGTTGGTTGTTTATCACTCAAATTATTCACTTTTTGAAGCTTAGTGAATCTGGTCCATTGCCTTTCAGGGATACTCCGTCCAAAAAAAAGACTCCACCGAGAACTAAAATCTACCAGTTTGTTTGTTTCTGGCATCTATGGCTGAATGTATAATGTTCCTCTGTATTGCCCAATATCACAGTTGTAATGGCTCCTACCCCAGTGGCAAGAACCTCTTACAGTATACTGTTGATATAGTACACGTACATGGTTCTGCTTTAGTCAAAAAAAGAACTAACGTTCTGCACATCACTGTAAACTGCTTGGGGAACCAGGGGCTGAAGAGTCAATTCTGCAGCTTTCAGTTATAGGAAGTTGATATACTAAGATATTCCTCTGAAGACTATTCTTCTTACCTGTTTGCTGTGTCCTTAGAAACAGCTCCTCATACCTAAAAGAAAACACATGATATAATATAGAGGAACAGGAGATGTAGAATAAGGGGCCTTGGAGCTGGAATATGTCGAGTTATCCAGCTCTTTATGTTCTGATCTGCAAGGGCAAGTGATAATGTCTGACTAGCCACATGATGTTCAATATATATTCTTATTTTTAAATATAACACATACAGTAACTACAGTATGTATTTATATATTAATTTTATAACATATAATGCTTTCTTTTATTGCAGGAAATTAAAGGTATAATAGATACAATTTTAACTGAACATCTTTTTATGATTAGGTAGATCCATAAAATGAATATGATGGATCTTTTTTACTAAACAATGATAATCCTTGATCTAAAAAAGGCCCTCCACATCCTCTAGAGATCAGGTTCCAGATTGTGCACAAAACTAACATTATACATATGTTACCTTATACTGCACAGTACTATAGTATATTTTCTACAGTGCATATCATTAGTATGCATGCACTAGCAGTAATATATATGTATATATATATATATATATATATATATATATATATATATATATATATATATATATATATATATATATATTGCGCTTGTGCGGCCCGGCACTCTCCCATTGGATTCAGCTGCCCCGGTGCCTATCCTAGAAGATGTGGACGCAGAAGGTAAGAGACTGGCACTCCGAGGACTTGATGCAAAAACAACTTGTATTAGGCTTAGTGACCAACGTTTCGGGGCATACGCCCCTATGTGAAGGTGCAGGTGAGAAAGTTCTTACCTGCACCTTGACAAAGGGGCGTATGCCCCGAAACGTTTGTCACTAAGGGCCTTATTCTGGTTGATGCGGTCCGTTCCGAATTCTTTCTGAGGGCGCTTTTTAGCCGTCTGCGCATGCGTAGGCAACGCTATGCGCATGTCCAACGCATGGTCTCCGTACTCGTTCTCACTAATACAGTACAGAAATGTCCACCGAATTGACTCTGGAAATATGGGCATAGTATGGGCGTCATTCAGTGGGAAAAACTGGGCGTAAATATGGGCGTACACTAGGGAGTGCACTAACTGTGGTAGGCGTGCATTCGGACAGCACACCGACTGCAAACGAACCAACACTCATGAAATATGCGGACTTCATAAGCAAGTTTCACTTTGCGGAGACATTTTGTTCATGTGCTAGGCATTCGGTGAATGAGTAAAATGAAATACAATATAGAAATATAGATAAAAAAAATTAAATGTCAAAATTGAGCAACAGGTTACAGTAGGATAGAAAGAAGATGAATATATTACAATAAAATAGAATATGAAAATGTAGACTGTGTTCAAACTCACCTTTTCAGTATTCTAACTCACCTGCTTCAGTTTCCAACTCACAAGTCACTTAAGTAATCAAGCTTCACTTTAGTCTGCAAGCTTCCCTCTCAATGAGGTTGGTACCTCTGTTGGCCTCTTCCGGCCACGCCCACAGCCACGGCTACCTGTTGCTGTACTTGAAGGGCTGGCCAGGCTACTCTCTTGTGAAGCCACCTGCTGTGTTCCCAATGATTGTGCTGAGGCAGAAGATGGCCCAGCTGTAGATGGCCCAGCTGTAGATGGCCCAGCTCACCTCCCAATGGCTTGTCTCTGGTGAGGTGCACATTGGAGGTGATGGAGTCCAGCTGAGCTAGGAGGAGCTGATGCTCCTGTTCTCCCTCTGATTGTGAACCAGACATGTTTGCAGCACCATCTTGTTTTTCTTGCACACCTTTATATACCCATTTACGTAATTGGCGTACATCAGCCCCACCCTGCGGTCTGTGCGGCAGCGTACCGTACGGCTGCGTACACCGTGGTGTTTGTGCGGCGCAAACGCCATGCCCATACCAGCGGGAATTATAGTGTACAAAACCTGGCGTACATTCCAAGTCTGATTTAGTACTAATTTTCTGAATTTTTATACAATGACCAGCTACAACTTTTGAAATACATAAATGCTATATGTGAATGTTCATTTGTACTGTGCACTTGTTTTGTATGTACAACAAAATGTAACTAACCCATTCCATTTTTCAATCCAGTCCACAACTCATGCAATACTAATCACTGATGTCATCCACATCACATGTGATAGGCCTATAAATAGTGGCTTGATGCTAGGTACATTTGTATCCAGATCTCTATTGTGGGCCGGTGTAAGGTAAGGTTTGACATGTTCATTGTATAGATGATATACATTTACTATGTTAGTGTACTCATTTAGGCACAAGTTGTTAACATATCACACTATATTTTTGCTGCCAATCGTTGTTTGCATAAATGATTCATGTTACCTGGCCACCCTTTAACACACAGGTGTTCAACCTGTGGCCCTCCATATGTTGTGGAACTACATGCCCCAGCAAGAGCTGACATTTTTGCCATCACTCAACGTGATGGTGGTATGTGGCCCATCCATGGAAATTCTCGCATTCAACTCGAAGTTTCCCGGAAGTGCCCATGACTCTCATGTTATCCGACAAACCGGGATTTGGCATAGACTCCAAGAGCTTGAAGGCCGTGATGCGTGGGTTCTGGGTGACTCCGGTTACCCATGTACGCCCTGGCTGCTTACGCTGTACAGTTTCCCAACACTGGGCCCACAGGAGGCATTCAATAGGGTGCATGTTGCCACCAGGCAAGTGGTGGAGC
The DNA here is from genome assembly GCF_055691185.1 of Crinia signifera. Lineage (NCBI taxonomy): Eukaryota > Metazoa > Chordata > Amphibia > Anura > Myobatrachidae > Crinia > Crinia signifera. The sequence goes on along the minus strand of NC_139218.1, from coordinate 290,383,919 downwards.
GTTCAATTGGCCTGTTAAAGGGTCGATTTAGAGTGCTCCACCGCACTGGTGGTGACTTACAGTATGCGCCTGAAATGGTGTCGAGGATTGTGGGATTATGTGGATTCTTTCATAACATAGCTGTGCGGCGTAATATACCTTTTGATGAGTGGGAGGTACCATCTGAGCCGCAAGATGCTCCCCTGCGCCCATCCCGCTCCCTGGAAAGCCGTAGGGGATACCAGCTGCGGGACTCTGTGGTCAGACGTTTTTTCAGGTACATTTTTAAATGTTGCACAGACCATCCCAATTTTTCCCCAATTAAACCCATCAACTATGAAAAATATGTACTTATTGAGTTTTAGGAAGTAAACATTAGGCACCATGGCCTATTAATGCAAAATGCTATTGCACTATGTTTAATGTTTTAAGTGTATTGGTTTTACTCCAATATTGGAGTTCACAATTATACCTTGTAGAGATATGTTAAAATGTTTAATTTTTATCCATTATTTTAGCTGATGTTATCATCCATGTTTGGTGAGTATATTGATTTTCCTACTTCTTTCACCCTGTATGTTTTGTATGTGTTGGTGATGATTTTATTTGGCCACTTATTATTTGGTATCATATATATATCTTTTAATATATTTGAAGTAGGAGGCAGGCAGGCAGGCAGGCAGGCAACCAGCTGAGGTCTATAATGTGTCCAATATATTGGTGTAGGCTGGAGAACTGCACGTATGTTTATGTGTTTATTTTAATAAATGTATGCATATACATAAATGCATACAGTAAGTAATGCGAACGACAGCTATGCAATGCCAAGCTATAGCAAGCGTTGTTTGGCGGTGCAATCTTTTCGCCGATTGTTGTAGCGCATACACACTGTTCCTGTAAAAATGATCAATAAAGTTAATACCAAATAACAATCTTACCAACCAATTACAGTACATGATTGTTTGTGAGGCGCCATTGCTAAAATGGCAAGCTATCAGCGAGCACCACCCTTCACAACAGCTGAGCTGAGGGCCCTGGTCTCTGTAATGGAGACCAGGCTAGGGCATGCGGGCCCTTTCATAACGAACAGCCAAAAGCACCGGGCATACCTTGCTGCCCGGCGCTTTTGGCTATTCTTCGCCGGGCAGCAAGCATACCTTGCTGCCCGGCGAAGAATATTTGCGCGGACCCAGGTGCGGAGGTCCGTAGCGCAGCTGGAAAGACGGTGGTCTGATCGGCGGCGACGCCAGCCAGACCTTCTGCAGCGTCTAAGGCTGCAGATAGCAAGATGTGAGTTTTTATATTTACCAGTGAATGATTTAAGTAGATTATTTATGTAAATGTGGGTAAATGGCTGTTAATGAGTTGAAAATGGCATACACTATATATGTGTTACTTCCTCTTTGACATGCTGTCATGTGGGTATAATATGTCATTGTTTTTGGTAAATGATGATTCAAAAAATAATGTCCCTTAATTGACACTCTGCATTTTTGTAATTTTACTGGCACGTGACCGAGCAAGACAGGCCCGGGAGGAGGCCGAGGAGGAGCAGGGCCGGGAGGAGGTGGCGGAGGAGGAGGTGGCAGAGGAGGTGGTGTCGGAGGAGGTGGTGTCGGAGGAGGTGGCGGAGGCGGAGGTGGTGTCGGAGGAGGTGTCGGAGGTGGTGGCGGAGTTGGTGTCGGAGGAGGTGGCGGAGGAGGAGGTGGTGGCGGAGGTGGTGGCGGAGGTGGTGGCGGAGGAGGTGGCGGAGGCAGAGGTGGTGTCGGAGGAGGTGACAGAGGAGCAGGTGGTGGCGGAGGAGGTGACGGAGGAGGTGGTGTCGGAGGTGGTGGCGGAGGAGGTGGCGGAGGCAGAGGTGGTGTCGGAGGAGGTGACGGAGGAGCAGGTGGTGGCGGAGAAGGTGGCGGAGGAGGTGGTGGCGGAGGAGGTGACGGAGGAGGTGGTGTCGGAGGAGGTGGCAGAGGAGGAGGCCAGGGAGTAAGTAGAGGAGGTCGACCTTGAGGAGGAGGAGGCCTGTGAGGTGGTGCAGGTGGCTGAAAGTGGTAGGTATACATAATGCATCATTAAAAACTTTTTTGCCTACTATTTGTTATGGAGCACTGGTGAATCAATTGTGGTTTACAATAGTATAAAGTAATAAAACAAAGATGGTAACAACAGACACACTTAGGGGTTAGATAGGGTGACCAAGTCATCCCTTTCATCCGGGACACATCTTAATTACACAGGTTCTGGGGATGGCTTTCAGCTCGATTTTAACTGCCACAGAACCTGTGTAGTTAATCTGTATCCTGGATTAAAGGGATGACTTGGACAGTTTAGGGTTACAGGCCCCTGCTGCAAGCCTACAATCTGTAGCCTCATATAGGTGATTAGAGTTTATAGTTGATTTATATTTCTAAACAAGATTAAGTATGGCATAAATGGAGTATGGACAGGCCTGGCTCCTTTAATTTTTTTTTTCCCATTTTCATAATAAATTGTTGTATAAATAAATTGTTGGTGACAGTTAGAAGTTGTTTGTGTGTTTTTTTGACATTAAACAGTATATGTGTAAATTGTTTACAATATTTTTCACTTACAAAAGGAAAATACTTTATATAGATGTATGTTATTGTAGTGTGCACATCCTTGCAATACACAAATGTACTATAATTGTAGACCAAATAACATTATCCAAAAAACAAACTACACAAACACACACACACACACACACACACTGTGTTTATAACTGTTGGTAAGTTTGCTTTAGTATGTGTTAGTAATAATTAGCACATTATAGAATATTGCATTTGACGTGCAATTATTATATAATATGCATACATAAAACATAGGTAAAGGGGCAACAATGAATGAATAGCACTTCACATGATGTAAGGGTTAATGTAAAGTGGTAGTAATGTGTTTAAGTATCAATTAGGATTTAATTTATTACAATTACAAACAAACCCTTTTTTATGAGGTTGCCTAATTGCATAAGTGTGTCATGTGGCAGATGTATGAGTTCAGATAATAGTCGTGAGTTTTGCAGAAATTCACCGCATCAGTGCGTACGGCCAGGTTCCCGTCCGTTCTGACGCTGTAAGACCATGCAGATTCTTTGTGTGGCCACCGCACACGCACAGTTTGGATGTTGTCCGAAAATACACCCTTTTCTTAGAGAGTGAGTCCGTCCGAATGCGGTGGACCTGTGGGCGTTTGTTCTTACAATGTCCGCACAGCGTGACGTTCGGTCAGCTCCGAAAGAATTGGGAACGGACCGCACCAACCAGAATAACCTCCTAAGTGTTCCAGTGTGACATTGGAATTTAACATCATTTTTGCATATATATATATATATATATACTACTTGTAAATTGCTCTTTTTATATTGTTATGCACAGTATGTCATTTCTGGACAATGAGTGAACAGTTTACTGTTGTGGATTGGTAGACTTTATAGGGGCAACCTTGAACTGCACGGGATGCAGTGTAAATCCCGGTGGTCAGGATCCCGGCGTTCAAAATCCTGACGCCGGAATCCCGACCACCAAAATCCCGACACTTTCTCTCTCCGTGGGTGTCCATGACACCCTCGGACGGAGAATAAATTAGTGTGCCGAGCGTAGCGAGGCACCGGGCCCGCTGCGTGGTGAGCGCAGCGAGCCCGCAAGGGGGGGGGGTGGCGACCCACGTCCCCCCCTTGTCGGGATTTCGCCGGTCGGGATTCCAGCATCGGGATTTTAAAAGCCGGGATCCCGACTGCTGGGATTTAATACTGAATCCGAACTGCACACCCTAGTTCCAAACATAAGAGGTGCTGTTGTGCTAAAACTTGTAGTTTCACAAAGACAAACATGAAATGCAAATGTACACTCCATAGTGCTATGCCCTGCTGAAATAATTATAATAAACTCTGCAATATAACATGCAGAAAAATTGGGTGTAAGCATAATTATTAGCCAAAAATATGGCCCTACTATCAGTGACCAGGTGATTTCATCTGGTGGGTCCCTAACACTAAGGTGTGCAGGCCAACCACCTCATAATATAACACCAGAGGCGTAGGGAGGGCGGAGCCACCGGAGCTCATGCTCCGGGCGGCGATTGGTCGAATGGCGCCGCCGGCCCGCCCCCCCTGCATTTCCTGCATGATACCTGCATTTCCTGCATGATACCTGCATTTCCTGCATGATACCTGCATTTCAAGCAGTGGCGTAGCCACCGCGTGAGGCAGTCCCCGCGGCTGCTTGGAGGAGCAAGAGCCAGCGGGGTCTGCGGTGGGCGCCGGCGCCTGTCAGGGACAGGCTGTGCATTTAGTTATTGCGCTGTGCTCTGCTCCGGGCCCCGCTGCTGACTGACAGCTTGAGCTTATTGTAATTAGCGGCACCTGGCAGTGTTTTTTTCTTTAGACGCAGCCGCCGGCGGAGTACTTATACTAAGCTGATGCATCCCGTCCTGAGTGCTTATTGTAAGCAGCGCTGCCCTGCACCTCCCCGTCACCCAGCTGGCTGGACCTACTGCTCTACATCCCCCAGCCACCTGAGCAAGGGGACGGAAGCTGGGCAGAAGACACTGCTGCAGCAGCTGCCTGTGTTGGTAACATGAGCTACTGTAAGCAGGACTCTGGAGGCAGAACTGTAAGTACAGAGTCACCTGACCCGTCCACCACCTAGACTAGCACCTTGACATTTATATAGGGGTGAAGGGTTGACCATTAGGGGACAGCAACATGGCTCCAACTACTGTATACATAAATGATATATACAGTCACAGTGTTACAGCGTCTTATATAGCGCAGCAGATTCTGTTACAGTGTCTTATATAGAGCAGCAGATTCCGTTACAGCGTCTTACATAGCGCAGCAGATTCCGTTACAGTGTCTTATATAGCGCAGCAGATTCCATTACAGTGTCTTATATAGCGCAGCAGATTCCGTTACAGTCTCTTATATAGTGCAGCAGATTCCGTTACAGTGTCTTATATAGGGCAGCAGATCCCGTTACAGTGTCTTATATAGCGCAGCAGATTCCGTTACAGCGTCTGATATAGCGCAGCAGATTCCGTTACAGTTTCTTATATAGCGCAGCAGATTCCATTACAGTACGGATGGTGTTATGGTTAGCATTACTGCCTCACAGCACTGAGGTCATGGGTTCAATACCCACCATGGCCCTAACTGTGCGGAGTTTGTATATTATCCCCGTACTTGCGTGGGTTTCCTCCGGGTACTCCGGTTTCCTCCCACAATCCAAAAATATACTGCTAGGCTAATTTGGCTCCCAACAAAAATTAACCCTAGAATGTCTGTGTGTGCGTGTACATGTGGTAGGGAATATAGATTGTAAGCTCCACTGGGGCAGGGACTGATGTGAATGGTCAAATATTCTCTGTAAAGCGCTGCGGAATCTGTTTGCGCTATATAAGAAACTGCTAATAAATAAATAAATAAATTACAGTGTCTTATATAGCGCAGCAGATTCGATTACAGTGTATTATATAGAGCAGCAGATTCCGTTACAGTGTCTTATATAGCGCAGCAGATTCCGTTACAGTGTCTTATATAGCGCAGCAGATTTCGTTACAGCGTCTTATATAGCGCAGCAGATTCCGTTACAGTGTCTTATATAGCGCAGTAGATTTTGTTACAGTGTCTTACATAGAGCAGCAGATTCCGTTACAGCGTCTTATATAGCGCATATCTTATATCTTATATAGCGCAGCAGATTCCGTTACAGTGTCTTATATATTTTAAATGTAACATGTTAGCCACGCCCCCAATTCATTACCGGGGGGGGGGGGGGAAGGCCACGAAATATGCCCTTGCTCCGGGCACCTAGGCACCTACACCGCTGTATAACACTAGTGAGCAGTTAATACTTGTTGCATAATTAAGAAGCTATGTGTTTTTAGGAGTTTAATATAGGTGAGAAGTAATAATTAGATTGGTGTATTGACCTGTCAGTCAAGAATCCCAATATGATAGTGTTTCTGTCTGCTTTATGACTGCCTGTACCAGCCATTTAGGAAGCTGTCTGGCAGTGCTTGTTGGCTTATATAACTGTCAATCAGCATGCTTATTGCTGATTGGTATTTAACTGTGATAATACCTTTGCATAACCTGGTGGAGGAGTTGTTCCTATGAGTAAACTATCTGCTGATTGAATTGCCCACACTGCACTTTTAATACAAATCACTATCTGTCTACTTTCAACTAATTCCATATGTGACATCCTGAGTGACCAGTCACTTTTTACTGGCATAGCCCTATCTTGTATGTCACAAGACAGCTATGAAATCACATGTCAGACTAGTTGTCAAAGCAGCACTGCATGCTTTTGATTAATGGGCAAATGAAACTCATTGTTATTCAATAGATCTTGTAGCACTGCCTCATACAAAAACACCCTTTAGTTGACAACATATAGAGAAAATCATTGGAGAGTTAGCAATAAAACTCACTAATTTACAGTCACTAGGGATATGTTGTAAAAAAGCTAACTATCCAGTAAATGACAGTGGTATTTGTCATCACAAATGTACAGTATATAAATGCAGCACCACCTCATACACTCCAAAAAATGCTGGGAATCTTAGTGGGCATTAAGTGCTGATTTCTAACAAAATCTATATGTGTTTACTGATGATTGTACCATATAATCTCATAAAGTACATTTTAAGTATCCAAAATATTCAGAAAACTGTAGGGTTTCTGACTGTCCTTTAGTTTTAACGCCCACTGCACGTATGATGCCCACGTGTCCACCCCTGGGTGGGTGAGATTGCTGGCTCACCCACTTGCTTCCTTGCTGCCCCGCTCACCCTGCTCACCTGGTCCAGAGGCGCCCCCTACATCCTGCATCCATCTCCTGAGCATTCCCGATCCCAATGATGCATCATTGGGACCGGGAATGCTCAGGAGATGGACACTGGGGGTCACCATGGACGCTGGGGGATGCTGTGATTGACAGGGGATGACGTGGATGCCGGAGGACACATATGAACTAGGTGCAAATAAATATATTCCGAAATCCAGAATAATCCCTTATCCTTAATGCTCCTGGTCCTGAGTATTTCGGATAAAAGATACTCAACCTGTACATATTATTAAATGCTTAGCACTATCCAACATAATAGCATTATTGGTGTGATCTAAAAATGTATTAGGGATATAATGCTTGAATTAACTTGTAGACAAGGGGGTAAATTTAGTAAGCTGGGAGATCTATTGAAGATGGGATGTTGACCATTTCAACCAATCATATTCTCCTTCTTATTTATTTAGTGCCTTCTAGAACATACTGTAATAGATAGAACCCAATTGGATGCTAAGGGCAACATCCCGTCTTAAATAGAACTTCTATTTTACTAAATTTACACCATGGGTTATTCTATTCTATTCAATACTGCACAACCCAATATACTGTATAAAGATCCCATGTGTTTTCGCAGGAACACTGTGTTTTCACCTGATTGCTGGTACATTTTTGGCTGATAAAAATGGTCCTTTATTGGATACTGCGATAATGACCATCTGAAATCTCTAGTATGTATGTTATGTATATTATGATTAAAATAAAAAGAGTGTGACTTCTATCTATCCTGCTAGGAGGGAGAATATGCCATGTCAAGGCTTTTAATTAATTGATTTAAACTTGCAGGGGAGGAGAGATGCCCCCTTGGGAGCAGTAGCCCGATGCAGATGACTCTATTGCCTCCCAGAGTTAAGCTGGTCATACATCTACAGATGGATTGTCAGATCTGGCTGGTTGGAACCAAAACCTGGTAATATCTGAATGACAGTTTGTCAGTTTTCCAGCATTTCGAAGCAAACGGTCAACTGTCATTTGCTCTCCTCCATTACCAGGTTTTTGTCCAAATCTGTAGATGTTTGGCCAGCTTTATGCCTCTGGTCTGTAAGTACTGTATGTGTGTGTGTGTGTGTGTGTGTATGTACATGATTGTCTTTGTATGTGTGACCCCCTCTTCCCCCTGTGTAAGCTAGTAACATAGTAACATAAATTAAGGCTGATAATGACCATCAGTGAAAGCTGCTTCTAGGATAATAGGTTCTTCGCCTTCGAGTGGGGAGGTCCTTATCACAAAGGTAAATATGGAGAATCTTCTGTTATCAAAAGGATACCTGTGACAATATGACAATATTCTAATTACATTAGTAAATAGTCATTTATTATTATGATTGCTTGTTTTTTAATCTACAGTATATTATTCCCTGGTAATTATAGGGTTGACTATAGAGACCTGACTGTTAATGTGGTGTTAGTCACCGATTATATGATGCAACATATGGTAACAATTTAAGATTTAGAAGGATGTTTATAATAAGAATTACTTCACACATTGTTTAAAGACAAGTGTTTTTCATTTTAATTCACAATTATTTTACTATTTTCCTAATGTTTCTTTCTCACCATTATAACAAATACTTTCTTAAAATTATTTGATCCTTGATGTATTTATAGAAAGAGTGTACTAGTGAAAACTTCCAGTGTGTTCCTTAAAGATGAACTCTTTTTTTTCTTTGTTTCCTCTGTGAAAATCCCCACAGGACTCTGGAGCGCTGCAGAAATGTGTATTTCCTTCTGTAACTGTATAACACAAAATGTCCGTGTAACAAATACTTCCTGTTTGACAAGTAGAAATCAATTACTGAATTAGTGGTCAGAAAATGGGAAGCGGTGATTTCTATACAAATCAATAAATCTTTTTCTCACACCTCCAGAGCAAGTCTGATTTTTCCTTATAAGCATTCATTTTAGGAAAAAATATAATTGCCACTCGCTCAGGGACTCCAGTGGCCCTACCAAGTAGGACTATTAAGCAATTGGAAGTTTCCAATTAGCTTATTTACTCATCATTGAAAGCATTGCCTTCTGCATCCAACTTTGGGCGATGGGTCTTCTGTAGAAGCAGTGAGCATGTTGTGTGTGTGTGAGTCTCTGTGGGGTAGATTTATTAACATTCGATCAGGGGAATATGCGCTATCCCCAAGTGAAGGCAGGGGATAGCGGTTCCCCTGATCTAGGACACCCGCTGAGCGGGTGTCTAGTGTGCGGCAGTGTGGGGCAGTAGGCATAGCGCAGGGACGATATTTCGTACTGCGCGCCTGCCTCCTGCCTAATTTATGAATGGGGCCATCTGCAGCTATCGACTTCTACAGCTGCAGGCGGCAATGCCCTATGCCCATAGCAGGGACAGCGCTGTCCCTGTTGTTGGCTCTGAGCTGCGCTGGGGATCTCGCGAGAGTAGCGAGATCCGGCGCATGCGCAGTGAACCGGCCGGGGGAAAGGAGACATCGCCGGAGGGGGGAGTTAGACCTCCCCCACTTTGGCAGGCACGATGTTAATACATCTTTTCGATCTCCCCTCCTGCTTCACCTCCCTAATGAGGTGAAGCAGGAAGTGTTATAGCGGCGCAAGTGTGCTTGATTATCTGTAACAGTGGTGTAAGTTCATCCCAGCTGCCCAGAGGCAAGATAAATATTGGTTCCCCCTTCTTTCCCACAAACACACACACACATATCACCTTATATAAATATATGCATGTGTGTATGTATTAGGGATGTGCACCGGCCACTTTTCGGGTTTTGGGCTCTGATTACCTTGATGTTTTGGGTTCTAATGGGTTTTGGCAAAACACCTCCTAAGTGTTTTGTGTTTGGAATTTTTGGGTTTTGGGTTCTAATTTTTTGTTAAAAATGCATAAAAACTGCTAAAAGCGCAGATTTTGTATTTATTTTTTTGCTCCTACACTATATTAACCTCAATAACATTCATTTCCACTCATTTTCAGTCTATTCTGAACACCTCACACCTCACAATATAGTTTTTAGGGCAAAAGGTTGCACCGAGGTAGCTGGATAACTATGCTAAGCCACTCAAACGTGCGGCACAAACACGTGGCTCATGTAAGAGTGGCACTGCAGTGGTAGATACGGCAGTACTAGGCACCAGAAAGGTAGATATGGCAGTACTAGGCACCAGACAGTAGATACGACAGTATTAGGCAGTGAGCCCCAGACCAGATGGTAGATATGTCAGTATTAGGCAGTGAGCCCCAGACCAGACAGGTAGATACGGCAGTATTAGGCAGTGAGCCCCAGACCAGACAGGTAGATACGGCAGTATTAGGCAGTGAGCCCCAGACCAGACAGGTAGATACGGCAGTATTAGGCAGTGAGCCCCAGACCAGACAGGTAGATACGGCAGTATTAGGCAGTGAGCCCCAGACCAAACAGGTAGATACAGCAGTATTAGGCAGTGAGCACCAGACCAGACGGTAGATACGGCAGTACTAGGCACCAGACAGGTAGATAAGACAGTACTAGGCACAAGACAGGTAGATACGTCAGCAATACTAGTATTGTGCACCAGCAGATTTTTATAATAATTAATTTTATTATTAGGTACTGCTTGGCAGTGGCACTCTGTGGCACACGTCAGTGCACCAGCAGCATGGAATTATTTTTTACAGTCCCACACAGCAAAAGTATTATTTTTTAATTAAATTAGATATAGCAGCCTAGTATGTAGTTGTACTACTAGGTACTGTAAGTATACTTAGGCAGTAACACTGCCAGTAGCAACAGTGGACTGAGTAAATAATACTGGCAACCTCTATTCACAGTATTCAGTGCAGGCAGCACCAGTGGACTATATATAATTTAATTAATTAAGTATTAATAATATAGCATCCTAGTAGGTAGAGAAAATAAACTACTAGGTAGGTAGGCAGGCAGGCAGTAGCACTGCCAGTGGTCACTACAAAAGGTCCACTTTTTTTAGCTTTATGCAGTGCACCAGCAGAATTTATAATAATTAATTTTATTATTAGGTACTGCTTGGCAGTGGCACTCTGTGGCACACGTCAGTGCACCAGCAGCATGGAATTATTTTTTACAATCCCACACAGCACAAGTATTATTTTTTAATTAAATTAGATATAGCAGCCTAGTGTGTACTAGGTAGGTACACTAGGTAGGCAGTAGCACTGCCAGTGGCAACAGTGGACTGAGTAACTAAATAATACTGGCAGATTCAGTGCAAGCAGCACCAGTGGACTATATATATAATATAATTAATTATTAATATAATATATTAGAGCACAGCACCAGAGGTAGGCCCCAGCACAGAGGAGACAGCAGTACTACAGGTACACAGTTAGACTGTCCTCCTTGCTAGGGAGAACCCACCCTAAGCAGAGAGGAGAACAGCGTACACAGCAGCACTGAGGGAGACAGCCCCAGCGAATGAAATAATTACAGCACAGCCCACCAGAGGTAGACCGCACAGAGGAGACAGTAGTACTACAAATACACAGTTAGACTACACAGCAGCACTAAGAGACAGCACCAGCGATTGCAAAATATTGCGCTTAAGCTCAAGGTCAAGCTCAATTGTAAGCCCCAGCAGCAGCACCAACACACCCTCTCCCAACCCACTACTTGACTGGAGTGAAGATGGTGGGCGCGACAGCCGTTTATAAAGCCTCGTGATATCCGGCGCCGGGAGATGACGTTCTAATCACGCGGACGGACCAGAGTCAGGCGGGAATCTCCGAGCGCTGCTCGGAATCGGGCTCGGAATGATGACGTCCGTGGGGCTCGGATCTCTGAAATCTCTAGTATGTATGTTATGTATATTATGATTAAAATAAAAAGAGTGTGACTTCTATCTATCCTGCTAGGAGGGAGAATATGCCATGTCAAGGCTTTTAATTAATTGATTTAAACTTGCAGGGGAGGAGAGATGCCCCCTTGGGAGCAGTAGCCCGATGCAGATGACTCTATTGCCTCCCAGAGTTAAGCTGGTCATACATCTACAGATGGATTGTCAGATCTGGCTGGTTGGAACCAAAACCTGGTAATATCTGAATGACAGTTTGTCAGTTTTCCAGCATTTCGAAGCAAACGGTCAACTGTCATTTGCTCTCCTCCATTACCAGGTTTTTGTCCAAATCTGTAGATGTTTGGCCAGCTTTATGCCTCTGGTCTGTAAGTACTGTATGTGTGTGTGTGTGTGTGTGTGTGTGTGTATGTACATGATTGTCTTTGTATGTGTGACCCCCTCTTCCCCCTGTGTAAGCTAGTAACATAGTAACATAAATTAAGGCTGAAAAAGACTTTAGTCCAGGGGTGGGCAATTATTTTGGCTGGGGGGGCCACTTAACAATTCCAGTAAATATTTGCAGACCGCACACAAAATTCATATTATGCCACACGGTATGAGCTCAAATTCTATGTATAGAAAAACAGGCTGTCTTGTTTTGTAGGGAGCAGCCAGCACATAGCACATGAGGAGAGCAGAAAGACTCTCTGTGTCTCTCAAAGCAGCCTCCATCGACATGGCACACGCTGCCCAGGATCCCGCCCCCTGCACGCTGCCTGGGATCCAGCCTCCTGCAGCCCTGCACAGTCTGTGGCTGAGCCAATCACTGAGCCTCCAGCATCTACCTAGCACACTATGGGATAGCTGAGCCATTGTTTGGCTGCCCTGCACTGCTGTCACTGCTGCTCAGCTGTCACTCAATTGAGTCAGGGCAATGAGGAGCTGAGCTATGCGGTGCCACTGAGGAATTCCCGGCTGGCTGCCCCCGTGTGAAAAACATGTCCTCAGCAGCACCACGCGTCAGTCAAGATCGGGTCGCAGGCCGCATCTGGAAAATGAGCCATAGTTTTCCCACCCCTGCATTAGTCCATCAAGTTCAACCTATCTGACTTGTAACTATTGAATTGTGTAAGTCATATCTATAGGATTCCCTTAGTGGACAAAAATGTATCCAGTTTTGATTTCAATTCCTTAACAGTAGTTGCTGTAATCACCCCCACTGGCAATAAGTTCCAGAATTTGACTGCTCTAATGGTGAAAACTCCTCTTCTTAATTCAGTACGGAATTTATTTTCCTTGAGCCTCAGTACATGCCCGCGTGTTCTAAGTATAGGCCTGTTAATGAAAAAATCATCTCCCAGTTCCATATGATTCCCAATCCTGTATTTGTACATACTAATCATATAACCTCTCAACCTCCGTTTCTCCAGTGAAAACATATTCAGCCTGATTAACCTATCTTTGTATTCTAATGATTTGAAACCTTTTACTAGCTTAGTTGCCATTCTCTGTACCTGTTCAAATTAATGTATGTCCTTTGTAAGGTGCGGTGCCCAGAACTGAATACAGTACTCCAAGTGTGGTCTCACCAATGCATTGTAAAGAGGCACTATCACATTGGCATCCCTTGAATTTATTCTCCTTTTAATGCATGCAAGTGTCCGGTTTGCTTTTGCTTCTGCACTTGAGCTGTGTGCACTATTATTCAATTTTTCATCTATGATGACCCCCAAGTCCTTCTCTACAGCAAATTCCTTATACTAGTTCCATTTAGCCCAGGGCTGGGCAATTGCGGCTCTCCAGATGTTGAGGAACTACACATCCCAGCATGCCTTGCATCAATTTCAGCATGGCCAAATAGCAAAACTTATGCAAAGCATCCTGGGATGTGTAGTTCCTCAACATCTGGAGGGTCACAATTGCCCAGCCCTGATTTAGCCTATAAGAAGCCTGTTCATTTTTGTTCCCATAATAAATTACTTTACATTTATCAACCTTAAACTGCATTTTCCACCTTTCCTCCCACCTTTTTCAGTTTAATTATGTCACTTTGTAGTGTATCCACAGAATGTAGAATTCCCCCAGAGCTGGCTGTTGGGAATTCTACATCTCCTAGCAACTCTTGCAGTTCTCAGCTTCCCTGAACCTTTCAGCACTCCTGGGAATCTCAGCAGCCCCCTCCCCAATGGAAAAAAATCAGAGGAGACTACCTGGATAAGCAGAGAACATCAGAGTCCCAAGGAGAGTCTAGTAGCATTTATTATAGAATTTTACAGACTGCATTTTTTTAATTGGATACTATGGCTATCTGGAGTGTACACACCCACTGTAACCTTTCCACACTTCGCTCCCAATTGAATTTTCCAGATAAATTATGAAGAATGTATGATTTTTATTTCTTTTCTAGAATTATGACTTTTTTTGCATTGAGTTCTATTGTAAAGCATAGTACATATGCTTCAAAAAGGCTGTTTTGTATAAATGAATTGGAATGTTTTAATAATCTGAATAATAAGTAGCTATGATTGATAATTAATGAAACATCAAACATATGTAATAAACCAAAACATCACACAAATATTTTTGAAAGGTTTAATTTACAATACTTTATTTAATATTTTATACAATATAATGGTAAAAGATACCTTGTAATGTTGCTGTGGTTATTGCTTTATTTCATACAAAAATACAACACCAAATGATGGAAACAATTATATTATATTGACATATGTATTCAACATACAGAAACAAAAATGCATAATCTATCTTTAGCATGCAGCAATTAATTTAACACACATCTTTCCACTGTATACAGTATATTTACTGGTTATTGTTCATCATCTCTTAATTTGTATGGAATTGTGTATTGTTATGTGCCATCTTGACAACTAGATGTCACTGTTGGGTAAGAGTTGGGATCTACTTTATCATACTTTGTCAACACTGTTCAGATGCTTACCAACTATTTCTCTAATTCCAAATATACAGTAGATGTTTGGACAAAACTAGCTTCTGTTGAATCATGCATAATGTATATGTGTATAAAGAAACAACATTTAAAAGCTCTATTATTGTTAATTTTGTACTTTTACAGTGTGTCGAATGTCAAGAAAAAAATGTAAACAAAATACAGAATAAGTAACAATAAATCATTGTGTTTGAAATTGTTCATTTAGGCTATGACTGATAGGATACATTTTTTTGTTTTGTAATTATTTCAATGATTCATTTAGCCAATCAAATGATCACACATAAAAATATGTTATCCTTCCTTCCTGGATGGCATGGCTGCTCACCCTTACACTATTTGGGCTGCAGAGGGAATAAAATCAATTGACGCACTGGTACTGAAGGAAGAGAAAAGAGCTCTGCGTCTTTCTGAATTGACCACCAACTTCCCCATGATTAGAACATACCCGCTGGCCCTTCAGCAAACTATCTTTTATGTTTCACATGTAATAGGGCACTTTTCAGAAAAGGATTGGAACAATGCTTTGGACACCATGTTGACCTACCAAGTCCCGATTTCTAGAGCAATTTCCATACATTACACCTTTCTGAGGGAAATACTGGACCACACAAAGATTAAAGGCGGGATGGCCACATGGCTAGATCATTTTCCCACACTGTCCATGCCGCAATTGCAAAAGGGTCTCCTATTCTCCCGACAAACTCTTAAAGCTAATATGTATATTGAGTTGTTCCTAAACACTTACCACAACTCATACTTGTCCCCAATCAGACGGTTCCATATGACGACATCGAATTCCCACACATGCCCAAAATGTCATGCTGACAACGCAGACACTTATCACTGCCTATGGGCGTGCCCTGTAATCCGCTATTTCTGGTTACTGATCAAAAAATACGCGGAAAAGAAACTCATAACGTATGTTCCTTTCACACCAGAATGGGCAATTCTGGGGATACTTGACCCCAACATCCGTATGACAAAAGAAATTAAGAAACTACTGCTAGCTTTAAGCGCGGCAGGTAGGAAGACCATACTGCAGGGATGGATTGACCCCGCCCCCCCCCCCAATTCCCTTTATTCTTGCAAAAATTTCATTTTCTCTTTCGCATGGATTGGGTGGAGGCGGTGGTAGATAGGGGCAAAAGGGTGGAAAAATTCTTTACTCTATGGGATTCATACATAACAACTCTCCCACTAAACACCAGGAGAACTATACATGATAGCTTAAAAAACACAACATGGTACATGACCAGGCTGGCGGCACTAGACCCGCCAGTACAGTTATAAAGATCCCCCAAATGATGGCGTTGAAGCAAGGATGACTTATGATGCAAAATGTATTGAATATATGACTGTACAGACGACCAACGATAACAACTATTTGAAATTTTTATTGTCATATATGCAAAATGGAAATATGTAATGTATACCAATTGTACTGTACAAAATATGTAATGTGCACGAAATGTCTCAATAAAAAGTTAATATAAAAAAAAAAAAAATATATGTTACTAGTAGGTAATGTAATAACAGAACTACAGCATAATCACCTGCTATTAGCAGCATAAACATTTTCATGGTTGTAGTTTTAAAGAACCCATGCACTAAACTGATTTGGCATGTGTTCATCGGATTCTGACTGAAAAATCAGATCAAAAGTGGCCAAATAGCAGGTGTTTGACATCTGATTGGATCCAATAATTTTAAACACCCGCAATGTATTGGATCCTAATTCCATTGAACTCCCCTGGCAACTCTCCAGGAGTTATTCACATGCAATTTATCGCATGTAAAAAATGGTGCATCAAGTGCAAATTATATGGAAACCCTCCTGGGGAGCTGCCAGGAGAGTGTGCCCTCAACAGACTCCACAAGAGACATCGCAACAGTGTATGGCCACCTTAAGACACCTCTCTGCACCCGAGTCATGCTGGGCGGAACGCATGGACGTTACCCCTCTCCGACACCCCCCCCCCCGTCCTTCTGCACTTCTAGGTGCGAACGGGCAAGTAAATAAGCAATTTGCCCACTCGCACAAAGCGGCTGCACAAAACTGTATGTGTATGCGCAGTTGTTTACCATCACTCCTCTGTGCGAACGCGCATGGGAGTGAATGGATCTGAGTGTGAGAGCAGCACACGGTATCTGCCTCTCTTTTGGACCTCCTTATAACAGTGTATGTAGTTGATGTCCACAGAAAAAAATGCAGGCATGATGACAATTTGCATCCAAATGTACTGCAACAATTCACAGTGTCAGCTGATTTATCCTTGCCATCTTGCACAAATGACAAGAATTAGAATAGGGGATATTTAGTTAGTGCAATCACTGCAGTACATTTATATATCTTAGGACGTCAGTTCTTTAGGACGTTAGGGGTCTAGTGTCTGAAGTTTCTAGTTATAAAGGGTCAGATTTAAATTAATAGCAGCATTTTACCGGCGTTACACCGAAGGAAACCAGAAGGCTAATAAAAAAACCACCATTACTGTACTTCTGAAGGACTGCATTATAACCAAAAAACTCTGGAACATCATGTGGCCTCAGCTCACCTTTGCCAGTAGCAGTTGTGGGGGCAGTCAGAGGCAGAACTCTGGGAGGCAATGGAGTCATCTGCCACCAGGCTCCTGCTCCCAAGGGGGCATCTCTCCTCCCCCTGGAAGTTTAAATCAGTTATTTTAACAGCCAATGATATTGGTTCTGTGGCTGTGTTCTGAAATATATATGTGTTCTCTATCTATCGATATTTCTTAACAGAAATATATATTTTATATAAGGTTATTAAAGGGTTGTATGTGTGTGTGTGTGGGGCACCAATATCTATCTTGCCTCCGGGCGACTACGGCAAACTTACACCACTGGGGGCAGTAATCCCCTGCTCCCTACATCTATCTCTCTTCGGCAATGGTTCACGAGCGCGCCCACAGGGAGGAGGCAAACCCATGGCTCTGCCGGACACTCGCAGCTTACGGGATCCCCTTGCTCCCTCTCTTTTCACTCCACTCACTGCTACTCTGGTCTCTGCCAGCGCCGGGCAACAGCTCAGTACAGTCCGCATTCACGAGCACTCACCGAGGACCATCACACGGCCACCAGTCATAATTTATGCCAGAATTCACTAGTGCTTTAATTCAGGTCTCTCTCCCCCTGCTCTGAAAGGTAAACACATATATATTACTCATGCCGGACACAAAGGCTTTGAGCGGCCATCTTGGTAAACCCAAGTGAAGCCTCTATAATTACACCCCCTGCTGGTGGCCACTGTGCATGCGCAACAAGTTGAAAAGCACTATCTGTATAATGGGGCATGTTTCACTAATTTTTTTTAAAAACTGTAATTATCTGGAAAACCTTAACCCCAAAAAGCACTACACTGGGACAATATCTATCTAATAAAACAAACCCCGTCTTAATTCTTCCTCTACCCTGAGTTATGCCTTCCCAAAAATCCCCTCATAGACTATAATGCAAAACCATGTCCAAAAAGCCATCCAGGAAGTGGCAGAAAATAATTGAGAGTTGAAATTTTAGGTTACTCCCAATTTCGAATTTTTTATTATTTTTCCCTGAAATTTGGCATGCAGCACAGGGTGACGATTCTACACATCAATGCCAAATTTCAGCTCAGTGTGTCCGGTCACTTTTGAGGTGTAGCCCCTCAAACACCATGCCCCATCTCAGAAGTTCCCTATGGGAGTATTCTGTTTGATCGATTCAGCCTTAATATAAGGGCACAACCATGCCCTTATAATTTATATATATATATATATATATATATATATATATATATATATATATATATATATATATATATATATATATATATATATATATATATATATATATATATATGAATCAGAAAGGTAGCATCACTCCAGGTGCTTAGTAGAATAATATTTTACTGTGAAATGTCTACAGTGTTTCGGGCCAGGGCCCGTCTTCAGGACAAGAACAGGAAGGTTCTTGTCCTGAAGACGGGCCCTGGCCCGAAACACTGAAGACATTTCACAGTAAAATATTTTTCTACTAAGCACCTGTAGTGACGCTACCTTTCTGATTCATACCCATGCACTGGAGTCACTCTCCATGACAAGTGGGCACCCAGACCAAGGCAACTTAGGGGAGCAGGAGCCAGTGTGAAGTGCCAGACCTTTTGAGATATATATATATATATATATATATATGGAAAGGAGGGGGGTTTTCCAGAGGGCGCTATCCAATTTCTGACAGAGAGATACCGGATTTAACCGTTTATTATAAAAAATGTACAAAATCCCTTTATAGGGTATCACAAATACAAAAAGATCAAATACATAAAATACAGGTAAAATACTGCTTGATACAAATTTTACAGCTTCACATAAGGTAATGTTCAGATCGGTGGAAAATAGCCCAACGCGTTTCGTCAGAACCTGACTTCATCAGGGGCAGATTGACATAGCCAGCAGACACTGTGGGTTCGTAACAATGCAGAAAGAAATATTTAAATTCATGCAGTCTCAATAGAGAATTGAAAAATAAGGATAAGGATTGAGAACAAGGGAAGGAGATGGAGAAAAGGAGAACGACTAGAGGATGAGAGGAAAAAAACGACCAGGAGATGGAAAATAGCCATGGTGAGGCAAGAAAGCGTATCATGGGGATCTAGTCCCCTTTAAGACACCAAAATAGTAGTAATCACTCCGGAAAAAACACCACGTGAAAGTTTTGTCAGGTAGTACATACCTATAAGGGTTCAATACCGATACAGTCTGAAGATATAATTTTCATACTAAGGTCCGGAGAAAAATCAAAACTCTATACAGAGACATATTTGGAATATCATCAATCACCAGTTCTTATGAATAAGGAAGTGGTTTAAACCAATATATAAAAAAAGTTCTAACATACCGGATTCCAATTGAGTGTGATTTTAACGTATCACAGCAAGTAATTTAAATGAATGTTCACAGCAAGCAATATAACTGATAGGTCTCACAGCCAGTACATCAGGTACAATTGGGTCTGATTAGAATCTGATGATAGAATGGACTTGGTATCATTACCCTATTACAATCCATAAACATATGTCTGTTCAATCAACAAGTTTATAAACCAACCAAAAAAACGAGTTACTTACATAGCGAGCCACGGGGGGCACCAAGGTAAATATTAGCCTTGTGCAGCTGTCAAAACTCACAGCAGGTGAGTCAAAAAAGTTAGCTCAGCAAACAAGAGTCAGAGTGTGTCTTTCTGTACTGGTGAAAAATTATTTGACCAGTGCCTAAAGATGAAAATAGGCTAAGCATTAATACCATATATCAAATTAGAGGGAAAATACCAGCTAGTGTGTAGCAAAGGGAAATTACTTACATGAAGATCTACAGGAAGTATCCAGCAGCAGGGTTTCACCAGAGTGAGTGTCAGCCCTGTGTGTCTAGCTGGTTTATATAGTGCCATAATAATGACATCACTTCCGGGACACAGTGATACATTTATACACCTATTCTAACCTTCCAAAGGTATTCATTGGCAGGTGAACCGGTGCAGTAAACGATGTGTGCAAAATGTATACTAACCGTCCGAATGAGACAGTTATATCCGGCAGGGAAAACGATGTGGAAGGGTGCTGGAACGCAAACGGAACGCTATGCGTTCCATTTGGCGGCCATCTTGGAATCACTACAGTCATGTCGCTTCCTGTTAGGGAGAAGCGTCTCATGTGTCTCAGAATGGAAATTATAGCGCGTCCTTAATAAAACTATGTACAACAGCGATATTTAGTGCAAACTCAGTGGGGGATGATGTTTAAACATTGGTCTATTATGAGCGCTATATAAGACGGGACAAAATAAAAGGGATGGAACGCAAATATAACGCTGTGCGTTCCATTTAGCGGCCATTTTGATTTTAGAAAATGTGAATAAATGACACTGAACAGGGGAAGTATTGTGAGATGGAACGCAAACAAACCGTTGTGCGTTCCATTACATAAGTATGCATGATAAGAAGATACTGTCTGTAAATATAGACATTATCCTTAGTGGAATATTATCAAAGGGCTAATATACGTATAATTTAGGTTCAATATCTCTCTAATGTGAGCATATAGGGGTCTCTAATATGTGGGTTAATATGAGTGTAGGTCAAAGGGGGTGGTTTAACTCCACTAAAATGGGACTGAGTGAGCTTCAATATTGTGTAAGTGGGGAATGTTGCAGTATGACTCTACTTATCTATGGTACATGATGTCCAAGATTAAATGAAAAGGATAATATTGACAGAGTGTAGAACTAGTCTAAAAAGCTAAGGGGAATCTATATGTGCACTATAGATCTAAAGAGTGTCTCTCTGTGTACTATACCGTGAAAAGTATCTCTATGGGCACTATTCTCAATATTATTAATGAGGGAAAAAGAAAAGGTGTAGAGGGGAAGCTTGGCCGAGAATAAGATATGTAGAAAAAAATATTTTTCAATGTCCATTATTAAGGGGACCGTTGAACAAAAAAAAAAAAAAAAAAAAAAGGGGTATTTAAAAGTTCTTCGTAACTAATAAGTACAATAGATGGAAATTAATAAAAAATACTTGTTTTAGATTGAACTGGCATTTACATGAGAAAAAACAATTTTTATAATATATACATTTACATGCATCCTTCCCAATTAGAGTGAATATTCAGAAGTATACAGCAAGGAAAATTATCTAGATATAACCAATGCAGGTGGTATATTATAATGGGAATGCACTAAGAGAGGTATCTAACCTCTAAAATGATTGCTGAAAGAGCTCAAGCAAGGAAAAAATGTGGCGGAATGGCCCAGGGAAGAAAATTGGGGGTGAGAAAAAAAGGGGGGTGTAGACATATTAAGATCTATAATCTGTTGGATTCAAATGAAGGCTACTACATCGATGCCTTCATTAAGGCCTTTGGGTTTTAAAGTGTCCAGAGTGTAAATCCAGAAGCTTTCTTTTTTGATTAGATCTTGTCCCCTGTTACCACCTCTGGGGTTGGGGGAAATTTTTTCCAGGATGGTAAACGAGAAATTTTCTTTTGTGACCATTGAATTGTGCTTCTCTAGGAAGTGTCTTGGTAAACTATGTATTTTCACTTTATTTTTGATGTTCCGCATATGTTCCTGGATTCGGATTTTTGCCTGTCTAATGGTTTTTCCGATATATCTCAAACCACAGCTGCAGGTGATCATGTAAATGATGTGATCTGAGTTACATGTGACTGCATCTTTGATGGTGTAAATACGGCCGTCTTCGAAAGTGTGGTTGAAAGGGGTTTTATCCAAGAACTTACAGCAAATACATTTATTGCATGCTGTTATTCCTGCTTTTTTAACCAAAAAGTGGGATTTACTGGTTTTGTCTTCGGTGATGGGTTTAAGTCTGCTCGGCGCCAGGATCGATTTCAAGTTGGAGGCTCTTCGATATACTACATTTGGTTTGGGGGGAAGATGTTGCCCCAAGATGGGGTCTCTTAGTAGTATATTCCAATGCCTTTCAAGCGTTCTTTTGATGGTTTTGTTGTCACAATTGTACTGAGTGACAAACGGTCTCATACTTATTGTTTTCTTTACACCGGGGTTTGGTGCCAATAGAGAGTTTCGTTCTTTAGCGGCTGCATTGGTTCTAGCCACATCTATGAAGTCTTTTTTATATCCTCTTTCAAGAAATCTTCTATGTAGAAGTTCCGATTGGATCCAGTAATCATCCATTGAACTACAATTGCGTCTAATGCGTAGGAATTGGGCGTAGGGGATGCTGTTCTTCCAGGTTGAGAGATGACAACTTTCTGCTGGTATAAAGCTATTTGCATCTACAGATTTAAAGTGAGTTCTAGTCATAACTTCTTTATCTGGGGTGCCCTCGAGTTCAAGATCCAGAAATTCGATTGTACTTTGGTTCTTTTTATACGTGAATTTTAGGTTGAGATCGTTTACTTGGATGTATGAGGTGAAACTGATGATACTCTCCTCGTCCCCCCGCCAAATGAGTAAGAGATCATCAATGTATCTTCCGTAGAACATGATGTTGTCTTTGAAAATGGAATTAAATACATATTTTTCTTCCCAGGCCCTCATATGCAAGTTGGCATAGGCTGGGGCAAATTTAGTGCCCATGGCCGTTCCTTGTAGTTGCAGAAAAAAGTCCCCATTGAACTCAAAAAAATTGTGACTGAGTATGAAGTTGATACTACTTAATAGAAACGTGACATCTGCATCATTTATATTGGGATCTGCTCTTAAGATGTTTTCTATAGACTCGAGGCCTTTAGTGTGTGGAATAGATGAGTAAAGTCCCTGTACATCTATAGTGAGCCAGCAGTATTCTGAGGACCAGATCTTTCCTTTAAGAAGTTGGAGGACTGAAGTACTATCCTTCAAATGCGATCGGTTTTGCAAAACGTAGGGTTGAAGGCGTAGATCCAAATAATGGGAGAGGTTGGCTGTTAAAGAATTGACTCCTGCGATTATAGGTCGCCCAGGCGGAAGTTCCTGATTTTTGTGGACTTTCGGAATATGGTAGAAAATAGGGACAGTTGGGAATTTGACATTCATATATTCATATTCCTCTTGGCATATTACGCCCTTTTGTAGGCCCGACTGTAGATGGATATTCAGTTCAGCTTGAAATTCAGTGGTGGGGTTACTTGCCAGTTTCATATATGCTGTTTCATCATTCAGGATTTTATTTGCCTCTGCAAGGTATTTGGACCTGTCCTGTAATACCACTGCGCCTCCTTTATCTGCTCTTCTAATTATGATGGTGTCGTCTTTTTTCAAGGTTTTTATCGCTTTATTCTCTGATGAGTTAAGATTTTTTAGAGAGAATTTAGAAGGTTTGATTTTACGAAAGTCCTCTCTGACTGCCTCGTAAAAAATGTCTAAATGGCTCCCCCTTGATTCCACGGGGTAAAAATGAGAGGGTGGTGCCACTAAAGGTTTGTTATCGGGCTCCGGTTTAGGGTTAGTCTGATTTTTCAAAAAGTGTCGCTGTACAGTTAGGTTCCTTATATATTTATTTAGATCCACAAATAAGTCGAAAGCATTGCGATGGTTATCAGGTGCAAATTTCAACCCTCTGTTTAATACCGCGATCTCGGTTGCAGATAGCTTTTTCTCAGAAATGTTGATGATGCCTGATTCATCGGTGATATCTGAGGAAGCTTTAACTTTTTTGGGGACTTGTTTCCCACCTCTTGTTCCTCTATTTCGCCGTTGTATCTGCGTTTCAGTCCGTGAGGTGAATCTAGGCGGGTATGTAACTCTTAGTGCATTCCCATTATAATATACCACCTGCATTGGTTATATCTAGATAATTTTCATTGCTGTATACTTCTGAATATTCACTCTAATTGGGAAGGATGCATGTAAATGTATATATTATAAAAATTGTTTTTTCTCATGTAAATGCCAGTTCAATCTAAAACAAGTATTTTTTATTAATTTCCATCTATTGTACTTATTAGTTACGAAGAACTTTTAAATACCCCTTTTTTTTTTTTTTTTTTTTTTTTTTTTTTTTTTCAACGGTCCCCTTAATAATGGACATTGAAAAATATTTTTTTCTACATATCTTATTCTCGGCCAAGCTTCCCCTCTACACCTTTTCTTTTTCCCTCATTAATAATATTGAGAATAGTGCCCATAGAGATACTTTTCACGGTATAGTACACAGAGAGACACTCTTTAGATCTATAGTGCACATATAGATTCCCCTTAGCTTTTTAGACTAGTTCTACACTCTGTCAATATTATCCTTTTCATTTAATCTTGGACATCATGTACCATAGATAAGTAGAGTCATACTGCAACATTCCCCACTTACACAATATTGAAGCTCACTCAGTCCCATTTTAGTGGAGTTAAACCACCCCCTTTGACCTACACTCATATTAACCCACATATTAGAGACCCCTATATGCTCACATTAGAGAGATATTGAACCTAAATTATACGTATATTAGCCCTTTGATAATATTCCACTAAGGATAATGTCTATATTTACAGACAGTATCTTCTTATCATGCATACTTATGTAATGGAACGCACAACGGTTTGTTTGCGTTCCATCTCACAATACTTCCCCTGTTCAGTGTCATTTATTCACATTTTCTAAAATCAAAATGGCCGCTAAATGGAACGCACAGCGTTATATTTGCGTTCCATCCCTTTTATTTTGTCCCGTCTTATATAGCGCTCATAATAGACCAATGTTTAAACATCATCCCCCACTGAGTTTGCACTAAATATCGCTGTTGTACATAGTTTTATTAAGGACGCTCTATAATTTCCATTCTGAGACACATGAGACGCTTCTCCCTAACAGGAAGCGACATGACTGTAGTGATTCCAAGATGGCCGCCAAATGGAACGCATAGCGTTCCGTTTGCGTTCCAGCACCCTTCCACATCGTTTTCCCTGCCGGATATAACTGTCTCATTCGGACGGTTAGTATACATTTTGCACACATCGTTTACTGCACCGGTTCACCTGCCAATGAATACCTTTGGAAGGTTAGAATAGGTGTATAAATGTATCACTGTGTCCCGGAAGTGATGTCATTATTATGGCACTATATAAACCAGCTAGACACACAGGGCTGACACTCACTCTGGTGAAACCCTGCTGCTGGATACTTCCTGTAGATCTTCATGTAAGTAATTTCCCTTTGCTACACACTAGCTGGTATTTTCCCTCTAATTTGATATATGGTATTAATGCTTAGCCTATTTTCATCTTTAGGCACTGGTCAAATAATTTTTCACCAGTACAGAAAGACACACTCTGACTCTTGTTTGCTGAGCTAACTTTTTTGACTCACCTGCTGTGAGTTTTGACAGCTGCACAAGGCTAATATTTACCTTGGTGCCCCCCGTGGCTCGCTATGTAAGTAACTCGTTTTTTTGGTTGGTTTATAAACTTGTTGATTGAACAGACATATGTTTATGGATTGTAATAGGGTAATGATACCAAGTCCATTCTATCATCAGATTCTAATCAGACCCAATTGTACCTGATGTACTGGCTGTGAGACCTATCAGTTATATTGCTTGCTGTGAACATTCATTTAAATTACTTGCTGTGATACGTTAAAATCACACTCAATTGGAATCCGGTATGTTAGAACTTTTTTTATATATTGGTTTAAACCACTTCCTTATTCATAAGAACTGGTGATTGATGATATTCCAAATATGTCTCTGTATAGAGTTTTGATTTTTCTCCGGACCTTAGTATGAAAATTATATCTTCAGACTGTATCGGTATTGAACCCTTATAGGTATGTACTACCTGACAAAACTTTCACGTGGTGTTTTTTCCGGAGTGATTACTACTATTTTGGTGTCTTAAAGGGGACTAGATCCCCATGATACGCTTTCTTGCCTCACCATGGCTATTTTCCATCTCCTGGTCGTTTTTTTCCTCTCATCCTCTAGTCGTTCTCCTTTTCTCCATCTCCTTCCCTTGTTCTCAATCCTTATCCTTATTTTTCAATTCTCTATTGAGACTGCATGAATTTAAATATTTCTTTCTGCATTGTTACGAACCCACAGTGTCTGCTGGCTATGTCAATCTGCCCCTGATGAAGTCAGGTTCTGACGAAACGCGTTGGGCTATTTTCCACCGATCTGAACATTACCTTATGTGAAGCTGTAAAATTTGTATCAAGCAGTATTTTACCTGTATTTTATGTATTTGATCTTTTTGTATTTGTGATACCCTATAAAGGGATTTTGTACATTTTTTATAATAAACGGTTAAATCCGGTATCTCTCTGTCAGAAATTGGATAGCGCCCTCTGGAAAACCCCCCTCCTTTCCATTTCTATTCTGGGTCTTGCCTAACAGAGGACCCCCCAGAGGTGCTGCTGCCACTCTCTCGAGCGCAGAAAGGGTTTCCCCCCCTTTTTTATATATATATATATATATATATATATATATATATATATATATATTATATGTAGGAAACAATAGGTCCGGCACTTCCAATTCCAGGGTGGTGGCTGGGGTGGGTGCCGACTTACTCAAAGAGCATATAATGAAACAAAGAAGCAGCACTTTGTCCAATAGTAAACAGAACATGTATTAAAACAACAGCAACTTTTTAATGCAAATGGCGCATTGTGATCAGGCTGTAAAACTGCACTGGCTTCAAAATAATTGGCAGTGACTTCCTATTGGAAGTCCACCCTGCCAGTAACCTGAAGAAGTCCCATTAGGAGGTGTTTTCTCCCTCCAGAACGCCTTTATTGGCTGCTACTGCTGGTCATGTGCTGGCCCCGGCACATCATTATCGTACAGGCTCTGGGAGGAGCAGCAGTGGTGGCAGGGGGATTGATGGCATTGCGGTCAGGTGCAGCCCCCCTCCTACCATATGGTTGGAGCCACCACTGGATTTGGGTGAGTTATGTAGTTTCTGTGCAGGGAAAACACTGACTGCTTTATTTTTACACTGCAATATAGATCTCACTTTGAAGTAAAACCCCACCCAAATCTAATTCTCTCTGCACAAGTTACATCTGCCCCCCCCCCCCCCCCCCGCAGTGCACATGGTTTTGTCCATTTGAGAAGAAATTTGCCTTTGCGAGTGAACCAAAATAAGGGCCATAATTACAAGTGATATATATGAAAAAATATATATGATGCGCTAATAATGTATACTGTCAATATAATTGGAACTATCACCCCATTGTGTGCAATCACAGTTCAGATTCTGTGTCCAAATTATTTTTGGCACTCAGATCTCTTTTATTGAACCGGCAGCACTGTTTTCCACCTTACGGTGTTCCTGGGTCCAGGCAGGTGTGTAATCTAAAAGACTGTTGAAAACAGGTGCTCCATAGTGCGTATAAATGTTTTAAAAACAGTTTATTGGATGCAGACACAACCAGAAAAGGATGGGGTCACGTACCATAATAGGCGGTATACAAAACTGCACGCAAACAGCATGAACATGGTGCAGGGCACCTAAGAAGTTGGAGCCGGTTACACTCAATGCTCCTTCCTTGTAGTGACGTCGCTAGGCCACGCCTCAACATGTTTCTTCATCGAATTCATCAGAGGGCTGGCCTAACGACAGTTAGTTGCCTCCTTTGTCCTCTGTCATGACACACATAATTGGACACAATTGTAATCGACACACAAATGATGTGAACTCTATGAGAACAAGGGTTCCTTGTAAATTGTTTTGATTGAATCCGAATGTGTCAAACTGGAGATGTCTTACCAAATCTCTTACTTTCTGAATCTCTCACCCTATTGAATTTCACCCAATGGCCTTTATTCTGATTGAGTCGGATGGCTGCGTGTTGTGTTTTCGCATGTGCATAGGCGTTTCTGCGCAATGTGCAAACGCCTCGCATGCCCGAATGCATCGTGAATTCCGTGCAGAAAAGGATCCTACAGAACCATTCGAGCAGGAGGTGGAGAGGGGTGTGAAGGGCTGTTTGGGCTCATTACCATATGCGTATGCCCCGCATTTCATTGGTGTTCCCTTGAAAATGCTGTGCAAACATATGGTAATCGGGCCGTGATGCACGTGTGGGGGGCGGACAGCTGACATAGCTGGATGTCAGCTGCCCGCCCATATCCCTGCTTTCACATGGAAAAATGTCCAAGTGGTCTGGAGCACTCGGGGCTGCCTGACCGCTCGGTCCATCATTCCCACAGATGGGGGAGGTGTTCGCATGAAACATCCACTCGTGGTCCATTCGCTTGGCCTCTGACCGCATTAGGACAGTGTAAGCGATCCATACGGTAGGCGGGGCTAAGAAGACTCGGTGGCCGTCCGAAATACGCATCCGTCTGAGTCAACTAGAATAAGGGCCAATATATTATGATATTTATGTTTTTATTTGCTGTGGAGAAATGAATCTGTCATTCATGAATCTAAATCAAATTCGACTTATAAAGTTAATAACACTTGAGTGATTAATCAATGCCCAATAGGGTAATTAATAATATTCAAACATTTCAGCAAATCAAAATCTTGTTACAATTCTGATTGTAGAAATCACTTAATAATTAAAAATGTATTTTTTGCTGATTACTGAATTCCAAGTTTTGTAATTTAATTTCAAATGATAACCTGTTTTTCAACTGGATCTTTAATAAAACATGTAAGATGAAGGAATTAGCATTTGAAAACACAAGAAGTTATTTCAAAAGCAGAACATACTGTAAGGTAGAGTTAGTACAGTAATGCTATGTTCTTGTTTTTAATTTTAGACTAAAATAACGTCATTGTATTATAATGTCAAAGAAGAGGAGGTGACTTAAAAACATATTTATATAAAGTAAATGGGCTGATGACACAGTATATGTAAGTAAAAAGAAAGAGAATGAACATTTACAGTTCCCTATTTAAATAGAATTATACAAATGGAAACTGAATTATAGGTTATTGTAAAAAGCTCTCTAAAAGTGATTATTTAAATTGGACTTTGACAACTGATGTTTAAATCCAGATATTCCAAAGCAGAGACAAACAGGTGTTCTCCATTGTTTTTTTTTATAATATATAAATTCATGAACAGGAGACAATAAGACCACATGCAGAGTACATCTCATCCTGCCATAGAAATCTCTGTGTGTCTACCATCCAACTATATTTTATCTATTGTAGTATGTTCACAATGTTCATTTTAATTACAGGATATTTTCCTTGGGTGTCACATGCTGAGATGACATCTATTCAGAAAAATTCCAAAATGTAATTTGCATTCTTTTTGTTTTCCATATAAGAGTAGTATTTGAAGTAAACATAATCTAAACTATGCACTTAAATATTTTTTTAATAAAATAATAACAAAAAAACCATAGTGGTTTATCTTGTATTGTGACATCCATCAAAACCTGTATACCTCCTTGTAATCATGATAATCATAAATAATAAAAAAGACACAGATTTAAGTAATTGAAAAGATCATCATTATCATTGTGAAGTTATCAGACTCACTGTAAGACTGTAATTATTATATTTTATTAGGTGTAGTGATTAATGTACTTTTTAGTCCGTCTGTACCCTCTTCCTCTCCGTAGATATTTCTATTCCCCAAATCTGTGTGTATTTCCAGAACCATAGTAGTACACTGTATATCATATAGTATTACACTCTATATCAGATGCTGTTACCCAAATATGATCGGACAGGAAATACCCAGGAAAGAACAGTGTATGATTTCACCAAAATGTTATGTCCAATTACCATACTATTGTTCCTGCTATTTACAGGAGGGTGATAGCTGAGGGACAATCTTCACAGGGGGTGATCAGCACACAACGTAATCAGCTGGTGTTTGTTCCTTGTATTTACACTCCTCTGTGCCTTTTTGGACTGTAGTAGACTGTTTGGAGCCTGACCCAGCAGGGGGGGGGGGCAGCAGCAGTAGCTGGGAGGGGGATATACCTGACTCTTGAATCCACCAATCAAGACCCACTGCAAGCCCACTTTTGGTTTGTGCACGCGTGGGAATTTAGAAGGTTTTAAAATGACTTGTACACATGCCGGCTCCTCATGTTAGTCGCAATCCTGGCTCAGGGGTCATACCCTCCACTGGATCTTGTGGAACACATCGTTTGCCCGGGAAGGGGGCATCCTACTAAGCTCTGGTGTGTAGCGTCTGTGCTGTGTGGATTTACACAGGTTTCGGCTATCACTGCTGTGTGGAATAAGTGATAGTTTTGCCATTTTGGAACAGCTGCTACAAGGACTGCCATTTTGGACTGCTACCCGATAACGTTTATATGCTACATTTGCCTCTTGTTCCTGTGTTTGTCTACTTGTGTGTGCTGTGATAAAAATAAACCATATTTTGGTTTCATCTGCTCGGTGTCTGAGTGATTGAAGAACTCGTATCCTCACAATCATCATCATCATCGTCATTTCACCATAGCTAGAAAAGGGTGGCAAATAAAGTGTGAACAAACCAGAGCAACTATAAGGACATGCATTGCTGCAGTGACTTTAAATATATAATACAGCAGCAACTCCACCATGTCATTTTGAAATGGTAACCCACTGGCTGTGTGATGACATTGAACCCTTATTATGTGGCATTGCTGTAACTAGACAATTTTGGTTCCCTGTGCCAGAAAGGGAATTGGGACAGTGTGTATAGGGGCACTGTGCTAGGTAGAGTCCCTTAGACACACAGCGCCGGGTAGAGCCCCTTATACACGCTGCACCAGGTACAGCCCCTTGGACACACTGTGCTAGGTAGAGTAGATCAGAGGCAGATAGTTGTTACAAGCTGCAGCCACAGCTTATTTCTGTTTGTCTTGTCTTTGTTCTTTGCACCAGCATACCAGGTTTTTGGGTTGTATCCCTTGTTGTGGAAAACCAGAACGAGAGGGTACTGTTACGAGCCGCCTCCAGCAGGTCAGTGTAAATGCAGCAGTCACTGTTATTCATGTTCTATGTGAGTTTTGTACTTCCCAGATCAGCGCTTCAGGTTTGGGCTAATCCACTTTGCCTTGTTTCCATGCATACCTCAGTATTTGGGTATGGCTGCTGCCTTAGCCACTTGTATACTGTAGGTATGCTCTAAGCAATAAACCCTGCCAGTAATACAGATGGAGCGTCTCTCTGCCAGCGACGGGGCTCACCAGAATGCCCCTGCTGGCGATCACCAGTGGAGAGGCACTCCATCTGACTGGGACACGTGAGCATCTCACACACATATGCGTCCCAGTTTTTGGGCAGTGGGGGATGCGAACCCTGCCCGTCTCCACCAGTCAAATTCAAATGATAACCTGTTTTTTCAACTGGATCTTTAATAAATATTGTAAGATGAAGGATTTAGCATACGAAAACAAACAATGTTATTTAAATATCAGAACATAAGGTAGACATAGTATAGTATAGTACAGTATATCTTTGCAGAGTCACATGAAATCAGTGACTCTGAGATATACTGTATAGACTGAAAATATACAAGGATGTGGAGGGCAAATAGCCTATTACATCAAACTAGCCATCACTTCCCACCAATGATTGAGAACATCCCAAAAGGCGAAATTTTGAAGCTGTGCCAGAGTTCCTCCAATACCATAGTATATAACACCCAGAACATTGAACTCTCAAATCGGCTTAAAGAAATGGATACAGGGGGTTATTCAAATTTTTTCATTCACATGTGATTTCACATGCAGGATCAATGTTTTTGAAGTGCGCATGTGGATTTCTGCACATGTGCATGCACTGGGTGCATGAGGCCATGGTGAGCAGATTGTTCACCGAGCACATGCATGGGGTGGGCAGATGACAACATTGGATGTCAGCTGCCTGTCCAGTCCCTGTTAATGGTGCATGCAAATCTAAGTGACCTGAGAGTCACTTAGACCTTAGTACATAAAGTTCAGACTCAGTACTCATTCCCAATAATGTGGATGGTAACTGGCTCATTGCACGGTTTGCTGTCTCACATGGGAACAATTCTGATGATTCAGTTGTGGAGTTTGTATATTCTGTCAATGTTTTTGTGTTTCCTCTTGGTTCTTCCCACAGTCCAAAAATATACTATAATGCAGTTTAGTAATGAGTCTTTTTGCTAGTTGTATTGTGTACTACTTCTTAAAATTATTATTATTACTTGCCTGATCTGGTATAAAGTTCAGTGACATCACTCTGTCTGTTTCTGTCTGAGTTCTGATTGTAGTTCAGTAGACATTTTCAAAAAGTATGATTTGCCACTGGA
The DNA here is from genome assembly GCF_055691185.1 of Crinia signifera. Taxonomy (NCBI): domain Eukaryota; kingdom Metazoa; phylum Chordata; class Amphibia; order Anura; family Myobatrachidae; genus Crinia; species Crinia signifera. Next base: position 290,351,666 of record NC_139218.1, on the reverse strand, counting down.
GTTTCTGGACAGTGATCCAAGCAAGTGCGATGATTCCAATAAGCTTAAGTTTTTCCCCGACTTCTTGGTTGTGAATGACTTAGCAGAGCGAGGTGTTGCCCTGACTCTGGAGTACCTTGGTTATGGAAACAGACTTCCAAGACCTTCTTTTGGTTGCCCAATACAATAAGTGGTTTTAATGATTTTGAACCATATCGTGGCTCAAAGATATTAGCTTTCAATTGTAATATTTTATCATTCTAGTCTGTCTATGTATTTCAACCCTTGTCCTTTATGTTATAAGGTACATTTTGGGATGGCTAATACCCCAAATGCATCAATCTTCAGACGAATTGCATTTATCAAAAGTAATAAAATTCTTGAGAATTAGGGAATTTTCTTGTTTTTTTTTTAAACGTCTTGGGGCATGGGTTAGCGTTGTCTGATTAACTTCATATTTTGCATAGGCTCTCACAATAGCAAATTCAAATTTAAAAATGTACCCCAAATAAGGACACCCTACCCAGAGTGTGTCTTAACGAGAGCCTGCCCCATGGCAAAACCACACGATTTTTTTCAACCGAATATTAAATATCACCTTACTATTGGAATCTCTTCTCTGTATATATATTTTCTCAGTACCCTTTTTACCCTATGCTTTCTCTATATATTATTTATTTATTAACAGTTTCTTATATAGCCCACACATATTCCGCAGAACTTTACAGAGAATAGTTGAATATTCACATCAGTCCCTGCCCCAGAGGAGATATTGTGTGCTCTTACTATATCTTATGAGAAAGTAACAATGGTGCATACTGCTAAGATATACTGTTACAAAGGAGTAAATTTGTATTTTTATTAATAATTTGCTAGAGAGGCAGCAGAGAAATCCTGTACATCTCTAATATTTACTGTGTCTAATGAGCGTTTTTGAGATACGTAACTGAAATTTGCACCACAGATTAATGACCCGTTATGTATAAGGTATTAAACGTTAAACAGTACACAAGTTAATATCAATCCCGATCTGAGGTTCTTGCACAATGCCAGCCATAAACAAGTCTAAACAATGTTAATTTAATAGTTTAGTGTTTAATTTAAACTATTAAAATAATATTTGAAAGTTTGTTATGGGAACCTGATATCACAATTTAGTTACAAACCCCTAAAAGCAAACGAAGAGTGCACCAACAAAACTTATTTTCTCTTTGCAAAAATAGTTTATATCTCTAACTCATTGAGCACCACCCACCACCATACAATTAAGGGAATGTCATTTTTTTACAACCATATAATTATTGTGAGGTTCGTTGCCACAATTTTCACCCCAAAACCCACCAATCAAGGAGTCACAGGGGTGACCAGTTCAGTGCGGACCCCAAAAAAAACTTCTATCTCCTATAATTGAGTCTGTGTCATGTTCTTGGATTGGAGTCTGGTTTGGTTCAGCCTGTGAAAGTGATAGACAGTAGGCTCCAAATGGTAGTGTGAACAGCGGAAAGGATTATTAGGGCTAGTCTTCCTCATGTTCCAGAAATGTATTTATCTGGGTTTAGGAAGAGGGTATGAAATATTGCATGGGATTATTGCATCCGGGCTGTGACCTGTTCCAATTGCTGCTATCAGAAAGGCACTATAGTGTGCTGCCATTCAAGACATCTTAAAATAATTTTCCCTCCAGCAGTTATTCTGATGAATTTTAAAATAATAATGTACTTTTCTACTGCTGAAATGTAGATATATTAAATATACTTGGCCAATAAAGATGATACAGATTCTGAAACTGACTCCACCATCTTCCCAACCTCCCCCATTACTTCACCTCCCACTATTTCATTAGCTATTGATGGCATTATCTATTCTAGTCCCAATGGGCTGTCTTTGAGTAATCTTTGAATATTCGTTCTTTTTTAAACCAAACATTTAGCACCTTTTACAAAACTGAGGTTTTCATCTCAAAAATATTTTCAGGATCAGACCCTTTCTCACCAAGATGATACAAGACCTTCAACAACTCACTGGTCATCTCCTGACTGGACTAGGGCCGCCAATAGGGGGGTTCTGTGGGTACAACTGTCGTGGGCCCCGTCCCCTGGAAGGACCCGGGCAGCTCATAGATCTACAGTGTTTAGACAGACCGTCAATAGGTCGACACCAAAAAGTCAACATGGTAAGGAGGTTAACAGGGTCAAAATGATGACATGAATAATGTTGAAATGGTCAAACGGTCGACATGTAAAATGTAGACACATGAAAAGTTCGACACAAGTTTTTCACATTTTTGTGGGATGTTTTCATACTTTACCATCCACATGGACTACAATTGAGAATGGTAAAGAGTGACGACCTTTAGACCTTGTCAACCTTTTGACCATGTCAACCTTTTCCATATCGACCTTTTCACCTTGTCAACCTATTGCATGTCAACTTTTGGTGTCAACCTATAATAACAGTCTATCTAAAGGGTTCTGCCCTTTACATTCCACTGAAACTGCCCTGACCAAAGTCACTAACGATCTACTATCGGCTAAATCCAAAGGCCTCTTCTCTATCCTCATCCAGCTTGATCTGTTGGCTGCCTTTGACACTGTTGACCACTCTCTCCTGCTCAACACCCTCTGCTCCTTTGGCGTCACTGGCACAGTCTTCTCCTGGTTCACCTCATACCTCTCAGATCGTTCCTTCTCCATTTCCACTCCTGCTCTCCTACTACCCCACAGCCAGTCAGTGTTCCCCAAGGGTCAGTCCTTGACCCTCTCCTCTTCTCACTCTACACCACCTCTCTGGGCACCCTCATCAGCTCCTACAGCTTCCATTACCACCTTTATGCTGATGATACCCTAATCTATCTCTCCTCCCCCGACCTATCTCCATCACTCCTGTCCAAGGTCTCTGAATGCCTCACGGCCATCTCAGCCTGGATGACCCAACGCTTCCTGAAACTAAACATGGCTAAAACTGAACTTCTAATCTTCCATCCCCAGAACATCCCCTCTTCTCAGAGGCAGAACTCTGGGAGGCAATGGAGTCATCTGCCGCCGGGCTCCTGCTCCCAAGGGGCACCTCTCCTCCCCTACAATTTTAAATTAATTAATTGAAAGCCATTGATATCACTTCTGAGTTCTGAAATATGTGTTCTCTCTCTCTCTCTCTCTCTCTCTCTCTCTCTCTCTCTCTCTCTCTATATATATATATATATATATATATATATACTGTATACATGTCTGTTATATTTCACAACAGACATACAGTATATACTATATATAAGGTGTGTCTATGTGGGGGGGGGCACTACACATCTTGTCTCCGAGCAACTGGGACGAACTCATGCCACTGCCTCTTCTCCCAATATCTCCATCAGCATTAGTGAAATTGAGATCACCTCCACTGACCAAACGCGCTGCCTTGGTGCCATCATTGACTCCTCCCTCTCTTTCACCCCCCCCCACATTCATGCTCTCTCACAGTCTTGCCGCTTTCACCTCTGCAACATCTCGCGCATCAGACCATTCCTCTCCGCTGACGCGACCACAATTCTCATTCACTCTCTTGTTATTTCCCGCCTTGACTACTGCAACATCCTTCTTAATGGCAACATCCTTCTTAATGCCGCTGCTAGGCTCATCTTCCTCTCCCACTGCTCTACCTCCCCCTGTGTCTAACTCTTCACTGGCTCCTCATTCCTTTCCGAGTTCTCTTTAAACTCCTCACCACCACCTACAAGGCTCTCTCCTCCTCCACCACTCCTTACCTCTCTTCACTGATCTCTATCCACACACCCTTCTGTCCTCTTCGCTCCACTGCCGACTGCCGCCTGACCTATCACATAATCACCTCCTCCCACTCCCGTGTCCAAGACTTCTCTCGTGCTATCCCCCTGCACTGGAACAACCTCCCGCCACCCATCAAGCTCTCTGATTCTCTTACATCCGTCAAGTGCTCCCTTTAAAACCCACTTCTTCCAACAAGCCTATCCATCCTCCTCCTAACCTCTTTCGCTCCTCCTATCCTGCCTACCCTACCCCTCCATCCATTCCCACCCGTTCCTACTTATCCTATTGTTTTTCGTTCATCCACCCACCTCCTTTTAGTCTGTTAAATCTTATGAGTAGGGTTCTCCTTCCTCACGTACTCACCCTACCTCTTTACCTCACCAGCGCTCCTGCCCTGTTCTTCCCTTCCTCTACTTCATCTTCAGTCTCCTCAACAATTTCGACACCTACTTCAGAACTGATGCTGATTTTAGTTCTACCAGCTAAAATATGGTTAATTTACGGTTGTGGATGTACAGAAATGGCAGGCTTTATCCATTAGGCTCATTTCAGTTCTTCAGGCTGAGAGCAAGCTAATTAGTACCTGCACCTACAAGAGACGTATATATGTTCTAACTACCTGAGGGAACAGGCAGCAGGCTTGTCATGAGTCATTATTATTGTTGGCCCATCTGTTACTTCATAGGGTCATTACATAATCTTGAATAGAAGATGGAGCTCAGCATATAAATAAAGAGCAGTTGACATACTGTAATAAGACAACCTAAGAAATGATAAAACCTGTAATGTACATCTAAAAGAGAAAAACTTCTTATCAGAAATCAGTGTCTTTATAGTACAGTAGCATCCAATAGAGAGATTAAGAATAATGGCTAAAGGGCCTAATTCAGCTTGGATCTCGACTTTACATATCTAATTAAATAGAGAGCGCTGCATATTGGTTACCAGGAAACGAGTTGGGAGCTGCTGTTTGGTGGTTATATTGTATTGATATAAGATATTTTTTTATTTAAATATTGTTTTGTGATATCATTTGTGCCCGATTCAAAATGTGTTTATTATTGTGTGGATTATCAATTGACTTCGTGTGTGCGGCATTCACATTGCTCATGCATGGATGCAATTTTCAAATAAATATTCGTACTCATAGCAGTTCCATGGAAGTCACAGTTTGCTTGACAGGAAAAGGACAAAAACTAGAAATAAGTGGGAGCGCTGGAGGAGTAAAAAGTATATATTTTTATTTAAATCTAACTTTTTGAATAGCAAGGAATTCAATTGTACCAGTAAAACATAAAAGTAAATGAATAAGTGCAATACACACAACAATAAGAAAAAAAATAGGCCACTAAAAATAACTGAACACTAAAGTAGTAGTACAAATATATCAGTAACCAAAAGCCTTCCTCTTTCCACTGCTGAGGCGGGAGAATCTTTCTGTAAAGATATAGGTTGTAGCAATACGCTTGGAATGCATAGATCATTCTCCAACCAAATGGATATATTAGGGTAGTTATAATATGGGGGAACTTTGGCTAGTGTCATTATCATCCAAACATATACTAAAGCCCTCATTCTGATTGACTCACAATTGCAGCTAGTTGAGTAATTATTGGTAGACTGTGCATTTAACAAGGTACACTATTGATGTCATCTGCAATCAGCAGCAAAAATACCATGCTATGGATTGTTTGAGCAAGGAGGGACCCAAACAGGTCTCTTGCTTAGGGCCAATGGGGTCTAAATTCACCTCTGGGAATGATGGTCTAAAAATATACTGTACAAACACACACATATACACACATCCATTAGGCCATCAATCATATCAATGTGCACAATTGCTGGGGTGATCACCCATAGGGCCCGATTCAGACCTTTGCATCACTGGGATTCGAATCTTCAGAGCTCAGCGGTCAGGTAAATGCCACTTGCTACAGTTGTGGGATGAGTCACAATAATTGATACATATTCAATGCTACAGTAATCTTACCACTGGCAGAAGCATGCACTTCCCCTTTGACAAAGAACATTAGATAGCAATAATTAACATTCAGCCATACATATACAGCATACATCTGCGGTACTTGTGTATTATCACGGCGCCCGCATTTTCCATCGTAGGGCATTGTACAACCAAAAAATCGAGTCGCATCGATGCGACGCGATTGGACCCGATTTTTCATCGCACAGGCACCCAGATGCCTGATTCCTATGTTAAATGCCATTATAATGTCATGCGATGTGATGCGACGTGATCATGCCCGATTTGGGCTTATTCCCATGTGAAATGCCCCCCCAGACCCGATTTTATGTTAAATGCCCCCCCCCCCATTGTTAATGCCACCCCACTATCAACGCCAACCCGAAGCCTGGTGAGCGCAGCGAGCCCGCAAGGGGCGGCGGTACGCGTCCTCCGACCTTTTCATACCCCCCACTATCCACGTTGGCGTGGAGTTGATCTTATATAGTGTGGTGAGCGCAGCGAGCCACCGAGCCCGAAGCGTGGCGAATGCAGCGAGCCCCGCAAGGGGACGCGGATGACTCGCGAGGGGACGGGGATGACTCGCGGGGCTCTCTGCACTTGCCGCGCTTCGGGCTCGGTGGATCAGTGGCTCGCTGTGCTCGCCACACTATATAAAATCAGCTCAACGCTGATGTGAATAGTTTGGGTATGAAAAGGTCGGAGGACGCATACCGCCGTCGCTCGCCACGCTTCGGTTGGCGTTGATAGTGGGGTGGCGTTAACAATGGGGGGGGGGGGCATTTAACATAGTCATTACGCATCAGGGTGTGTATACAATAAAAAAATTGGGTCTGGGGGGGGCATTTATCATGGGAATAAGCCAAAATCGGGCATGATCACGTCGCATCGCATGACATTAAAATGGCATGCGATGCGACGCAATATTAAAATTGTATATTCACGCCCGGGAAAAGGCTCAAATCGGGTCCCATCGCATGCCATCGCATGCCATCGCAAACCTTAATTAGTGGCATGCGATGGGCGCCATAAGAATAAACAAGTACCCCACTTGCTTACCATGCTGATGGTTTGTGACAATTTTGTCTCACACGCTCATGCGTCCTCTTCTGTCCCAGTCTGCCGGCCACGGTCCTTGCCAGTCTTTCTCAGCGCAAAGTATATGTTGCACTGGTGGGCTGGCTGTGGCTGGCTCCATCTGTACAATAACAAGAAAAAGTCACCAACACTTTGCCAGTTACTTCGCCAGTTCATGAAGCCTCTTAAAAGGGCCGCTTATGCTATTTTTAAATCCCGGCGGTTGGAATCCTGGCGTTCAAAATCCCGACCGCCGAAATCCCGACAAGGGGGGGTCTTGGATCGCCCCCCCCCCCCCCTTGCGGGCTCGCTGCACTTGCCATACAGTGCGCCCCGTGCCTCGCTATGCTCGGCACACTAATTTGTTCTCCCTCTATGGGTGTCGTGGACACCCATAGAGGGAGAAAGTGTTGGAATTTCGCCCGTCGGGATTTTGAACTCTGGGATTCCAATCGCCGGGATTCCAACTGCATCCCTTTAAAACATCCAGTTATGCTCAAACTGGAACAAAACACATAACATTACATAATATTTGAAGATGAAAGTGGTGTTTGACACCTTATTTACATTATTTACAAAGTATTTGAATGTTAGAACAAACTGTTAGAAATATATAACCTTCCTCTGTTCCCTTCTTTTGATTTGTGTTAGAGGGGAGTACATATTGCACATAAGACTTTTCATCCTTGAATTTCTCCTAAATCATCTGACTCACTGTTCTTTCTTTCTGCTTTTTCATGCAGTTGCTAAGAATAAAAAACATATTAATATGCTGCTCAGACACTCATTCTTCTAATATATAGATATTGCTACAATTACATCTGCTATAATTATAAAACCTGTACATCCAAAGATGCCTGGCATAGTGATATTCATCAGACCTCTACTTGCTTTGTGTCAACTTCGATCTCACTTTTGCTAAACTTTAAAACCTTTTTTGTTCTTGCGTTCACTTTGCATGCCTTAAATAATTGCCCGCTGTGCTATTGTCAACCTGTATAATTCTCTTAATGGTGTGGTTTACTATGCTGGCGAGTGAGCAGATACGAAATGATAAATTTTATAGTCTTTTTTTACTACTTTTATTGCTTCAAGTATGTGTATGTGTTTGGGGTCGCAGCCCCATCCTCAGGGTGACAGTTATGGAAGCAAAATGTGCATACTGAATCCCCCAAAACATCCACATATAAATACATTTACTCACCTGATGCTTCACTATACATTGGGCACCGGGACTCCATCTGCGGAAGCCCCACTTCCAAATTTCCTGTCTCATACTCATCAGAGTTCCAAGCACCTCACTTCCACATGTCACCGGTCAGATGGAAGGTGACATTTCCAGCTGGACTGGACCCAGGCCACCTAGTGGGGCATATTTCAGAGAATCCAAGGCGTGCCCTACCTCAAAGTGCCGTGGCACTGGCTGGTCAACCTCCTTGCAGCCATCCGCTACTTAAACTTAAGCGTTGTTTGGTCCACGTACAAAAGACCACAATTGCGAGTGCTAATGTAAACTATGTAGGTTAATGAACATGTTAGTACATACCTAATGTCATATCTTTTTTTCACAATGAGGGTGTTTAAAGGACTTATACACCATATATTTGCATTTAATGCAGTTACAACACCTTTAACAGCCCGGAAGCTTAATGTACACATTAGGGGAAACACTTGTATCGCTTCCTGTGATGTCAGCATGAACTTAATGATGTCATACATTTCTACAACTAGTATACGCCTACAGAGGTCTGCGGTTTTTAAAACAAGGCAAATCCTTGTCAGTGCTGACAGTGGACCAAATAGCTCAGGAGGCATGTACTATAATAGGACTGGATAATGAAAATCCATTAACTCATTAAATCCTGTAACCATCTGCTTACTCTTGGAGCATAGCAAATCACCAGGCTCCATCTGAAGGACCTGCTCTTTCTGTAACAATAGGGTCTGATGATCATAACCCCTAACAACAAACATGTTCACAATCTTATCTAGCTCATAGGAGATACAATCCCTGTTGCTAGTGATGCGTGGTACAGTACATGCATCATTTGTGAGATTGGTAGACCTCATTTTAACGATGGAAGGTGGTGACTAGAGGCCCAGATTAATGTATTCCTATCAGTACTTTGATGTAAACACCTGTACAAATTTTGCCAATCTTGAATTTCAATGATCACATCCAAAAATCACAAGTTTACTAAAAATTGCACATGTACAGTAGTGTGCAATTTGCGGTAGTTCCGCAGCAGGACCTATGTAAAAAAACACACACATGCAGAGCAGTATAACTTCAATAACATACATGCATACAGACATTCACACATGCAAACATACATACTCACCTTGCCATGCACTCCCCCACAAGTCAGTCCCCTTGTCCAGTAGTAGTCCAAGGTGTTAAAAAAAGCACTGTTCCGGTAGTCCACACTTTACTAGCCGCATTTGTTTATGAACAATTGCGGCTGTTCCCCAAGACTGAGGGAAAAATCACTAGGACTCCCCTCAACCAATCAGGGATGAGCTCCAGAGAATTTCCCCACCTGACTGGATGTAGCTGACCTCCATGGAGATGGCTACATCCAATCAGGACTAAGCTCTAGAGAAGTCCCCCAACTGATTGGCTGTAGCCATCTAGATGGAGACGGCTACATCAAATCAGGACTGACCTCAATCTTGATTGGTTAAAGGGAGTCCATTTAAGTATTAGGGAAGAGCCACACAAGTATACATATGGCTCTTCAAGCTCTGGGTTCATGTAGTTGTTTATTTGTTTTTGCAGATGGACAAAACTATATCTATTAAAGGTGGGGCAAATGTAACATGGGCAGAGTTAGATTTAGGGGAGTTATTTTGTTTCTGTGCAGGGTAGCTAATGGCTGTTTTATTTTTACACTTCAATTTACAAAAAATAAAACAACCTGTACAGTACTGTACATAAAGAATCCATGGATCCAATGTTTTATCACCTACCTAAAATCCATAAGACAGCAATCTGACCAATCAGCCCTATTGTGCCCTACAGAGAGTACACAAAATATGGATATAGTATATGTTTTGTAAAATCTTGCTTTGTTTGTATAACTCATCATGATTATTAATTTTTACTTATAGTTTGTCTGTGTCATTAGTGATATATGTGCAACATTGTGGTCTCATCTTTAGTCTTTATGGTCTAAAACATGGAAAGTGGCACACTTATCCTCTAGTCTACGACACCTGGGGATAGCGACCCATGCTCACGAGTCAATGTAAAGAGTGTTCCCTTGCCATCAGTAATGCTTATACTGTATGGCTTTTTTTATATATGTACCTTTGCGTCGGAAAACCCTAATTTTATTTACTGATTTAGAGTATATTTTTCACTCTCTCAACCTGACCACTGGTATACAGCACAGTAAAATTACAATTGTCAATGTATACTGTGCTGTTAGGGGACTTGGAGGCACACATACAGTCCAGTAAGCCCAGTTGAAGACGGCATCTGTGAATACAGCTGGTTAATGCTGGCTAGTTAAATGCCCACCCACCCACCTCCCTTCCCCTTTCCATGGGAGTCCAGTGTGAATGTAAATGAAGGGCTGATACAGCACTTACTGTACATAGTTACATAGTAGGTAAGGCTGAAAAAAGACTTGCGTCCATCTAGTTCAACCTGGTATAGATATGCATTGCTGATTTGGTAGGTTCTGGTATTTTACAGACAATTTATATTTCTTATTTGTACCCATGGATGTTTTTCTCCAGTAAATGTTTGTTCAACTTTGCCTTGAACACTTCAGTCATTTTGGATGGGGGAAGGCACTATAGAGAAATCATGAGTACTGTATTATACACTAGAGTTCAGTACTACAGTATGCTGTGAAACGTGCGTATTGAGATGCTCAGAAAAGTTAGTTATGGAAACAGTTTTGTTTGTGTGTGTGCATAGTTATAATAAATATGTTTTATAATTGTTTCGTAAAAAAAAAAAATAACCTCACTCTAAGAATTGAACCCAGGTTTCCAAGCATTACACTTATCCACTAGCCTACAACACCTGATGATGGCAGCCCATCTTCATGAGTGAATGTAAACAGTGATCCCTTGCCAACAGTTATGCTTATGCTCCATCGGCTATGGGAAGACTGTTGCTTTAAATTGTTTGTGTGCATCTGAATACACAATTTTTAAAAACTGATTTAGAGTATTTTTTTCACTCTCCCCGTCTGACCACTGTACTGTACATTACAGTTGCCACGGTCCATTTGCCAGAGCTTGTATTGTATTGTACTGTACAGATGGAGCCACAGTGCCGTTCACCGAGAATGAAATGTATGTGCGCCCCATTCGCAGCAATGAGACGTGCGAGCATCTCACGCACAGGCATGTCCCATTACTTGGCGAATGGCGTAGCTCATTCTTTTTTTTACCTTGCACCACATATACACAGCACTGCAGAAATCACCAGAAAATAGTGAGGTGGCCATTTCCCCGGTGTTTCATGCATGCACAGTAAGAAATCACTGGAAATCACTGGAACAAATGGCAACTGTGCCATTTTCCCAGAGACCTGCACATGCATACTAAACTCTGTAAAAGTGCTAGGGTCCCTAGTGACCCTAGTGACCCTTGTGCCCAGAAACTCCAGTGCTTCCATCTCAGTGGCCAATGCAGGGATTTTAGAGGGGAGTTTCCAAATGTAATCCATAATCTCCCACTGGAGATAAGTATGCGAGTCTGGGGGGCGGTAACAGCCCATAAATTGGCCTTTTATACACAGTATTGATATTTTACAGTACATATGGTCTAAAGTATAGGCCAGTGGTTCCCAAACCTTTTTGATTCAAAGCACTCCAGAGTATCCGAATTGTTTTCACGGCTCCCCAGGCCAAACATTTGTTACCAATAATTTCAGGTAAAAAAAAATTGAATGAAATAAGTTGCGCTTACATGTCATCCTTATATCCAGGTATGTGATGAGGAACATGATTCACTTCTGTTTATTCACATATTATATAATTGGAAGCCACAAGCACTAATTTTCCTTATTACATTGACCATAAATAATTTGAAATGGTCCTGGACCACAACACACGGCACCCCTGCAAGTGCTCCGCGGCACCCCAGGGAGCCACAGTTTGGGTACCACTGGTATAGGCTCTTTCAAACATTTAAATAAGATAAGTGGTCAGGAAAAGGTTAAACATATAATAAATAAATACACAAACATAACAGAAAAAGGAACTGCACTTTCTAAGCTCACAATCTCCCACTTCATGGTAAGGCTCCTGTCTCTTCCTCCTGGCAGCTACCCTCTGGTCCATTGCAATGTTTCAGGGCTCAGATCCACAAATACAGTATATGTGGTAGAAGAAGCTGGTACACTACACATGTGCAACAGCTCTGCTCTGTCCCTTAAACAGCATGATGTGGTGGCAGCTCTATTGATCATATTATATACCAGCTATTGTTGTCACAATTTAAAGCATTTTCTAAGAGTAGGGAGATACCGGGAAACCAGAACCCACCCTGTGTCTTAACTCTGTGGTTTATGACAATCCTGTATGTTCTCATACTCATACTGCTGATTGATATTTGGAAAAATAAAAGGCACTGCATTATGAGTCTGATGCTTGGAGCATGTAGGTAATTTACCTATGCCTCTGATTAGCCTCTTGAGATTTAGGTCTTTAGCTATGAAATTTCACAAATCATATTAACACCCATCCTCCCTTTATCCTGTCCTCTCAAATAATAGTGCCAATTAAACTAATAATTACCTTCTTGTCTACCCTTAAAACAAAGACCTCAGTACCTGATAAAAGTCACCATCAAAATGGGTATTATATACTGCATACCTCCCAACTCTCTCGATTTGGTCACCCAGAATCGGCAGCGACCTGTGGTGATGGGGGTAATAGTTTGGAGTCCCCCATGCCTGGTGCTAATGTGCTGTGAATTTTCGCTGTGCAAATGCACACTTCTCCTGGATAAAGTTGGGCTAGGGGCAAGGCCAGCGGCTCTGTGAGCTGTTGGCCATGCTCCCACAGTGGCAAAGCTAGGGGCATGGCCTTGTGGGAGCATTGGGAGTATAGGCCATGCTCCCTTGCCGCTAGACCACATCCCAAAATCATCAACGGCACCCTGATCAATCAAGGCATATGCAGTCATCTCTGATTTGCAGGTATCATTAGATTACCTGCAACTATTTTATCTTGCTCCTTTTCTGAACTTAAGGTAAACACTATTTCATACTTGGAAAATGTTTATAATACAGAGGTGGGCAACATACGGCCCGGGGGCGCTAACCGATCCTGCCTGGCCCGCTGCCCACCATCAGTGCACAGTGAAAAGCAACCTGATGGCTGATCTGCTTGACATTGCAGACAATGGGCTTGTGAGATTACAGCGGGATCTCGGCAAACCCAGAAGTGCAGAGCAGCATCCAGAGTCTCTCTCCGCCAGCTGAAGTTGTGGCGGATGGAAGTAGTGGGTCCAGCAAGCCACACCCTGCACTGTGATCATGCTTCCAGCAGCAGCACTGAGCCACTAGCACCAAGAGAAAGCATTCCCTGACAGCAGCTCAGCTGTGCCTGTGCATGTCAGGGACCATGAGCCGGCAGCAAGAGCCAACACCAGTGGCTCAACATGCTGGCAGCAGCCCACACAGGGAGCTTCATGATCCGGCAGCAGCAGCACACACAGGGAGGTCCATGATCCGGCAGCAGCCCACACACGGGACTCCACGTGCTGGCAGCAGGACCAGCAGAATCATAAGCCAGTAGTAGCAGCCCAGGCCCCGGCTAGGTAAGATGCCGTTTGTAATCAATTGTGCCCCCAGTAGTGGCTGCCTTAGGTGGTATTGGTCTTACTTAGTGTGTCTTGGTGTGGGGGTGGGGGTAAAATGTATATATGGAGGCAGTGTATGTAGTTATGAGAGCACCAGCACATGTATGTATGGATGAATGAGAGGGTCAGGGTATGTATGTATCACCCTATGCCTCTATCATACATGAGTCTCTCATGATCATCTCATCTGTCACCTCCTGCTTCTCCAGTCCATCACCCTCCCATCTTACAGATATGGCACCCCACCCACTGTTCCAGCAGAGTAACACCCATCCCCCCTGCAACCCCTTTATCTGTCATGGCGCCCCCCCTGTCATTTTGTTCTGGATACGTCCCTAGGTATGGTCATTGGCAAAAGGGGCATGTCCCTGCAACACTATTCTGTGAGTGTGGCCCTCAAATGTTTACTGGAAGTTTTAAGTGGTCCCCTATCTGAAATAATTTCCCACCCCTGTCATAATACAGATTAGTAATATATCTCCAGCACAAACCAGAATGCGTCTTTGTAATTTCTTTTAACCCTTTGAATGCCAACGCGTTGCTATGAGAGATCCTCAAACAATCCGCTAAAAACACCAGCATCGCTCACAGTGACTTCAATTTTAGTATAAATAAATACAAATACGGCAAAGTCAATTCAATAAAGTTTAGTTAAATACTGCACTCAAAAAGGAACAGTCGCTGTGAGTGAAACTGGCATTTTTAGCGGGTATTTTGAGGGTCTCTCACAGCAACGTTGGCACTTAAGAGCTAAACATCTTTTTTGAGAGTAAACTTCAAATATGCCTGTCTGGATCTGTTGCTTATCCATGCAGTCTTTGAATCTCTGCATACAATTTTATATGTGCACAAATCTCATGTATTTAATATTTCCTTATATATTTACACAGTTATGCGCCTCATTTATTTTTTCAAATATCTCAAAATGCCAAAGAACCATGGTGTCTGGCAACATAGGCCAATCTTTATTAAATAACTGACTTTGACCAATTACTGGGTGCAAAGAAATGATTGGAGATCTGCACGTAAATGTCTTCAGCGGCATAGAAAGTGGTAGTGCCCTAAGAAAGAACCTTGACAAGGAAAACCATAAACTAATCAGAGCGAGGGCCGCATAGGCTGGAGGGAATATAAGAGCCTTTGAGTTTGGTGTCCATAAGTAAATCAGATCAGCAGCAGCGTCACGCCTATGTAAATAGCAGTGAGTGGCAGTTAGTTCTAGCAGGAGAGGGCGGTAGCCAGTGAGGTTATATTAGTGGGCAAGAGACAGGAAATGAGCCTCTTTGAAGCTGGATCCAGTGGAAAGAAGTCGCGGTGCAGCTGAAGGTAAGTTACCTCTTACTTACTGTTTGTGCTTGCATCTAACATGTCTGGCCGCCCCAAGCGCTCAGCTCCCCCTCCCCGATGGTTGGCTGATGCTGCCCGTCCGCTGTCCAGCGCGGCCGCAGCTACCACACCGCCCCTTCCTCCCCCGGATCCCCTGCCCGCCCCAGCACATCCTCGCTGGGAGCGGGCGTTGCCGCAACACGGAGCGCGGCCGGCGCGCAGCATTGTGCTGCCGCCGGCACGCCCGTGATGTCACAGGCCGCGAGTCGCGCGGCGGGGAGTGACGGGGGAACGCTGTTCCCCGATACACCTCCCAGCAGCGCGGCGGTGGTCGGGTTAGACCACGCTGCCGACGCGCTGACAGGCTCCGGCCTGCTGGCATCTGGCGCCCAGGCCAGGAGCCCGTTTGACACGCGGGGGATGCTGGCCCCCGTTTCTCCTCAGGGCAGGGGGCCTCTCCGCTCATCCACGCCGGCGGGGAGTCCCATGCAGCAGATCTCAGGGGGCCCCGCAACGGGGGCTATCCCCATGGGGCAGGGCCCTGTTATCGCCATAGGTGGGGGTGGACTGGTGCCACCCAGGGGTGGTTTAGCAGCAGGTATGTTTCCCACGGCAGCTCTGTTGGTGCAGGTGACACGGGACCCTGGGGGGCAACCCGGCACCCCAGCACCTTCACAGCCAGCTGCTCAGGGTTTTGCACATCAACAACACTGGTTCCAGGGACCTGGCGCAGGTGTTGGTTTTCAGAGTGGTTTTCAAGGGCAGGGTTTTCATCAGCAGGGCGCACAAGGCTATGGCGCCCCGGGCATGCCAGCAGGATACCCCCCTTTCCAACAGGCTGCTCCCCAACCACAAGCTCCACAGCCTTGGGCTTTTAATACCCCTCCTGCTCCAGCGCAGCAGGCTTTTACACATGGACAGCAGTACTTTGGGCCTCAGGCTTAGTGGGCTCAGGCAACGGGTTTCCCTTATTTCGTGGGGGCAAGCGGGGTGCCTGGGGGGCCTCACGGCCACAGCGGTGTGGGCTACCCACAGCACCTTTGGCAATACTGGCCGGCTGGCCAGCAGCAGGGTTACACTGGGACACCGTATTTTCACCCTTACGCTCAGCCGCAGTCTGGGGCTGCACAGCAACCCCACTATCCAGCCGCAGGGGGCGGGGCAGGACGGCGAGCGCGCAGGGGTGATGCAGGCGATTCATCACTGTTCCTTCCTACAGTTAATGCAGTGCCTTTGTCTCCCGGGTCTAATACAGGTACAGGGCGTGACTCTAGAGCTGGGGGATCCTTTGGCAGCAGTGAGCAGGTGACCGTACAGGATGGGACGCGGTCACCTAGACCGCCGACGCCAAACACCTCGGGCACGGGCAGACGTGGGAGCCCATCCAGTACTGCAGCTGGCGAGCTGCCCAGCACACCGCCGAGGGCCCCTTTGTCGGCATCAACCATCAGGGTCACGGATCCGGGGCCTCTAGCCTCCACTCCGGCTGAACAGGGAGACACATCTGCGGGTGGTGAGCATACTGACTCTTCTGGTTGTGAATCATCATCTGGTCAATTATCCGCTAGCAGCGATGGTTCAGGGTCCCCTAAGCGCCCGCGTAAATTTGCGAAAATGGTGGCCCGCACTGTAGCCAAGAAAGTGGCGGGTAAGAAACGCACTAGGAAGGATGGCGCACAGGGGGAGGGTCCACCCGCAGGGGACATGGTTCATTGCGCAAACACCGCAATATCGCGGGGTTTGCGCAAGGGTATCAGGGATAAGATCAGGAAGGGCAAGTTTGTAGACCTGTTTTCCCTTACCACTGACATGAAGAAGGACTTGGACAAGGCCAAGAAAGCAGCCGGGAACAGCGAGCTTGCTTTCAAAAGTTTTCACAACTGGCTCAAAGGTTTCTTGGTCTTTGCCTCATGTTACATCAGCACCAGGCCAGAGGAACATGCTAATGTTCTACGTTATCTTTACTTAGTGAACGAGACGTTAATTTCCTACAAGGGCTCCGCCTGGCGTGATTACGACGAAAAGTTTCCTCTTAACCACGATGGGGCCAGGATTATGCCAATGGGGTGCAAACACGTAGAGATCTGGTTGGAGGTTATTGGTAAGGGCCAGCCATCCTCTGATCCAGCCACTAAGAAGCCCTTTCCCGGGGGTAAACCTGGGGCTAAGCCCGGCAGC
Organism: Crinia signifera; assembly: GCF_055691185.1. Classification (NCBI taxonomy): domain Eukaryota; kingdom Metazoa; phylum Chordata; class Amphibia; order Anura; family Myobatrachidae; genus Crinia; species Crinia signifera. The sequence goes on along the minus strand of NC_139218.1, from coordinate 290,334,521 downwards.
AAAGGGAAGTGCTTTGCATTTAACGACGGCAAATGTGACCGAGGCGCTAAGTGCCGTTTCCGTCACGAGTGCCGTTATTGCGGGGCTGGCCACCCCGGTAAGTCCTGTCGGGCTCCAGGTCGCCAGGCCGACCAGGGTGAGCCCGGCACTAGCAGTAAGTAAGGCTCCTTCCCCCATCGTTGTCCCGGAATTGATACGCAGGCTAGACCGCTACCCAAATGGGGCTGACGCTAAATTTTTAAGTCTCGGTTTCTCCAAGGGTTTTCGCCTCCCCATCCCCCAGGCAGTCTCAGTGGTATCATACAAGAACCTCAAGTCAGCGAGGGATTTCCCCGAGGTGGTAAGGAACAAGGTGCAAGCTGAAATCCGCCTTGGGCGTATGGCGGTGCCTTTTCCAGCTGACCCGCTACCTGGGATGTGTTTCTCCCCTCTTGGTATAGTTCCAAAGAAAACCCCAGGCAAATACAGACTGATTCAGCACCTGTCTTACCCCCACGGGGCGTCCATTAATGACGCCATACCCGAGCAGTTTTGTAGCGTTCAATATCAATTATTTGATGAGGTCCTTGTCATGGTCCGGGGTTTCGGCAACGGGGCACTTATGGCCAAATTAGATATAGAGTCAGCATTCAGGCTCCTTCCCCTACACCCTGAGTCTTTTAGGTTCATGGGGTTCCACCTAGACGTGGGTATATTTATTGATAAGTGTTTGCCCATGGGCTGCTCGGTCTCCTGCTCCTACTTTGAGAAATTCAGTTCATTTTTACACTGGTGCATTCAAGACGTCACAGGCTGTAGTGGCGTGGCGCATTATCTGGACGACTTTCTCTTTGTGGGACCCAGGGGAGCAAACATTTTGGCCTCTGCAATGCAAGTTATGGAGTCTTTAGGGGTACCCATTGCGGCGGATAAGACAGAGGGCCCTACCACGGTTCTGTCCTACCTCGGCATCGAGATAGACACGGCGGCAGGTTGCTGCCGGCTCCCAGAGGACAAGGTATGCAAGCTGCAGGCCCTCATCAGGGAGTGCGGGCAGAGGAAGAGGGTCAAGTTACGGCAACTACAGTCATTGCTAGGATCTTTTAATTTTGCTTGTCGCATCATCCCGATGGGTAGGGTGTTTTGCCGCAAGCTAGAGAGGTCTACGGCGGGGGTGAGGCACCCCCATCACACCGTTAGACTGTGCAGAGAGATTAGGGACGACCTTATGGTCTGGTCGGTTTTTCTCGACCAGTTCAATAGGGAACTCATCTGGCCTTCCGACCCCGCCTCTAACCTTGAACTTCAGCTGTTCACGGATGCGGCGGGGTCCACAGGTTTCGGCGCGTATTTCAATGGGGAATGGTGCGCGTCTGGGTGGCCTCAGTCGTGGGTTGATCGAGGTTTCACGGTCAACCTGCTGCTTCTGGAGCTGTTCCCGATTATAGTATCTGCGGAGCTGTGGTGCTCTAGGCTGGCCAACCGGAACATAGTGTTCTGGTGTGATAACCTGGGGGTGGTACACGCCATTAATAACCAGAGGGCAGCTTCTCCCGAGGCTCTGCGCCTGCTACGGCATTTGGTTCTGCTCTGCTTACGGCACAACATTCAGTTTAAAGCCAGGCATGTCCCGGGGGTGGAGAACAACATAGCAGATGCCCTCTCGAGGTTTCAATTCGCAAGGTTTCGCGAATTGGCCCCAGAGGCCTCCCCCATAGGGCTTATTTGTCCCCCTTTTGTGTGGCAGATCATAGAGCAGGCATGATGGACCTGGCTCTACTGTCTTTGGCCCCCTCCACTCGTAGAACTTATGGTGCCGCATGGCGAGATTGGGTGGACTTTCAGGGCTCCCCCGAAGCTAGCGGTAAGTCAGAGGAGGACAGGCTGCTGGCGTTTGTATGGGGTCATCATAGGCGGGGCAGGTCAAAGTCGGCTATGGCGACGGCATTGGCGGGCATCGCTTTCTATTCGCGCTTGCGTGGCGAACCTGACCCCACAAAGTCATTTGTGTTGTCTAAGGCCATGAAGGGTTGGGCACGGGTGCGTCCGGTTCCCCCGGATTCCCGTAAACCCATAGATATAGGCATACTAAGGGACCTAGTCAGTTCTTTGGCCACAGTGGCGGAGAGCGTATACGAAATGTCATTGTTCAGGGTGGCTTTTACGCTTGCGTTTCACGGCACTTTTCGCATTAGTGAGCTAGTAGCAGCCAGCAAAAGCTCCGCCTCCGGGTTACTGGGGGACAATGTAGTATTCCGGGAAGGGCAGGTGCTATGCAAGATTAACAGGTCCAAAACGGATCAGAGGGGTAGGGGCCACTGGGTCACCCTTAACGCGCAGGCTGAAGCGGCCTTGTGTCCAGTGTCCTGGGCTAATGAATATAACTCCCGCAGGCCAGAGGCTGCCTTGCAGTTTTTGTCGCACGTCGACGGGCTACCACTGACCCGATTCCAGTTTTCTGCTGTGTTTCGGAGATGCCTGGTTGAGCTGGGTCTGCGGGAGCAGGATTTCGGAACGCATTCCTTCCGAATTGGGGCTGCTACTTGCGCAGCGGCGGCAGGATGTTCACCTTCTGCCATTCAAGCAGTTGGTAGGTGGAAATCCTCCGCATACAAGAGTTATGTAAGATTAGATAAGTTGGATAAGTAGTAGTTAAGCGCCTGTTGCGCCGGCTCAAAAACGATTGTTTACAATCGGTTCTGGAACGATAAGCGTTCCGGAATCGACGGTGTGAAGGGAATTTTTTACTTTTTCCTGCATTGTGAACTAATTCAATTGGCTGTACCCTAAAGTTCACAGGAGGTTTTTTAAGTTTTTCACCTTCACTTGGGCCGTAGTTAAAGCATTTCGTTGTGTGTAAGTTCCATATGTTAACCGCTAGGTTTTTCTCTTTTTCAGCTTCCCCCCCTTCCCTCACGGCTCTGGGCAGGGTTTGGTTGGTAGGGCATTCTTTTATTTTTTGGGGTGCTAGGCATCCACTAGCCTCCAGTTCTCCAGTCCTGGAGAGGGCACTCAGTGTACAATGGTTTGGAATCAGGGGCCTACATTGGGACAGTTTATGGGAGCTTCTATCCGCCAAAGCCAGTAAAGGGGGCCGCCCGGATGTTCTGGTTGTGCATTTAGGAGGCAATGACCTGGTCAAAAGGACAGGCATTGAGCTCACCGTCAAGATCAAGACGGATTTGGTACGCCTGGCAGACCTCTGGCCAGGTGTGAGGATTGTGTGGTCCGACATAGTTCCCCGCATTAATTGGCGGGGCTGCCGGAATGTGAAAGCAATTGAGAGGGCCAGGAGGAAGTTGAACCATGCGGTGTCTCGGCATGTGGTAGCTATGGGCGGCATGGCGGTTAGACATCCCACCATTGTTACAGATTCAGTAGAATTATACAGAACTGATGGTGTCCACCTTTCGGACGTAGGCATAGCCGTGTTCTTGCAGGACATTTTCCTTAGTTTAGTTTAGTACAGTTAGCGTAGGGGTATTTGTTTAGGATGGCGGGGCCTGGGTACGCGAGGTAACCCTACCGGGTTGGCGTGACCAGGCTGTGGCGAGAAGGCGCTCTCGACCAGCAAACAGGTGGGTTGTCAGGTGGTCGCTGTGCGGTATTGCCCCCCCTTTGCCAAGAAGGCGGGCGAGTCCCCAGTTCCGGCTGGGGGCGTTGGTCCTTCCTGGAAGGCCACGTCATGCAATAGAAGGGGGCGGTATGTCCGTCACAGTGCAGGCTGTACCCACAAGAAGGGGTGTGGTCATTGGGGGCGCTAAGGTCGCTACCATGGCACACCCGTGAGTGGGCTGGTCTCAAGCGCTTTCTTTGCCATCCCTTATTACAAATAGGGGTCATACCACTTAAATAAACATATATGACCTTTTAACCTTACGCAGTTGGTGTCAGTGTCTTTATTTATAGATAAGGTGTTTGGTGTCAGTTATTTCTAGGCATAAGTGTTAGAAAGGTATGAATAACAACAACATAAGTCAATAGGCGCCTTAAATTAAACTTGATGGACTGTGTCACCACATGTATCCCTGGGTAGTGAGTTATCGCTGGACCAGTTGAAAAGATTTCCATGTTATTGCATGAGTATAACGATCTGTGAGAGTAATGATTTTGCCGGACATTTACTAATTTGACAGCTATAGAGAAGACTTTCTTATTGTCTCTGTGCTTTCAACATTTGTTTAATTGATTAGAGAATTTTGGATTACATAATATTATTGCTCCTCTACTGGATGTCTTCATGTACTTTGCATAATCATCAGGAACCTTGTTCTCAGGGCCTGATTAACCAAAAGGCTGATTAGGCTGCAGCCTGGTGTGCAATAACTGGGGGAGTTACAGGTGACAGCAGAGGAATGCAATTAAGGCCTAATTATTCTATGTTTGTTAGCTATCACTGCTTACTAATGGACAGTGCCGGATTAAGCATGGGGCGACAGGGGCGGTTGCCCCAGGCCCCCCACACATCAGGGGGCCCCACAGCACTGTTGCAACAGTAGTGGGTGGGTGGCAGGCAGCGGAGTCAGGCAGCGCAGGGCCAGCAGGGGATCCCTGAGGCAGCTGGGCACTGCAGTCAGCGGTGGGGTCCCTGCAGCAGATGGGAAGTCAATGGCGGGGTCCCTGCAGTGGATGGGAAGTCAGTGGCAGGGGGCACTGTGGCAGATGGGAACTAGTAGCGCTACTAGCTCCCATCCACCGCAGGGACCATGCCGCTGACTTCCCATCCGCCGCAGGGACTCTGCTGCCCGGGTACCATCTGCCTCCATGGGGGGGCGGTGTCCAAGTACCACCTGCCTCCGTGGGTGGGGGTGTGTGCAAAGGTACCACCTTTCTCCGTGGGGGGCACCACAATTTTGTTGTCCAGGGCCTCCACAGACCTCAATACCCTTACTTTTTGTACAAAAAGTGTGTTTATCGTAATACAAAGGGATCGGGGCAGCCGGGAGCGGACACCGGCAGGGATGGGGGTTGCCCATAGAAACACTCAGCGTTTCATGAGTGTCCCCAAGAAAACTGGGCATTCCCATGGGTACGCGGGTGGGTCAATCATCAAATGATTTCTCCTGCAGCGGCAGCATGCGGGAATGTGTTTTCGTTACACATCCCCTCACTTGGTAGCGACAGGACTCTGCAGTGGGGGGTGGGTATTCCGCGAGGTGAGCTCTCTGGCACTCAGTAAACTGCGAACCTTGTAGAGGTTAATTTAGTTAAATCTATATTATTGAGTTACATATTTATAGTATTTAATAGCTTCCCTGTGGTTCTACAGTGATTTGGGTTTAAGTAAATTAGTGGGATACAATCCCACTGGGAAATTGCTGCCAAATGGCTGCCAGAAAACTTCAGTCTTCCCCATTGAAATATAAAAACAGTGACCTTTTGCAAACAGGAAGTGGAGTAAAATTGGAACATTTTTGTGTTAAAACTATAAAAAATTATTAATTTATATTATTTTGAATTTAAATTTGGAGCTAGCACTAGCAGTTGTTTCTCCGTTAAGCTGCTTAATTTTATCTCATTATGCCCAAGTCATTTTTGTCATGTAGCCCATCAACTACCTTGTCCAAGATTAACATGGCGGAATGCTGTTTGTTCAATTTGTCTTTATTGAACAAAATCTATTTAGGCAGCATTCCACCATGTTAATCTTGTGAAAGTGAGCAAACTAATAGATTTCTAATAATATATATGCTGTAAAGATATGGGTTATGCTGAAGGGATATACAGCATATCAAAGAGGTACAGTAAACCAGTATCTTTGTATGTATAATATTAAGCTAGAAAATAATAATACAGTATTCTAAAAAAAATATATTTGATTATTTTAACAATATAATCTAAAACAATAACAAAATAAATAGAGCTGGGGGCAAAGAACCATAGAGTGACAACTGGTGTTCTTGTAAAATGAGACATTATCCCAAGAGAATGGAATAATGTGAATTAATACAATATCAGCTAGACCTGGCATGTAAGGTGCTTGTTGAGTACTTTCAACATAAATTGGCTATTACATGGACACTATTCAGCAGAATCAGCTGAAAATTAAATCATGTGGCCTAACCTCAATGCAACTAATGCAAAAGTGTCATTTCTAATTCAAAGCAATTTGGCACAGTTTCCAGTAAAGAGAAAAAAACGCCTCACAAGGATACAGCTGCACATCATGTGTGAAACTGCAAGTAATCCAGAGACAGTTGGTTTATCTGTGCTTTATACTACAGAAAACCAGTGCCAATCACCAATAAGCCAATACAATACTGTTCCAGTATTAAGGTGTATTTATTTAATGACCTTCTATGGACATTAGTTATAAAATACCAGTAAACCCATGTGTGATCAAACTAACCAAGTAGATTATCATCCCAAAATAAATGCAGTTTTCATATATCCCCAAACTATGTTTAAAAAGGAATTCCCCAAATGATGCTCTATATACTAATAAGGAAAAAAAAAAAAAAATGAAAGCATATAGTACATAAAAACAGAAAAAAAGTGTTTGCATTATTATATATGGCCTCCAAATTCTGCAACCCTTTAACCACTGCACTGGAATATGTTCAATTAAATTTTTTATGTGATGAAATTGTGTCTATATCTTTTAAAAACCGATTCTAAACATTATAATTCTATTTACAAATATTACATTTATATATATATATATATATATATATATATATATATATATATATATATATACACACTGATGCCTATTAGAGGGGAGATACTTTGGGGCAGGACAGGCCAACCTGTGGCTCTCCAGATGTTGTGAAACTACAAATCCCAGCATGCCTTGCCACAGTTTTAACACTCCCTTATAGCAAAACTGTGGCAAGGTATGATGGGATTTGTAGTTTCACAACATCTGGTGAGCCACAGGTTGGCCAGGACTACTTTGGGGGATGGATGGGAAGGCTTCACTGCAGTGAGCCTAGACCACGGGTGTCAAACACAAGGCCCGCGGGCCAAATCCGGCCCGCCAGACCTCGTCATGTGGCCTGCACGAGGAGATAGCACGCAGGGCAGTGTGTCCCAGCTCCTGCCTAGGCCACCTCCTCTCACCCACCCCACCGTGGCCACCTTACCTGTTCCCTCCACTGTCGGCGGCCATGTTCCTGTAGGCACATATGTATGCGGCTACAGAAACATGGCCGCCGGCCTCCACGGCTACGTGGAGGAGGGCCCGGCCGCCTGTTCCCTCTGATGCCCAGCAGTGACAGACACTGGGTGGGGACGTCATGACGATGACGCCGCCGCCCATGCGTCTGTAGAGAAGTAGGAGCAGGCAGGGAAGCTGGACCGGGAGTCGGGGACAGTGTGGCCGTGAAGAAAAGCTGGAAGCCGCAGCAGCTGCAGGACAGACGGAGAAACAGTAAGTGAGGATGAGGATCACACTCACAATAAAAAAAAAATATATATATATATATCTGCTGTTTCCTGAGGTGTCCCCGTGTATAATAATAATAATGCCATGACACCACAGGCTGCTCCTACTGTATAATCATTTATGTGTCATGGCATTACTTTTATTATATTATACAGGGGGAGCAGTCTGTGGTGTCATGGCATTATTATTATACAGGGGGAGCAGTCTGTGGTGTCATGGCATTCATTTTATATTATACAGGGGGAGCAGCCTGTGGTGTCATGGCATTATAATTATACAGGGGGACCTACAGATACAACCGGCCCTTTGAGGGTGACCAAACTGCTGATGCGGCCCCCGATGAATTTGAGTTTGACACCCCTGGCCTAGTCTGTTAAAGAATACTGTTAGGAATGCCGATCAAAGTGTGGCCTAGTGGAGAAACTGGGAAATGGCCATCGCAATAATGAGTTCTGTATTAAAACCGGTATATGGCGATTGGTCTTCTATTAAAAGATCAAATATCAACAGCCATGTCTTAACAAAACTAGCATCTATTCTGTGGTACAAAAACAGCAGGTAAATAATGAAAGTGCATGAATAATGCTATCCAAATGGTTTACTAAAAGGGTTAAAGGCAAAATAAAAATTATGGCAGTAGTACTAAAATTTCAGAAAGAGATAAACTATAATCTACCAGCAACTCCAGTTATTCAGCATAATTCAGCTCTGTTGCTTGCAAGCAGTTTCTTATATCCAGTGCAGTCCGGTTTCATTATCTGGCGTAACTCTGGGAGGCAATGGAGTCATCTACCACCAGGCTCCTGCTCCTAAGGGGGCACCTCTCCTCTCCTGCCAGTTTGAATCAGTTCATTGAAAGCCATCCATATCGCTTCTTTTTGCAAGTGTCACAAACTGTATTCCTGTATTAGAACCCATGACCTATCTTAATGGAGACAGAAACCTTACTGATTGTGCTATATGGTGGGCACCAATATTTATCTTGCCTCCGGGCAACTGTGGCGAATTTACACTACTGGTTCTTGCTTTCCAGTTCAATCTGGCTAGATTGCCAGATACTTCAGCACTTAACCATTGTCATTTACTGTATGAGAAAAACTTACATTCGCACTCCCAATTCCTACACAATAGCCCCACTGCTCCTAGCATTTCTTAAGGTGCATACACACTGTACAATATTTTGACTAATTTATTTGAATGACATTTCCTTTGAATGCAGTGTCCTGGAGGAAAGATGTTGAAGAAAGATATAGATGACAGGCGAAAGACGAAAGATCTAGCTACAGTTTATAGGCTCTTTTTGAAAGATATCCAAATTGAGCTACATGCACAGTTGAAGAACAACCTTTATGAACAACTGGTGGGTATGCACATCATCATTCGGCATTCGTAGCAAACGCACTGAAAGATATTTCAGTTGGTCAAAAAATTGTACAGTGTGTATGCACCTTTAGACAACTCTGGAAACAACAATATCTAGCTCTGTGACAGTCTGCATACTGTACTGGTTCAGACCTATCCGCTAGGTTCAGAGCCTTGAAAACGGGCCTGAATAGGCCCCAAGTTCTGTTGAACTATTGCACTCGGGCCCAATGGCGTTGAACTATTGACTGTCGACCTAAACATTGTCTGTCAGCAATCCTTATACTACATTTCCCAATTACACAAGATGTAGGGAGTGCTAACCCTTAATTATAAAACTAAAACATCCTGAGGCATTTTACATCTAGAACAATAGTAATAGAAATCTTACCCTGTACAAAAACATAAGACACCAATGTCACAAGTAAAACAACAAGTTTAATAAATATAGTGGTAGAAGAATACAAAATTATGCTATACCAAAATATAGTCGATCAGAAGATCCTAATATTTTCTTTCAAAAGTATCCTTCACATAAATACTCATTATTTGCTTCCGAGTAATACATATTATATTATTATTTTGAAAATATAAACAGCATAGCAACAATCTCTCAGCTCAATTTCAACATGCAAACAGCAGAATAGTAGCAGAATGTGTCAGATATTGTTAAAGAAGTAGTAGTACGTTTATTTATAAGGCACCGCAAAGTGTCCGCAGCACCGTAAATAGCAAACAAAAAACAAATTACAAGGTAACGTACAGGGTGTGTTGAAAAAAACAGTATAAATAGGGGTATAGCTGGTAGAACTAAAATCAGCATCAGTTCAGAATTAGGTGTCAAAATTGTCGAGGAGACTGAAGATAAAGTAGAGGAAGGGAAGAACAGGACAGGAGCACAGGTGAGGTAAAGAGGTAGGGTGAGTATGTGAGGAAGGAGGACCCTACTCATAAGAGTTAACATACTAAAAATAGGTGGGTGGACGAACGAAAAACAATAGGATAAGTAGGAACGGAGGGGAACGGAGGCAGGATAGGAGGATCAAAAGAGGTTAGGAGGAGGGATAGGCTAGTCGAAAAAAGTGGGTTTTGAGGGAGCGCTTGAAGGAGGTAAGGGAATCAGAAAGCCTGATGGGTGACGGGAGGTTGTTCCAGTGCAGGGGGGCAGTGCGAGAGAAGTCTTGGACACGGGAGTGGGAGGAGGTGATTAGGTGAGAGGTCAGTCGGTGGTCAGCGATGGAGCGAAGAGGACGGGAGGGAGTGTGGATAGAGATCAGTGAAGAAAGAAGGCACAATTAGCGGCAAACCAACACCAAAATACATGTGAATTCATTATAAAGAAACACATAGAGAAGCATAGTAGCACAGTGTGTCAGTTCAATAAAAGAAAGGAAACAGGAGCACAGAGGCTAAATGTGTCATATTTCTGTAACACCAGCACAATTAGCAGCATAGCAATGTGAGGCAACACTTTCTACAGGAGATATTCAATTACTGACTATAAAAAACAACAACACATAGGGCCTTATTCTAGTTCACGCTTTCTGACAAAATCCTTCTTAGATGGACAAAACCATGTGCACTGCAGGGGGGCAGATGTAACATGTTCAGAGAGAAATAGATTTGAGTGAGTTATTTTGTTTCTGTGCAGGGTAAATACTGGCTGCTTTATTTTTACACTGCAAATATAGATCTTACTTTGAAGTAAAACCCCACCCAAATCTAATTCTCTCTGCCCAAGTTACATCTGCCCCACCTTCAGTGCACATGGTTTTGTCCATCTAAGAAGGATTTTGTCAGAAAGAGTGAACTAGAATAAGGCCCATATTGTAGTTACATAAGGGTAGATTTTAGCCTTTAGAGTTTAGCGCCGCTATAACAGTTCCTTCTTCACCTCATTAGCGAGGCAAAGCAGGAGGTGAGACCGAAAAGATGTATCAACATCTTGTCCGCCGAAGCGGGGGAGTGCTAACTCCCCCATCTGGCGATGTCCCATTCTGGAGACAGTGCATCAGTTAATACTGAGGCACTGTCTCCTTTCCCCCCGGCCGACTCACTGCGCATGCATGGGATCTCGCTACTCTCGCGAGATCCCCAGCGCAGCTCAGAGCCAGCAACAGGGACAGCGCTGTCCCTGCTGTGGGCATAGGGCATCACCACCTGCAACTGTTGAAGTCGATAGCTGCAGGCGGCGGAACGGTCATCGATGCGGACTGTTTATAAATTAGGCAGGAGGCAGGCATGCAGTATGAAATATCATCCCTGTGCTATGCCTCCTGCCCCACTGCACTCGCCAAGCTTCGGGCTCGGTGGCTCGCTGCGCTCGCCACACTATATAAAATCGACTCCGCACCGAGGTGGATAGTGGGGGTATGAAAAGGTCGGAGGACGCGTACCGCCGCCCCTCGTGGACTCGCTGTGCTCGCCATGCTTCGGGTTCACGTTCATACTGGGGGTGGCGTGGGGGTGCATTTAACATTGTAAGCCCCCATTAGGGTGCTTATACAATTAAACATCGTATAGGGGGCTTATACAATTTTAAATCGGATCGCAGTGCATCGGGTGTATGACATGCGATGCGATGATATGGTGTGCGACCAAATATCGTGGGCGCCGTTCTAGTACACAAGTACCATCTGATTTAAATGTACACATATTTTTATTGTTATTTGTTATCTGGATGTCTCCCCTTCAATGTTCTTTTCTAGCATAAACAATCCTATATTATCCAATCTGTCTTAATAATTCAATTTCTCCAATCCTTTTATTATCTTTGTTGCTCTTCTTTGGACTTTTCCAGTTCCATGATGTCTTTTTTGTAGTGAGGGGACCAGAATTGTACTCCATATTCTAGGTACGGTCTGATCAATGATTTATAAAGCGGCATAATTACTTTGAGTCCCTAGTCTCCATACCTCTTCTTATATAGGCTAGTATCCTATTAGCTTTTTTAGTAGCTATGTGACACTGAGCACTACACCCCAGTTTGTTGTCTATTTGAAATCCTAGATCCAGTTCTAATTCTGATTTATCCAATGCCCCTCTGTTTAGGTTATAACTAGCACACTGGTTATGTCTTCCGAGATGCATAACCTTGCATTTATTCACATTGAACCTCATTTTCCACTTTTTTGCCACTCATCAATTTAGATCGCTCTGAAGTGTAGATACATTCATGTCTGTTCTAATTATTCTGATCAGTTTTGTGTCATCAGCAAAGATTGAGACATTACTGAGAATACCCATCCCAATATCATTAATGAATATGTTAAATAAAAGAGGCCCTAGCACTCCACTTAGTACAGGTATCATATTTGAAACTGTACTATTTACAACTACTCTCTGTTATCTATCCCTCAGCCAGTTTCCTACCCATCTACAAATTTTTACACCAAGTCCCAGTTCCTCCAATTTATTTAGCATTCTCTGATACAGTGCCAATAGCCTTGGCAAAATCTAGTAAGACCACGTCTACAGCATTTCCACTGTTTATATTGTTGCTAACTTCCTCATAGAAGCTTATTAAATTTGTTTGGCACAAGCGTTTTTTTACAAACCCATGTTTGGTAATACTGAATATACTGTGCAGGTACAAATGTTTTTATTCCCTCAAGTAGTTTACCCACTATTGATGTTAAGCTCATAGGTCTATAATTTGCTAGGTCATCCCTTTTTCCTTTTTTGAACAATGGTACTACTTCTGCTATTTTGCTGAGCCTCTTTTTAATCTCACCTGTAGAGAATTCAATGCTAAGGTCAAGTTGGCTCGTCTCAATTGTTCTACCTGACAGTTCCACTTTAGGCTCCTCCCTATTAAACACTGATGAGAAAAACATGTATTTATCAGTTCTGCTTTGTCCTTATCTTCAGTATTTCCATTGATGTTGGTTAAGGGGCCTATATTCTCTTTTATTATTCTTTTGCTATTTATGTATTTGGAGAACTTCTTGGGATTGGTTTTATTCTCTGTTTTCCCTTTTATCTACTTTGATAGTTCTTTTATAAATTTGATTTAGTTCTTTGTATTTAATTAACTCCTCTTTATTCACATTAGCCTTAAACAGTTTAAATGCCCTTGTCTTATTGTTAATTGTTATCCTTACATTGGTTACATGATTTTTTTCCTATTGATTTTAACCATATTGACTTTGGGTATATATTTAGTTGTTAGTGTTTCAAGCGAATGTTTTAGGGTTTCCCACATTTCCTTTGCATCTTTCCCCTCAAATCACACTTCCCATTCGATTTCTTTTATAGATTTCCTGAATAAATCAAAGTTTGCTTTCCTAAAATTCAGTATTTTAGACAGTTCCATATGTTGATGTTTATGAAAAAAGATTTCCATGCAGCGCTAAGCCCCTTTAGTATATGGCTCCGAAGCTGCTTCAGACTCCTGGCAGTGCGGCTGTGCACAGCACAGCATGATGTCAGGGGGTCACACTGGGCAGCTCGCCCACCGCCATGCCACTCCTGTCCACCCACTGTGAAACCACCCGCCAGTCCCCCCACTGTGCTGCACCCAGCTGCCCACTGTGCCGCTCTTGACCAAGCAGAAGAAGACAGAACACAGTCCTGCTGCTGCCTGTCACCACCACCAGTAAGTGATAGTGCAGGGCAGGGGTTTTTAGGGGAATTTGTTTTCCTTTGAATTGACAAAATCAATCCCGTGGATCCCACGTATCCCAAGATTGAGCATTTTTCAAACCATGAATTGAAAAAATACCCCAGGATTGGCATCCCTACTGTTGATGCAATCACTTTACTTTATACAATGCAGGGGCAGGCTCCTATCAAAGCACCTGTCTCTGGATTTAATTTAATACAACTAGGTGGATATTCCATAATTGAAAAATATTTATATTGCCCCCTCCCAATGTCTAAATTGGCCCTATGTCTGTCATCAAGTTGTGCAGCCGTGGACTTTTATTAATACTTTTAAAAATGGAGATAAGTAATGTTTCACTAGTGCACCTGAGCACTGTCGCATTGTTGAGGAAAACACACTGATGCTTGTTTTTTACAAGTACATGAAGGTTATTCTGGTTGATTTGCAGCGAGTCCACCAAACACCACCTTGCGAAAAGTGGCCTGGCCGCCACCCATTCGCAAGGGATATTCCCTCACAGGGCCTGCGAATGGATGTTACACGGTACCATTCATTTGCAGCCAAGTGTGATCCACCCACATCATTCGATGGTGCACGCATATTAAAGTGACTCTCAAGTCACTTACATATGTGTTGATTGTCAGGAGGAAGTGGGCGGACAGCTAAAATCTGGTGATGTCAGCTGACTGCCCCCACACCTGCATCATCGGTACATTTGCATGAGAATTAAATTATGGGGGTTCCCATATGGTAATTGTCCAGTACGCTGCTCCACGCCCCTCCACGCTCCTCCCTCCCACACACTTTGGTGCGTGTGCTCTGCGAACACCCTGTTTGCCGTGGCTGCATGCACCTGGCATATGCACATGTGCTGAAATGATCATGTGCATACATCCACCATCAGAGCCCTACGAATATTTTGGTCTGTGCAAACGGACCAGAATAAGGCCCACAGTACATTAACAGTTGCATAAGGTCATATAGATTGCTGCACTCTTCAGGGAGTCGAGATTACTACAGTAATACTATGGGGAGTATTCAATGTTTATGTTCTCCATGTGCCGCAAATCCTGTTTAGTATTCACTGCACATTCGCAGGGTTCAGGAGGGCTGCAGCATTCGCTGCCAGCCTTCCCTGTCACCCTATTCAATGCAGCAGGGGCTCGCTGCCCCTGCTGGCGAATTTTAACCCCTGCGGCAAATGCCGCAGGTAACCAGGGGACGGAGGCAGGCAAGGAGATGTAAGCCTCCCTGCCTGCCCCAGAATTTATGGGGGAGGGCTCCCGGGGCACAGGCAGCAGGAATGATGGCACGGGGGGCAGGGGTAGGGAGCCGCTCCTCTGGGACAAGCCGGGACCAGAGTGCAGTGAATATATGAATATTAATGAGCGTCTCCCAGCCGCTGGCGAATCAGGAATCGGGAGCATTGAATACTGGCCTATTTCAGAGAGTCTCCTTGACATTGGGCTGTATTCAATGAGAAAAATTTGCCGTGTTTTATGGCGAGTTTGTGCTATTTTTGCGTTGGAAGGTGCATTTTGCTCTCCAAAAGTGAACCACCCTATTCAATGTGATATTTTGGCCATCTTTCTAAGTGATTTTCGCCGTGTCTCTCCGTGTAGCAATTCTCCATCTTTTCATGGAGAAGTGGAAAGTGAACTTTTAAAATAAAAGTTTTTTTGTTTTAATTTTGGTGTAAAAAAATCAGGAATTTTTTTCTGTGAAGGGGCATGTTATTTTTATTCATGTGCTTATAGCACCTATTCATGTGCTTATAGCACATGAATATATATTTAATTAAAACAAATATATATATATATATATATATATATATATATATTTTACACAGAGCAGCCAGCAGGAGGCTGGGAGCCGAGCCGCTCACTAGATATTCATATATTCATTGCACCCGATCATTACATATGCATGATCGGGAACAGTGAATATACCCGGTCCCCTGCTGGCTCGGGGGGGGGGGGTGGGGGGGTGGCAGCTTGTGCTGCCTGGCTCCCGGGGAGCCCACCTCCCCCCCACATACGTTCTGGGGCAGGCAGGGAGACTTCCATCTACCTGCCGGCCACCGTCCTCGGGCTCCCTGCGGCGTCACCTCATACACCGGATTGGCTGATACTCGCCGCGAGGGGCGGCGAGTATCAGCCACATTGAATAGTGTATAAAGTCCCGTGACGGCGAATCTCCAAACTTGGAGAATCGCCGAAAAAACACGGCGAGTGCACGGCGAGCGAAAAAAAAAACGATCGCCGTGCACGGCGAATTTTCTCATTGAATACGGCCCATTGAGTGTGTGTTGGCAAGTGCAGTATACTGTATGCAAGAGTCTGGCAGAGATATTAGAACTACTGTGCAGTAACATAAGTATTACCCAGTCTAAACAAATAATATATATTAATGCATAACTACAAAAATATTAATGCTTAAATACCACTTTTATATTGACCTAACTTGACTTCTAATTAGAATCTGTTTGCAATTTTCTACCTAGCAAATACAGAAGTCCTTAGAGGGTATCACATTCAATTTATTGTCACACTTCTTCAACATGTGTACTGTAGATGTTCTGTCTGTAAATAATTATCCTGATATTTGCTCTAGGTATGACATTTATATATAAAATAAATATGTATACATATTTTATTTTTTTTATTTGCCACATGATGGCAGCAAGTGTCTACACTTTGTATACAAAAAAATCTGATTTTGTAATTTATGACTTAGAACAAATACTTAGAACATTGTTGACTGATCAGCTGTTTTCATAGCAAATATATAGAAATTACCAAGGGGCCAATTCAGACCCGTTCGCCCAGGTCTGAATTTGACCACATGTTCGATAGGGGGATGTTGCGTTTGCGAAAACCCCAGGAGCAGGGGATGGCAGCAGGGTAATGAATGTTCATTTTCTGGGCATCCCCAACTAAAACGCTGTGCGTTCCCCTCCACATGCAGGCGTGGCAATGCCTGCTCTGGGTTGGTGGCTGACATCAGTGCCAGTCCCCTGTTCTGCGATCTGTGGCTCGAATAAAAGTCAGTTTAGACTGACATTTATTACTGAAGGGGACAGAAATCACTTGATAGTGTGCGACCATCAAATTTACTATTTATTTATTAGCAGTTTCTTATATATTACACACGCACGATTTACAGAGAATATTTGAACATTCACATCTGTCCCTGCCCCAGTGGAGCTTACAATCTATATTCCCTACCACATGTTCACGCACACACGCACACAGACATACTAGGGTTTATTTTGTTGGGAGACAATTAGCCTACCAGTATATTTTTGGATTGTGGGAGTATACCGGAGTACCTGGAGAAAACCCACGCAAGTACGGGGGGAATATACAAACTCTGCCATCGTGGGGATCGAACCCATGACCTCAGCACTGTGAGGTAGTAATGCTAACCACTACACCATCCGTATTGCATCCATCAAATGATTTCTCTTCCGTTTAGCCGTATGCGAATATAGAACACATACTCTCGCTAGCTAGATTCATGAGCGGGGGAGGGTAGGCATTCGATGGGGCGGCGTTTACCTGTTCACTAGGCTGCAAACATATGCACCTTAGCAAACAGGTCTGAATGAGGCCATGAATCTTGAGCAGAGCTGTCAAAGTTTGTTTTCTTTTTTATCTTTTTACTAACGACCCAGCCAGACTTTGCCAGACTTTGCATGGGGGCAATTTCTAATTTACGGCGACAGGCTTTTTTAGCCCAGGTTGATTTCTTTGTAAAGCCTTTCTTTGTCTGTTATTTAACAATCGATATTCTCTTTCTCAGTTTCATTATTACAGGATAAATGTAGTATTTTGGCATGTTTTTGATGTACTATGACTTATATTCACTTTCCTCCATGGTATTATGGCAATGCAATACACTGTATTTAAATTTTCATTACATTTTTTTTTTTCAAAAAAGAGGTGAGTTGTCAAAGCAACAGACTCATTTACTATGGGCGAGTGCTGTGTATTCTTTAACGTCAGACAGTGATGCATTCACCTGCGATCATCCCCTTTCCCATCTTCTGCCAGTTAGGCCTTCATCATTTGACTTCTGTCCCTACCTTTTTCATTGGCTTGCTGCACTAAAATGATCACTGCTCGGCTCCCTTTTGTCATACATTAATGTTTTTTAAACCTAAACATTCCTCGACAAATGTGCTATAGAATTATGCAAACCATATCAAAATCCATTCAGTGGTTTTCAAGAGAAACCTAAAAAAAACATACAAATGAATACCATGAACTTTATTTTAAACTATGTAGAGATTTTATTTTTTTATTCAAAAAGATGAGTAATAGACACACCAGGCCAGATGGAATAGCATCCTAATTCAGTGGCTGTCCGAAATGCCATCGTAATACGGACTTTTTTTTAAAAAGGGGCAGTCATTTACAAGGTATGGTCTTGCCCTGTAAATGATTGCCCCTTTAACATACCTGATTTTGGCTCTTGTTCAACTTGCCCACAATGTTCACACATTCTCAAAGTAAATAAAAAACAAATATTTACAAAGTGGTATTGGTTTGTACAAGTTGTAGTCGTTGGATTATAATACATATAGTGGAGTGATTCTAGTATGGTCATTAGCGCTTGCGTGGGGAGGGGGGGTCTGTGTTCCCAAAAATTCTTCACTTTCTGTAAATAAAACGTACTGTATAAATATTGAGCATTGTCTATTGAACAGTACAGTATGCCTTTAGGTTTTCATTAATGAAGCATCAGATTGTAAAAACTTATAATTCTGTTTATGTGTATGCCTGATATATAGATAGGCTAATAATTTTACTAGCAAAATATGGCTATCCAAGTCATTCCCCTTTTAAGTTTTGTGAACACAGGGTCTAATTCATTGTGCATCGTTAGTTAGAGAATTTTCAAAGCGAGCGATAATCGAGTGACAGCGCATGTGTCACTCGATAATCGAGTGGCAGCGCATGTGTGCCATACTCATAGGGCATGCTAGAGGGGAAATAGCAATAGAAAATGCATATGGATCGAAAAACATAATGAGGCCGAAGCTTATCTGACAGATGTGTCTAAAAAAATGCAACTGTGCCCAAGTTCTTTAATGGTGGGTCTGTGACATCAGCGCTGGCCTCGTTCAGGGGTGGTGTGGGGCTGCACCGGATCACCCATTAGACCGCCGGCCGCCGCCGCACACACAATTTAAAGAAATTACAGCCGGGCAGCAAGAGCTGTGCGCTGTCCGGCTGTATAGTCACTGTCTAACTCTAAGCAAAGTAAAGCAGCAGCTCCATCTATATATTCAATGCCCCCGGTAGACCGTGAGCTAATAGGCGCTTGTGGTCCAGCAGCCAATCATGAGTGGCCACAAATAATACCAATGCCCCTCCTGATTGGCTACCCAGCAGGGTACTTATATGTTAGTTGGGCGCCCACTAATCTATTTGCTTAGTTTTATGTGTCCGCTCGCCACGCTTCGGGCTGGGTGGCTCGCTGCGCTCGCCACACTTTATAAAATCAACTCCACGCCGACATGGATAGTGGGGGTATGAGTGTACTAACTATAGTGGGTGCCCAATTAACATATAAGTACCCCAAGCAGCCCACTCTGATGCTTGCTGCAGAGCCGTGGGACCATTTACCCAGTTGCAGCCTACCTTGGTAATGGAGCTGGGGCCTCGGTTTGTCCGCCTAGCCGGCCGCTGAGCACTGTGGCAGCTGCCGGTGGCGTTTCATCGCCGCATCACTAACACGGCCTCAGAGGACCCCACCTGCTGTGCCATCACTATGGGGGAGCTCGTGGCCACCAGCACCCGCTGCCTGATCTTGTGGTCCACTCCTGCAGGGGTTAGCCCATGCAAAGGCCCCTCTCCTTCCTGCTGACTGATGACGGCTATCTTGGTGCTCCCTCAAAATCGTTTCCATTCCGGCAACTCAGCAGCCATAGGAAAGGCCCCTGCTTTAAAGCTCCAGCCTCCAGAGTCCACAATTAGTCACCCACCCACTGGCAGTGCCAGTCAAGTGTGCATGGCAGGCAGTAGTAGTGAACACAGTGCTGGAGCTGTATTTCTTCTGGGCTGGTGGCTGTCACCGCAAGCCTGTAATGCTCCATAGCAACAAGCATGAAACCCCCTTGGCAGAGCATGTTATCCCCTATATCAACAAGCATGTAATCCCCAGTGACAATGAGCATGAAATCCCCTTGGCATCGAACATGAAGCCCCTGTCATTGAGAATTAGGGCCTTATTCTGGTTGGTGCGGCCGGGCCGTACGCGTACGTTCCGGGGTTTTCCATGATCTGCGCATGCGTACATTCGCTAATGCGCAGGCGCGAACACTCCACAACGCTTACGGACGGGTCTCTCTGTGCGAAAAAACCTGTACGCGAGTGTACGGGCATTGGGGGCGGCATAGGGGCGTGTTGAGGGGAGCGGCCGAAATAATGAGGGAAAATGGGCGTAAATATGGGCGTACACGGGGGTGTGCACCAAAAATGAGGGGTGCTACTACCGCACGATCGCCTAAAGCACCGTTCATTTCGGACACAAAACAGGCGGCCGCCAACCGCCAGCTCAGACCACCCCTACAGATACCGCATGCCTGCGTGCGCCTGGGTTTGCTAATTTACGCTGATTACTACTCAAACACATACACCTGAATGTAATAAGCAATGCTGCAGTCTATTAAGTCCAAACCATGATTTCACTACCTGCAAGCCACACACAGCACTCAAACACATTGGAAGCTTATCTTTCTATACTTCTCTACATTTAAAGGTTTGTTTAATTTAAGGTAAGAATCTTTTTAAGACCTGCTTATATATGCTAAGGTAGGTATTTGTTAAACAGTTAGACACATTCACTACGTGCTTTCATAGACTTTACACAGTAGCACACTCAATCTACACAAGTCGACATGTGTCAACGTGTTCACTCTAATACAAACATAGGTTTTGTATTTATGATACAATAACATAAACCACATCTAACACCTACAAAGGATGTTTCAGCAATGTTTTAAGCCCATGCCCACTATTTTGCACACAATCTTTGTATAGTACCCAAAATACAGAACTGTACCACTATCTGATCTGCTATGAATTGGATTTTACTACCAATCACATTATTGCACTCACATCTCTATAACAAAGGATTCCTACATCTGCTTATGACACTGTAAAATCATATATATTTAAAAAGTTATACATGTTTGTTCACAAGCAATTTTCTCATGTTTGGCCGATTCACACATCTTTTTTTAGGGAGGACACATATGCATTCCTACACAAATGTACCTTTTGACCCTTGTTTGTCTGCCTCACCCACTCCATGAGGAAAGCATTGTTCTGGACCTGCTTTTACCTACTACTGTAGGAGCTACCTCACCTGCACACAAACTGCTTTCTCACCTATTAAGTTGCTCTGCACATGTGCTGACACAAACTAATTAGCAGGGAAAAGTTTGATAGGAACATGGGAATGGCCATGGAGAGGGTTAGGCTGGTTTCACACACTAAGCTCCTGCCGGACGGTGAAATCCCGCACGGCCAGGGAGCCGTGCCGCACACATTAGTTGTGAATGGACACTATTGTGTCCATTCACACGGGACGGCCACGGCCCGGCCGCACTGCTGCAGCCGGATCCCATCACTGGAAGGGACGGCTGCCGGGCTGTGGCCATCCCCACCATTGTAATCTGCTGAGTGCGGCACGGCTCCCTGACCGTACGGGATTTCACCGTGCGGCAGGAACCGTACTGTGTGAAACAGCCCTTACACATGGGAAACTTCTACCACACTTCAACAAATGTTCAAAAATACCCTGGTCAGTAAGTACACATAAATGTAGTATTTGTTTCACACAAGAAATTACACATACAACAATTTTGTTTTAATTGGTAAAATAAATTTATTTGCTGTTCAGCATCACAGCTTATTTGACACTTTAATGTCATAAATCAAATAAACAAATAAAATAGACAAAAAAATAAAAAAACAGCCAGAACAAGAGGTTGCATATCTCCAAACATGTGTTACCCTGCAAATGCAATGGTGAAAGAAATGGGGACACCAGAATACGTACTGCAACAACCAGGGTGAATACTAAGCAAGATACACACCACCAAAAATTTATCCTGCATTTGTAGAGGTCAAAATAAGAACTTTAATGCCCATGGCACGAAAATGGATCGATGGCCAACTCAGGAAGTGGATGTCCAGTGCAATTTAAACATTTGGGGTCCAACCACAGAGGAAGTGAACCAGGTCTCATTATTTGGGCCCTTTTTTCCCCCTTTTAGATGGGGCCTTTGGCTCAGATGGCTTGCGGCGTCTTCCCCTAGTGGACACAGGAGGGTCAGCAGAGGTGGAAGGTTGGGAAACAGCAGCGGGTGGGCCAGCAGATGGGGGATTGTCCCTTAGGGACCTGGCGGTGGTCAGCAGCTCCGCAAGAATTTCATTCTGGCGGCTGAGGTGTTGGCGAATGCTTTGCATGCCAGCCGCCAGAGTGTCATTCATGCGGTTGAAGGCCTCACACTGCTGCCTGTTTGTGGCCTTCCACTCCGCCAGAAATTCCCCAACCTGCTGCTGACGGATCGCAGCATCCACCCCTTGCTGCTCGATCCTCTCCAGCATCACCATCACGCTCTCATCCCATGTCTCCTGTGGCTGGGGGTGTCATCTTGGTGGAGGCTGGACCACTTGCTCAACCTGTGGCTCTGCAGAGGAAGATGCTGCCGGTTCATCCTGGGTTTCTGCTTCTTCTAGGATAATAATTGAAAACAATGTCACCATCACATACGCACAAAAAAATATCTTTCAAAATACAATGCATTACTGTGACTTACCATCAAAAGCAGCAGCAAAGACCTCCGCCGGGAGCTCACTATCCATATTGGATATCCCCCTGACCTCGGCCACATCAATGACGTCCAAGGCGTCCTGCTCCAGGGGGGTATACTCCAAATTATCTGGCATAGGACCTCTCCCGGTGGACATGCTGTGGTTGTACCGGTCAGTCATCTTCCTCTTCAGTGTCGTTTTGAAGTCTGTCCACCTACAAGTTTAAAAATACAAATATCACCATGAGATATGTGCACCACTGTGCTACGTGACATTTCCTAGTGTGGGTGATCTTATGTTTTTTAGCCATATGTGTCCCACACACACATTAATGTCTCCATTAGGAGGCATTTCAGTGTCTCATCTCATTCATTAGGCCACTAAATGCACATACATAGATCACTATGCAGAAATGACATCATCCATGGCCAAATTATGCACCTCCACCTGTTGTGAAACTACACACTCCACCATAGCTTGACAGTGTGGTTATTATGGAGTAATTTAACTATGGGATGGCATACTGGGATGTGTAGTTTCTCACCAGCTACATGTGCACAGTTTGGTCATTCTTGTTTCAGTAGCATCATATGGAACATGTTACAACAACTCTTTCAAAAACACACTTTCTCTTGTCCCATCACATACTTCACATACTTCACATGAGCAGAACTGTGCCCATAACCTCACATCACACCAATGGTGCATGTTTCATATATAAATGTGGGTTATTAGACATGGTTGTGTTCACATGTGACATTGAAGTGTAGCACTATCTACAAACACACCTTTCTATTATTCTCCAAACATACATGTAACATATGTACACACATATGACATTATCAGGGGGACAAACACACTTGCCTTTTCTTCACCGCTAGCCAATCTCTGACCACTGGTGACACCTGGTTCACTTCCTCTGTGATCTTGTCCCAAAGGTTTCTCCTTGCACTGGCACCCGGCTTCCTGGTTGGCAATTCGATCCATTCGCGTGCTCTGGGCACTAAAATTCTTAATTCTGCCTCTACAAATGCAGGGTTTCTCTTTTTGGTGGTGGTATCCTGCTCAGTCCTCACCCTAGATGTTGCAGCTCGTTTTCTGGTGGCCCCAGTTCTCTCACCATGCACCTGCTGGGTCACACCTGTTTGGAGAGATGCAACCTCTTGTTCTGGCTGGTTGCTTGGCCCTTGTGGAGCTGGTGGAGGTTGAACAGGGCCTGTTAGTGAGGGGCCCGCTTGGTCTTGCAGGCTACTTCTCTCTTGAGCCCTCCTTCTCCGCTCCTGTTCCCTCTTCTGTAAAGCTTCAAGCAGGGATTCTGCTGTAGCTCTCTGTAGAGCGTCCTCAGCTGCGGAATCGTCTGAGCTAGACATGTTTGCAGCAATTCTGGCCTGCATCTGACTGAATATTTATATGTTAATCTCCCGCCATGAACAAGGGGGCGTATATTTTTCCCCGCAATGTAGTTGCTAATTTACGCCGATATTTCCCGCCGATAATTGCCGCTTAAATTACGCAGGTCTCAACGCACCTGATCAATCACCTGTATATGCACATACACAGGTTGTGGAGCATTGTGTGCTACATCGTGAAATGTGTGCACCTGTCATTCCAATGATGAGTGTTGTCAGCTGGTATCTGTTGGAGTTCGTGTATGCTTTGTGAGTCACATTTCAAAACATCACGTTATAATGCTTTCCTTACATATGTAATGAGTATGAAATTGTCATACACCAACATGTTGCATTGTGCCCCTTTTAGCAGCGTATTTATTAGTAGACGGTTGCGTGTATTCTTTTCCGCACACTGTATATACAGTACGTCTCTCCATGGAAATCGGTGTATTGTGCCCCTTTTAGCAGCGTATTTATTAGTAGACGGTTGCGTGTATTCTTTTACGCACACTGTATATACAGTTCCTCTCTATACATTGAATGCATGCTGTTGGTTATGGTGTGTGTATATCGGAACGGTCCGCGTAAGTTTCTATTCGCATCCAGTTTGTTCATGTAAGAAGGATTAATAAAGTTAATACTAAACAAACAATTTTTTACACCAATCAGCAAGCACCAAAAGTGATATATGTACCTGCAATTAATAACTGCGCCATTGCCACTATGACTTCAACCAGGGCTAGGGCGTTTTCTACCCAGGAGCTGTTGGCCTTGGTTGAGGTCATGGACCGGCGCCTGGGGCCCAGGGGCCCATATGTGTCCAACATGGACAAGCGGCGGGCGTATAATGCTGCCCGCCGGCTAATCTACGCCCGGACCGGCGTCCGCAGAAGCCTGGCCCAAGTTGAGTGGCGCTGGTCTGACCTGCGCCGGCGGCAGCCAGTGTTGCTTTCAACACTTCGCCGCCATATTGCCCGATGTAAGTTTTTATTTACTAGTATGTCTGCGTTTTTTTGCAATGTTTTCTGTACTTTTTATAAATATGTTCCTGAGTATGTGGGTGTATATGGGGTGTATAGGGGGTGTATATGGGTGTATATGGGGTGTATATGGGGTGTATAGGGGGTGTATATGGGTGTATATGGGGTGTATATGGGGTGTATATGGGGTGTATATGGGGTGTATATGGGTGTATATGGGGTGTATAGGGGGTGTATAGGGGGTGTATAGGGGGTGTATAGGGGGTGTATATGGGTGTATAGGGGGTGTATAGGGGGTGTATAGGGGGTGTATAGGGGGTGTATAGGGGGGTTAAGTAGTTGCTCAGTTTTTGGGTGTAGCATATCAATTAGTTTGCATGATAAATGTCTGAAATATAACAGCAATGATAATTTGGAAGGTTATGAGCATGACTAATGTGAATTTTTCTTTCCCCCTTTTTTATGAAACCCAATCTTCGATTTCTATGCCATCAACATGAACATTTCAGCACGGGCAAGAGCACGCATAGAAGCCCGGGAGCAGGCAGCCCAGGAGCAGGCAGCCCAGGAGCAGCCAGAAGAGGAGGAGGAAGAGGAGGAGGAAGAGGAGGAGGAAGAGGAGGAGGAAGAGGAGGAGGAAGAGGAGGAGACAATGGGTCCAGCTGGGGCCCACCAAATTTCGCCATCCCCTTCCATCAGCCACTCCCCAACCCCCACCCCCTCCCCAACCCCCACCCCCTCCCCAACCCCCACCCACACCCCTACCCCCACCCCCTCCCCAACCCCCACCCCAACCCCCACCCACACCCCTACCCCCACCCCCTCCCCAACCCCCACCCCCACCCCTACCCCCACCCCCTCCCCAACCCCCACCCCCTCCCCAACCCCCACCCACACCCCTACCCCCACCCCCTCCCCCACCCCCACCCCCTCCCCCACCCCCTCCCCCTCCCCAACCCCCACCCACACCCCTACCCCCACCCCCTCCCCCTCCCCCACCCCCTCCCCCACCCCCTCCCCAACCCCCACCCCCACCCCCTCCCCCACCCCCTCCCCAACCCCCACCCCCACCCCCTCCCCCACCCCTCCCCCTCCCCCACCCCCTCCCCAACCCCCACCCCCTCCCCAACTCCCACCCACACCCCTACCCCCACCCCTACCCCCACCCCCTCCCCACCCCATTTCCAACCCCCCTACACCTCTCCACCACCCACCCCCAAACCTCTCCAATCCCCACTCCAACCCACTACCAGTATCCCAAGTCCTATCCCATCCCCCTTGCTCCTGACCCCCCCAACCACCGCACACCCAACCAGCGGCGAGCAGGATGGCTCAACTAGCCGTAAGTAAATAATGTGTCTAATGTTTACCTACACATTTCTACACATAAACAATCACAACAACCACATATGTGTATCCAACATCAACATTAGTTGCAACATATCACTGCAGGGCGACCATGAGGTGTGGCCTGTCCTTCTCCAGGAACAAGGGTCCCCTTGGTGGTTTTTTGGAGTGTGGCCATGGCTCACCCCTTGAATAATTGACATAACAGTACATCCAATGAGATATCCGACATAAGGGGTGTTGTAGTTATGTGGGTCCAGGTGTTGGGTAACTCCACTTCCCAGCATGATGTGCAACATTAATTTATAGATTGTTTTGTTCATAGTGTGTGAGGCCATGCGGATGCATGCTTTACAAACATAGCTTTAGGCCTATAATTTGTACAGCAATGTCCTAAATTTAAAACAGTAAGGAGTGCTTAAGCCGCAACAATGTCATAACCCTTAAATAGCACAGCCTAATTGTGAGGTTAGAGGTGAGTCCCCCAAAACCAAACTACCAATTGGGATACAGCATACATTCATCCAATAAGGAGTAATTTTTTTTATTTTTATGTAATATGTACAGTATGTGTGTGTCAACAGAATAGTTTTGGACCATGTTTACAGCATACCCATCTTCAATGTAGTGGAAAAACGTATGTGGCCTTCACACTTAACTCACAAATTCATATTATGTTACAATGCAATAAACATTTATGTATATGATATATTAATTATAATGTGTTTTTCCCCTTCACTACAGACACTGAACAGCACCAGGAGGAGGTGGACAACATTTTGCGGGAGATATTCCTAACCCTATTTTATTTAAATATTCTTTTTTTACGTTTGGAGGCCCTCATTTAATTTATTTTTATTCCCCCCCCCTTATTATGTTTGTACGAAATAAACGTTTTTGTTGAGTTAGAAGTTGGCTGTGTTTTTAATCATAAATATGTTATAGGGTTTGTAAGGGTAGGTACATACAGATGTGTAATGTAAGTTATATTTGTAATTTGAGGTGAGGGGTAACGATTGCTGTGTGAATGTGTTTGTTTTTTAGTTAAATAACACATAGTGAAAATGCATGAATGTTCGATTAAAACATCACACATAACATCAGGGTAGGTATACATGTTAAAAAAATCAGATCAAACTAAATATGGACATAATTTAGTACATACACACAAACACCAACATAAATTTATTTAAAAGTAAAAGCAATGTGGGGACACATAGATAGTGATTAAAATGCCACATTAGAACATAACAAATATACATGTAATGAGGGTTAAAATGTTGTTTTATTAGGGTCTTTATTAAGGTAGACAATTGAGTTAATAGAAAACAATAATTGAATAACAATTAGAATAATTAATTAATTGTCTGAATTTTAGTTGAAAGGCAAGATTTGCAGGTCCATACATGTGAAGGGTATGCCAGCGTACACGGACGTACGCTCACTCTCACGAGCAGTGACATAAGCTGAGTTTTCCATTGAAAACAATAGCGACCCGTCCGTGCAAGCTGGCGTACGCTCAGATAGCCGCAAGAAGTCGGTGGGAAGACGGACGAGAGACGTCCGTAAACGGTGGCGTACGCTCTGTTGTACGCCAGTTGTCGGAGTGTAAGGGCTGGGCCGTCCGTGTACGTTGGCGTACGCTCAATTGTACGCCACTCCCCTTTGACGTTGTTTCTGGCCGTACGTATGCGCCTGAGTTGTGGGTGGACTTAACCCCAACGGCCGCGTACGGAGAGCGTACGCCAATATGGAACGTACGCACGTTTGGCCGCTCCGATCAGAATAACCTCCTAAATCTCCTAGCAATGAGCATGTGGGTAAGTGGCACTTATATGGCATAATATGTATTGGGCATCACCGGTATGTGGCGTCATGTGTAATGGGCATTACGGTGTGTGGTCTAATGTGTAATACCACGCCCTTTTTTGTGATGGAATGCCTCCTTGCCCTTAGGGATGCAATATTGTTCAATCACAAATAAATATTGAACTTCGGGCAGGAAAATTATACAAAAGTCACGCAATCATGTGGGGCAGCGGCCCAGGCGATGCCCCAATGGAAACACCCAGGGTATCATGGGCATTCCCATGAGAACGCTGGTCATTCCCATGCAAATCATCACTGGATGTCAGCTGCCTGTCCACTTACTGCCAAGCGTGCACGTATTTCTAAGTGACCTGAGAGTCACTTACAGTAGATATGCATGCACCTTTGACATAATTCGATTATCGGCGACCATCAAATGATGTGAATGGTTCCCCAGAGCCTGCAATTGGATGTTTATGTTAAACATCCATTTACAAGCAGTGCAGGAGAACCCGCGCTTCAAGGGGGGGTGGGGTGGGGTGGAAGGACAGCATGACATTCGCCAGGGTGAGGACTGGTGGACTCGCAAAGCTGAGAAGAATAACCCCCTAAATGTAACCAATTTATAATTTGTTAAGTTCAGTATAGGAGGTAACCCTTTTAACCCTATTATAGTTCAAGGAGTGCAGTAAGCACTATTTTTGGGGTGTTACAAGATACTGCTGCCTGCTAGTTTGTCATACAAATATGGCTGGCAGGTTGGGCTCAATTGTACACCCTAGGGATTTGGAAAGAATAGTTGGTATCTGCTGTCTGAGACCTAATTTGCAGAAGTCATGGTTAGTAATTACCAGTGCATGACATCTGGAACAATAGATCATAGATGAGAGTACTCTGATGGAGCATGTAGTGAGTATCAGAGAGCAAACGATACCTCTGCAATCTAATAGGCTCCTTTCTACCATGTGTCTGCTTTCTACCATGTGTCTTCTTTCTACCATGTGTCATAGGACATTGACGGGAGAACGATATCGCTCATCTCCCCATCAGTGTGCTATGACATTGTTATGGTCGACCTTATTGGTATTATTATATATGTATTTTTTGACTGTCTGGTAGATAGACGTGTAATTACAGTCTTTGTATCTAATCATGTGGTAATAAACATTTGATATTTAATATACAATTCCCTACACCTACACAGTGATACATAATCCTTGATATTACATGAGTCAGCATGGACAGGTCAACATGTAAAATCTAAGTCACATATCTAAAACATTTCATGTATTGAGATTGTTTTTATTGTTACTATGTATTTGACTGCTGTATAGACTGTTGAATTGACAATTGTATATTGTGTTGTCGTCGTTCATCAAATGATTTGGAACTTTTCTTTTACTCGTGGTTAGTGGTTGGGTGAAGCCATTTATTGTCAAACAACTGTGTTTACTAATTTTAAATCATAATGACAACAGAAACTACCCAAATAACCCTGATCAAAAGTTTACATACCCCAGATCTTAATACAGTGTATTGCTCCCTCTAACATCAATAACAGCTTGAAGTCTTTTGTGGTAGTTGTGGATGAGGCTCTTTATTTTCTCAGATAAAGCTGCTCAAAAAAAAAAGCCTCCAGTTCCTGTAAATTCTTGGGCTGTCTTTTATGAACTGCACGTTTGAGATCTCCTCAGATTGGCTCAATGATAATGAGGTCAGGAGACTGAAATTGCCACTCCAGAACTTTCACTTTATTCTGCAGTAGACAGGTCGATTTGGCCTTGTGTTTTGGATCATTGTCATGTTGGATTGTACAAGTATGTGCCATGCACAGCTTCCAGACTGATGAGTGCAAATTTTCCTCCAGTATTTTCTGATAACATGTTGCATTCACCTTGCCATCAATTTTGACCATGTTTCCAGTGCCTTTCCATGTTTCACAGTAGGAATGGTGTACCTTTCCTCATAGGCCTTGTTGACTCCTCAAATGTAACATTTATGGTTGTGGCCAAAAAATTTAATTTTGGTCTCATCACTCCAAATGACTTGGTTCCAGAAGTTTTTTAGGCTTGTCTCTGTGCTGTTTGGAGTATTGTAAGTGGGATGCTTTGTGGCATTTGCATAGTAATGGCTTTCTTCTGGCTACTTGACCATGCAACCCAATTTTCTTCAAATGCCTCCTTATTGTGCAAACAACCAAACCCCTTTTTTTCAGAGAGTCATGTATTTTAGCTGAAGTTATTTGCAAAATTGTCTTTGAATCCCAAACATTTTTCCTAGCAGTTGTGGCTGAAATTTTTGTTGGTCTACCTGACCATGTTGACCTAATTTTCTACTACTTAAGTAGAGTTTGAACACTGCTGATTAGCATTCTCAATTGATTGGATATCTTTTTATATCCCTTCCCTGTTTTATACAGTTCAATTACCTTTTCCCGCAGATCCTTTGACAATTCTTTTGTTTTCCCCAATGACTCAGAATCCAGACATGTTAGTGCAGCACTGGATGAAAGATGCAAAGGACTTTCAGGAGACCAGAAACTCACTGACCTTTTATACACACACAATAATTACAAGCAAACAGATCACAGGTGAGGATGGTTACCTTTAGAGGACATTCAAACCTGTTTGTATAAACTTGTGTGCATGTTATCAGGCCAAAATCACCAGGGTATGTAAACTGTTGATCAGGGTAATTTAGGTAGGTTCTGTTGTCATTATTTAAAAAGAGTAAACACAATTGTTTGACAATAAATGGCTTCACCCAACCACTAACCATGAGTGAAAAAGTTTGTGAGTTATCATTCATATTCTCTGACAAATGGCCAGAAAATCACAAATTCTGCTAGGGTATGTAAACTTATGAGCACAACTGTATCAAATAAAAGCTACATTTTAACGAAAGAGTTCCCCAGAATAATTACGGTATATAGAAAAGAAGAACTGATCATCTGAGGCAAACAGTTGCACTGAGAACCAGCACTGTGCATGCATGCAAAATCAAAATACATATTGATAATTGCAGTACTCACTAAACAGATGCTAGACAAAAAGTGTAAAAGACGACTTGTCACTTGGGATGTTGATTGCACCATTCATAGTTCATAGAAATCTGTTACATACTACTAGCTTTGGGGGCTTAAAAGTGCTTCATCCATGCAAAACAAGTGAGCACAACAAGTCTTAATGATTAAATGGAAACTCTGAACAGATACTGAGAAATGAATGCAAGAAAAGATAAATGTTACTACAGGTCGAGTATCCCGTATCCGAACATCCGTTATCCGAATTATTCCGAAATACGGACATTTCAGAAAGTGAAAAAAATTTTTTTTTTTGCTAAAAACTCACTGGGGACATTTGTAACAGCATCACTGGGGACATGATATGTAACTGGCACTATATATGTGCAAGAAAATGATTGCTTGGCATTCAAATTTAGTGCTGAGATAGTACACACATTTTGTTTCACGTTTTGAAACCTTGTTTTTTGAACAATTAAAATATATTTGTGTGTATTTTATGTGGTAATAAAATATATTTGTGTGTATATTATGTGTTTATACAGCATACATGCAAGAAACTTCAAAATACATCATTGAAATATTAAAATATTCCAAAATACGGAATAATCCGTTATCCAAAATTCTCCTGGTCCCGAGCATTTTGGATAAGGGATACTCAACCTGTATATAGTTGTTGCTTTCTTAGAAAAAGAACATATGCAAAATTAAGAGCATATGAAAAATGACCCCCAGGATATAATTTAATTAACCTATATTTAGTTGTCCAGACTAAACAAGATAATAATAAAATAATAATAATAATAATAATAATAATAATAATAATCATAATAATATTAATAATAATAATAATATAGACCTCTTTCTTAACAGTATTCAAGGTACTTCACAGACATAACACAATACACATAATTCATCTGAGGCAACCATCTGAGGTGCACCGCAAAGGTTGTTGCTGGCAGGGTGTGCAATTGGTGGAGATACATATTACAGATATAGCACTCATTGTGGCTGTAGTATGCTGTAAGAAGAAAAAAATAAAGCACATTGGGGCAGATGTATTATAGCAGCGCTTATCGTGCCGCTATAATACTTCCTGCTTCACCTCATTAGCGAGGCAAAGCAGGAGGGGAGACTGGCAAGATGTATTAACATCTTGTATGAGCGCTAACTCCCCCCTCTGGCGATGTCCCCTCCTGGAGATATGTCCCCTACACTGTGATAGAGCTCCCTGTTCCCCTCCGTCCAGCCAGCAGAAAGAAACAGTAGCAGATGAGCCAATTCCCCCTCGCGCATTACATACCGCCACCGCACATTAACTGCAACGCCAATGCCACCACAGCCACCACCCCCCCTGCTCCCGGGCCGGAATCAAGTCCCAATCCTCCCCTGTGTTGGAAAACATCCCTTAAATTGGTCTAATTGCTGGTCAGTTGGAGTACTGATAGTCAGAAGACCAACAGCAGGAATCTGGAGGCCAGAATCCCAACACATCCCAGAGGTAAGTACAGTACAGTGGTTTGGGAGTGAGGTGAGGGGGAGATAGAGTCAGGTTGCAAAAGTGGTAGTTTATATTTAAGCCTAAAATTAGGGGAGGGGAAAACTTAACAAGCTGTTTCAGGATTCTGACTAATGGGGTTCCATTGTCAAGAACAGTGTTGTATATAATATTTGAATATTTTAAATTCTGATATTTACTTCCCCTATCAGGGTCGTAACTAGATATTCATAGGCCCCATGGCAAAGGTTTGTAAGGGCTCCCTATTTAGCAACTGACGGTGATTAATGTATGTAAAACATATTACTTATACAGTAAAGATGGGCCCTATAACAGCTGCATCCCTTGCACCAATGGTAGTTACGCCCTTGTCCCCTACAGTATGTTAGTTTTATAAAGGGACAAACATTAAAATACCAACTCTGTCTTAATGTTTTCTTCTCACATTTTCTAGTAAATAGTAAAAACCATAGCAGTCATGTTTGGGCTGGTGACTTTTAAGCTGTATTCACTTAAAAGGAAAATACAATATAACTGGTAGCATAAAACGATTGCATGAAAAGATCTACAGTATATAATACCTGTGAAGTTACTGTATAGCATTCTAGTCTCTTATATATTAGGTACAGGAGAGATTACTCAGAATTGTATAGAACTTCTTTTTATTCATCTGCTTTCCTGCTGGTCCTAAACACTGCGGCAGTTGTAATAGAACATGGTCAGTCAAATAGCATTTTAGAATACAACTACTACATGTTTACTACTTTGTGTTACAGCAGGTGACCTGGTAAGCTGGATGTGTGCTGATTGAACTGAAATTCAACATTAAATATTGCACAATCATATTTTTATATTTTACAATTTTAAAGTTTCTTTTGATGAAAAAAACATTATATTGGATCTGTTTATTGTTTATTGTAGATTAAACTCATGATCCACAAATACAACAGATGTGGACCCAATGTGCCAAAAGCACTTGGGGCCTTATTCTAGTTCACTCTTAGAGGTAAATTCCTTCTCAAATGGACAAAACCATGTGCACTGCAGGTGGGGCAGATGTAACTTGTGCAGATAGAATTAGATTTGGATAGTGTTTTTCTTCAAAGTGAGATCTATATTGCAGTGTAGAAATAAAGCAGTCAGTTAGTATCCCTGCACCGAAACAAAATAACTAACTCAAATCTAATTCTATCTGCACCTGTTACATCTGCCCCCTTGCAGTGCACATGGTTTTGTCCATCTGAGAAGGAATTTGCCTCTTAGAATGAACTAGAATAAGGCCCTTGGTGTTGGATATCCAGGAGCGTCATGCTAATGAAATTGTATGGCTATTGTATGACAAAAAATAGGCATTGCCCAGAGTAATCCACAAGTTGTTTGCCACTGGCTTTTCTCACTAAGCAGTTGCTAGCAGGAGAGTGGTTGTATACAGGCTAAGATTAGTTACTTATAATAACTAAAGAACAAAATTGGAATAGTAGTCCAAGAAAAGTGGAACAAAGCTTTATATATTGTAAGAAAGCCAATAGTCCTTTGGCACATTTCCCAAAGTCCTTTATGCATTACTAGGCAAAACTCATTGTTTGTACAAACATATATACCTGTTACACAGTATACGATATTTACAAGTGAAAAAGCTAGTGATTGCTGCCAACATGTCTGCCTGTTTACTGTCTATTGCATAAACTGGAAAGGAGGCTGATGTGACACCAAATTATGCAACAAAATAGCCACTTTATTCAGACTATATAGCAATATTCAACCCGATTTGTCAATACACCTAAACCTACATTTTAGTATGCCAAAATGTATTCCATCACAAATCAATGACCTTATTCTGGTCCGTTCGCAGGCCCGCATGAGTTCGCATGGGGCCAATTTTTTTAGCATTGGTCGCTGGGTGAACGCACCCATGCTTGCAAACAGAGGGTGGCGGGGGGGGGGGGGGGGGCGGAATGGCCCATTAGTATATGGGAACATCCAGCGTTTCATGGGCGTTCCCATGAGAACGCTGGGCTTTCTCATGCTAATGCAACCGTGACGGACATGTGGGAGGTGGACAGCTGACATCACCGGATGTCAGCTGCCCGCCCACTTCCCCCCAAGCAACACACATATGTAAGGCTGCTCAGCGCAACCTTACATATGTGTGCACCTTCCACATCTTTCGATGGTCGCCAACCATCGAAAGATGGGAGGGTCCCAGTGGCATGCAAATGGAAGTTTATGTAAAACATCTATTCGCAGCCAGTGCGTATGTGCCTTGCGAATAGTGGGCCAGTGTACCAGCATTCACAAGGTGGGATCTGGGTAACTCATAAGAAAACGAATTTGCATCTGAGAGAATACCCCCTTAGTGCATGTGTCTCATCATACATATGCTCAGCAGGACTGTGAGTCAGAAGACAGACGCAACAGCCATAGCCTGAATCACCTTTAAAAAACTAATCGTTAGAGGTTCATTTGCAAAACAACACATTTATATTTATGTGGGTTCAGTGGCGGATTCAGGGGGGGGGCACCCGGGCACGTGCCCCCCTGTCATTTCATTTTGTAGCAGAGGACCAGGGCTTTCCAACGAGCCCAGCCCCGTGTCTCTAGCCCCCCGGGAACCAGAGATATCGCCTGGCAAAGCTGTAACGTTTTTTCCCCATAGGATAATATGGGACCCGTCAATTCCGACCCCCACCCGGTTCCGACGGCTGCCAGTTCCCCCCCTGGCATCACAGAAGCTTGTGATTGATCTCATTCAATTCCAAATCGCTGGCCCTTCAATAGAATACCAGGCTGGTTCATATCGGTCAATCGGTTCCAGAGATATTACGTGTAAACTCATTTTTTTCTTTTTGAAATGTAATTTCATGGCTGTTGTACTAGGGCAGAGGCGTAGGGAGGGCGGAGCCACCGGAGCTCATGCTCCGGGCGCCGATTGGTGGAATGGTGCCGCCGGCCCGCCCCCCCCCAGCGCAAATGATCCCTGCAAGTATCATACACTATCTAACGGCGGGCAGCGTGTGCCGGCGGCTGCACTGCCCGGCGCCTGCCTCCTGCCCTGCTCACCCGGTGGTCCCTGCCGCCAAGTGTCACAGACGGTGAGGCCGGGCGGCTGACTCACTCCTCTGTCCTCTCTAAATTGCTGCTGTGCTGCTGTTCGGTCTGACTTCCGAGCAGCACTCCAGACTCTTCCCAGTGTCACCAGCCTGGAGGAGAAGGTTTTCTGCTGCCATCTGTGCTGCCCTGTTATCTTATTATTCAAGGTGGATGTCTTTTTTTTTCTTTTTACAGCTAATTAATGATGTTACTAAACATAGTAATAAACTTGGGGTTTGGGGGATTCGTGGGACCCAGGGGAGGGGAGGGGGGGGGGCGTTACAGTGTCTTATATAGCACAGCAGATTCCGTTACAGTGTCTTATATAGCGCAGCAGATTCAGTTACAGTGTCTTATATAGCGCAGCAAATTCCATTACAGCGTCTTATATAGCGCAGCAGATTCCGTTACAGTGTCTTATATAGCGCACCAGATTCTGTTAGTGTCTTATATAGTGCAGCAGATTCCGTTACAGTGTCTTATATAGCGCAGCAGATTCAGTTACAGTGTCTTATATAGAGCAGCAAATTCCGTTACAGCGTCTTATATAGCGCAGCAGATTCCGTTACAGTGTCTTATATAGTGCAGCAGATTCCGTTACAGTGTCTTATATAGCACAACAGATTCCGTTACAGTGTCTTATATAGCGCAGCGGATTCCATTACAGTGTGTTATATAGCACAGCAGATTCCGTTACAGTGTCTTATATAGCACAACAGATTCCGTTACAGTGTCTTATATAGCGCAGCACATTCAGTTACAGTGTCTTATATAGCGCAGCAAATTCCGTTACAGCGTCTTATATAGCGCAGCAGATTCCGTTAGTGTCTTATATAGTGCAGCAGATTCCATTACAGTGTCTTATATAGCGCAGCAGATTCAGTTACAGTGTCTTATATAGCGCAGCAGATTCTGTTACAGTGTCTTATATAGTGCAGCAGATTCCGTTACAGTGTCTTATATAGCACAACAGATTCCCGTTACAGTGTCTTATATAGCGCAGCAGATTTAGTTACAGTGTCTTATATAGAGCAGCAATTTCCGTTACAGCGTCTTATATAGCGCAGCAGATTCCGTTACAGTGTCTTATATAGTTAAGCAGATTCTGTTACAGTGTCTTATAAACAGTATTTCAAATGTAACATGCCAACACATGTTAGCCACGCCCCCAATTCATTACCGAGGGGGAGGGGGGCGCGAAATATGCCCTTGCTCCGGGCACCATGGCACCTAGCTACATCGCTGTACTAGGGACTAGGCTGGTGTAAAAGGGGCCAACCTGGGAATGCATTTTCTGGTGTGAAAGGGGTATTATTTCAAATAGCCTGGACCTGCAGTGCTCTGAATACAGCCAGGCTCTGCCACTGTCAGTGGCTATCACTTCTGCCTGGCGGCTGTCCCCCATTTACCGCGAGCATGTATTCCCCTTGGCAATGAACATGTAATCCCACATGGCAATGAGCATGGAACCTCTGGCAATGAACATGGAACCCTTGGCAATGAGCATGTAGATAAGCAGCACTTATGTAGCATAATTTTTAATAGGCATTATGGTGTTTGACATAATACATAATGGATATAATGGCATGTAATTTAACGTGTAATGGACATTATGGTGTAAATGTTTAAGACCGCACCTTTGGTGGACAATGTTCCTGTTTATGAAACGTATTGTGAATTTTGGCTTAATCTGTGTGGCATTATGTGAATTTTGGCTCAATCCGTGTGGCATTATGTGAATTTTGTCACAATCCGTGTGGCATTATGTGAATTTTGTCTCAATACATGTGGCATTATGTGAATTTTGGCTCAATCCGTGTGGCATTATATTTATTTTGGCTCAATCCATTTGGCATTATGTGAATTTTGGCTCAATCCGTGTGTTATTATGTAAATTTTGGCTCAATCCGTGTGGCATTATGTGAATTTTGACACAATCCATGTGGCACTATTTGGATTTTGGCTCAATCCATGTGGCATTATGTGAATTTTGGCTCAATCCATGTGGCGTGATGTGAATTTTGACACAATCCATGTGGCATTATTTGAATTTTGGCTCAATCCGTGTGGCATTATGTGAATTTTGGCTCATTCCATTTGGCATCATGTGTAAGGGGCAAGTATAATGGGGTCTAGTATTTTGTTGCATAATGTGTAGAAGTTGTATATGGTGTTGTACACTACACTCAAGGACATGCCCCCTGTTGAGTGGCCACACCACATTTTCCGGAGCGTGCCTTCGGCGCGCGCAAAACTACATCCTTCACTTTTGTCACCATGGTGGGCAGCGGCGTAGCTACGTTTTGGGCGCCCCCCCGCCGTTAGGGGGGGGGGCGCCCCCCTCCACCCCGCTAAGCACCCCTACCCCCCCCTGCCCCGCCGCCGCACCTGCAAACCCCCCCTCAATCCCCCACAGCCTTACCTATCGCGCTGGTCCCGGCGGCTCCATTCTTCTGCTGGGGACCACCAAAAAATGGCCGCCCCCATACAGCAGACAGTTTCAGAGAACTGTGTGCTATATGGGGGCGGCCATTTGCTGGTGGTCCTCGGCAGAAGAACGGAGCCGCCGGGACCAGCGCGATAGGTAAGTCTGCGGGGGATTGGGGGGTTAACTATAGCACCGCAGCCCCCGGCGCCCCCACATGCACAGCGCCCCCCCCCCCCCCCCGCGTATAGTTACGCCCCTGATGGTGGGCCTGCGTACTTTAAATGCCAGGGCCTATTTTTAATCCCATTCCCACCCTCTCTCTGCCGCTCTCTTAGCATGTACACTGGCACCACTAACACCGCCCCACCACCTAAACCCTCTTTTATCATGGTGCCCCCCCTGTCATTTTATCCTGGATCCGCCCCTGTGTGGGTTTTGAGTACTCTGCATAACAAATGTATACTGTACATACCAGGAAGCCATCATTCTGTTATTTGTCTCATGTCAAACTTCTCATGAAGAGATGACTGACTAAGGATAAATACATTGTGACACAAGCCATAACAGACAGCCACAACACTTGTATGTTGTTTTACATCAAACATTACCTGCACATTCACAGAATAGACATTGTGTATATGTCAGATGAGATCAAAGTACAACTTTATGGTATAAACTTCACTCGCCGTGTTTGGAGTAAAATAAGAAAGATTAGTGTCATCCCAAAAACTCCAAACTCACTGTTAAGTATGGGGGTGGAAACATCATGTGTTGGGGTTGCTTCTCTGCAATGGGGACAGGACGACTGATCCGTATTAAGGAAAGGATGAATGGGGCCATGTATCATAAGATTTGTATTCCCTTAGTAAAAGCATTGAAGATGGAACGTGGCTGGGTCTTCCAGCATGACAATGACCCCAAACACACTGCCCAGGCAAGTAAGGAGTGGGTCTGTAAGAAGCATTTCAAGGTTCTGGAGTGACCTAGGCCAGTCTCCAGACCTCAACCCAATCAAAGAAAATCTGGGGAGTGAGTTAAAAGTCTGTGTTGCCCAGTGACAGCCTCAAAACTTGACAGATCTAGAGATCTGCATGGAAGAGAGGGTCAAAATACCTACTACAGTGTGTGCAAACTTGGACAAGAACTAAAGGAAACATTTGACCTCTGTAATTGCCAACCGAGGCTATATCCCCCTACCCCCTCCCCGTCCTACGTGAAACTACTTCTTCCCCCTCGCATATGTCACAGCATGATCAGTATGTGAGAAACAAGATGGTAGCTAAGTTTTTCCACAAATATATTAAACAGCATAAATATGGTATTTGAATGCCCTCCTACTAAACAGGCCTTGCCTGCACAGGAACTCGGGGACAGATTAAATGATGTCTGAGTTTGGCAGTTGGGTGGAATGCAGGCCAATCAGAAATGTTTTTTCTACAAGGTAAAGCCATGCCTTGTAAATAATTGTCCCTTTTAAAAAAGGTGTGCGTTCAACCGGTATCCCGCTCGGCCGCCGAACTTCATTACATCAGGCCCCAAGTAAAGGTCCACATACATTATGCGATTTGGGCACCATTTTGCCCGATTCGGATGAACCAAATCGGGAAAACCGATTTTGCCCGATTTGAACCGTGAAATCGTCCCAAATCGCATATGGAGACATCCCCTGTGACCCGATGCGCGGCCCCGTGCACATCGGATCAGAGTCGGGAGGTCGGATGGGCTGCACATAACATTTGTCAAATCTTATGTGCTGCCAGGAGCTGTGCTCCCCCGCAACGGGGGACCTACCAGAGCCGGGAGGAGGGATCAGGCGCAGGGAGCCGGGCAGAGGAGGAAGCCGCTGCCATCAGCGGAAGCAGGGGGGCAGCGCAGAGTACCAGGGAGCCGGGCAGGAGAAGATGCTGCAGCGGCAGCGCGAGTGGCTAGAGCAGCAGCAGAGCACTTCCAATAAAAAAGCCTATACAAACGCATAGGAAGCCATTGATTGGCTGAGACCTCTCTCAGCCAATCAGCGATTGGTTGAGACCTCTCTCAGCCAATCGCTCATTGGCTGAGAGAGGTCTCAGCCAATCAATGGCTTCCTATGCATTTGTATGGACTTTTTCTGTTTTTGGAAGTGCTCTGCTGCTCCCGTCACTCACGCTGCTGCTGCAGCATCTTCTTCTGCCCGGCTCCCTGGTACTCTGTGTGAAGGAATAATGTGAAGGAATGGCATTGGCGATAAAAGTGAATTGTGACATCCTCTACTCCACAGTAATTAATGTACATTTTAGCCCTATTGTTCCCTATGTATGTCTGTATTTCCCAGGACTTTATTCATGTAAGCATTATACCATTGATACCATTTGCCCGTGCCCTTACAGGAAAAGGGTTATCATAAACTGTCCTCCCAAAAGGCAATCTATTTACAGGAAAGAGATAGCAGAGGAACCATCTCCACAGGGGGGTTTACAATTCTTTGTAAACCTCTGGGCTCTAGCAGACTTTGTGGAACCAGACACAGCAGGGGTTGGGAGCAGCAGTTGGACAACTGTGGATTGAAGGTGGGATATACCTTATGCTTGAATCCACCAATCAGGAACTTGGGCAACCCCACAGATGATGCGATCACCGTGGGAATTTGAAATGTTTTAAAAAGTGTTTTTTGGTCAGACCAGACAGAGCTGAAGGAGAAGAGAGGAGGAAGGAGGTTAGTCGCAGTCTTAAGGTTCAGAGGTATGCTCTACCTGTGTCTTGTGGAACGCCTCATCCTCGCTTCTGTGGAGTTGCCAGTGTTTTGTGGACTTATACAGTTTTCTGCTATCACAGCTGTGTGGATAAGTGATAGTTTGCCCTGTGGAACTGATCTGGGACTGTGACTATACAAGGACTGTCTGTTTGGGCCTGCTACCTGAATATCTTTCTACTCTGCAATTTACCTTTGCCACTGTTTATTGTCTATTTGTGCGTGCTGTGGAAAATAAACCGTTCTTCTGGTTTCATCTGCTCGGTGTCTGAGTGATTGAAGAACTCGTATCCTCACATTTGGCGGCAGCAGCGGGATCACTCAGACACCAACCTTCGAGCAACGAGTCATAAACACCTCAGGGAATGGATCCAGCACCACTATGCTACCGATACAGCAAAAAGGATCAACTGCAGGATCTGTGCCGTACGAGGCAGATTGAGTTTGAGGCATTGGACACCAGAGCGGCATTAATGGCAAAGCTGGCACAATGGGACCAAGAACACCCTGGACAGGAGGACGATGAGGACCCCGTCCTAGAGCGGAACGAGGTGCAGGGGGCCAACAGGACAAATGCTTCAGGGGCTGCGCTGCCTGTTGGAAATGCAGATCAGTTGCAGGACTTGCTGGCAGCTCTGGGACAAGGAGCCTCAGTTTTGGGAGCTGCATTGGGGTTGCAGTCCTCTATACCCACTACGGCAGCATCAGTAAGCCAGGTGGCCAGGCTGAGATATAATGACATCCCACCTTTTGATGATGCCGGTTCGGATATTGATACCCATTTGCAGATGTTTGAATCTGTTATGACTTTGCATGGAATTGAGGCAGCAGAGTGGCCTCGATTTCTGTTCCCCAGTCTGAGAGGAAGGGCTCTGGAAGCATTCCATGCCCTGAGCCCAGAGCAGGTGCTGGTATATGAGGAGGTACGGAGTGTCCTGCTTGCTAGATATGCGGCGACTGCTGAATCATACCGTGTGAAGTTTCGCACCATAACCCGAAAAGGCGATTCTTCATTTACAGAGTTTAATAACCTGTTGCGGAGGAACTGTGATAAGTGGCTGTCCGTGAAGCAGGCCCTTACTGTAAAAGATATTAAAAATGCTTTTATCTTGGAGCAGCTGCTGAACAAGATGCCTCTTGAGATCAGAGAGTGGGTAGCAGATCGGACCCCTACCACCCCCGAGAAAGCGGCACAACTAGCGGACGAGTTCACAGCTAACAGGCCTCGGTGGAGAGGGGCCAACATCGAGGAAAAGACCAATCTCCGACGGGCCCAGCCAGATCGGGATCTACCGACGGCCCCCCAACGCCCAGCTCCACAGCCCCCCAACCCCCGGCCTTGGGGACCCGAGCTACCAGGAGCCCGTCGCTGCTACAACTGTGACAAGGTGGGTCATGTCCACCGAGATTGCCCCCGGGGAAGAGGACCATTTCCAGGTGCCCGACATGCCTTGCCTCGAGTAGCTGTGTGCCAGGAACCATCATTTGGGGGAGGGGGAGGGGGAGGGGAGTACTGTCCTGATGCGCCAGAGGCGGAGGAAGTAGTATACCAGGTGGAGGTGGTAGCAGCTATTGGAAAAGCCACCCCGGATAACATGAAGCCACATCTACAGCCTGTAAAAGTTAATGGGAAGGAACTGCAGGGGTTAAGAGATTCGGGTGCCTCCATCACCCTTATCCGCCCAGAATTAATCCCCCCCTGCCAACTACTGAAGCAACGGAAAATTAAGATCTCCATGGCAGGGGGGCAGATCACTGTCATCCCCATGGCCCGGGTACACTTGGATTGGGGTCAGGACTCTGGGGAAGTGAACGTGGGACTTCTGGAAGGGCTCCCCACCCATGTTATTCTAGGAAATGATTTGGGTGGTGGATTGGCCAGTTGTTTCGTGGGAGCTATCACCCGGAGCCAGTCACAGGCTGGAGAGATAGCACCTGAGGGCCCTCTCCTGCCAGCACCAGGAATTACTGCTACAGCCCCTGAGCCACCGCCGGTGAGTAACATGGTACCAGACTTGCTTGACTGTGACGTGAATCTGGGGGAGGTAGATAGAGTGGAATTTAGGGAAGCCCAACAAACAGATCCGTCCCTAGCTAGCCTCCGCAGGGCGGAGTGATTGGGGAACTCAGGAGGATCGCATTCAGTGGGAGGAGGGGAGACTGTACAGGGTGCCAGCAAAAGCAGACCCATTAGAGCCCGAAGTCCCTAGGAAACAGTTAATTGTTCCCCAGCAGTACCGTGCGCGATTGCTAGCACTTGCCCATGATATCCCCTCAGCAGGCCATTTAGGGATTCGTAAAACCCGGGCCCGACTGCTGCGGCACTTCTTCTGGCCAGGGATAAACCAGGAGGTAAGACAGTATAGAGAGTCATGTGGGGTCTGTCAATGCCTCGGGGGACCCCCACGTCGTGTCCCCCTACAACCCATGCCTGTGATCAGTGAGCCATTCAAGAGAGTGGCCATGGACATTGTTGGGCCTTTTAAGAAACCGAGCAGAACAGGAAAGAAATACATACTGACTGTGGTTGACTATGCGACTAGGTACCCAGAGGCGGTGGCGCTGGCATCCATAGATGCTGAGCATATTGCCCAGGCTCTCATGGATATCTTTAGTCGTGTGGGATTTCCCGAAGAAGTGGTCACCGACCAAGGTGCGCAATTTCAAGGGGACTTACTGCAGACCATATGGGCCAAATTTGGGGTCCATCCCTTTCGCACTACTGCCTATCACCCCCAAACAAACGGATTGTGTGAGCGATTTAATGCGACCCTTAAGCAGTTGCTACGGGCATATGCTGAATCAGAGGGGGGAGACTGGGAGAAATCCTTGCAACAGCTTCTATTCGCATACCGCGAAGTAAGGCAAGATTCTACCGGGTTCTCCCCTTTTGAGTTACTATATGCCAGAAGGGTCCGGGGTCCTCTCGACTTAGTCAGGGAAAGCTGGGAAGGATCATTCCAGGAACCGGAGGTTCCGGTCTTAGAATATGTGGCCCAAATGAGGGAGAGACTGCAAAGGCTAATGCAGCTTGCGCATGACCATATGCTGGAGGCACAGGTAAGGCAGTGCCAGTATTACAACCAGCATGCACGTGAACGGGAGTTGGAAGTGGGTCAGAAAGTGATGGTACTGGTACCTGTACGAAAGCACAAGTTACAGGCGACCTGGGCAGGGCCATATACTGTAGTGGACCGACAGGGGCAGGTAGATTATATCATTGCCCTAGATCAAACCGGGAAGCGGGTGGGCACCTACCACATAAATAGATTAAAAAAATATGTCACCAGGGAAATAGGGGCTGTGGCAATCTGCTGCCCACCAATGGATGACCCAGAGACTGACCCTATCCCTGACATTCTGGCAGCAACCAAGAAGGATGTGGGGGTGGAGGCCGTGCCCATAGGCACACAGTTAACTGAAACCCAGACCCGACA
The DNA here is from genome assembly GCF_055691185.1 of Crinia signifera. Taxonomy (NCBI): domain Eukaryota; kingdom Metazoa; phylum Chordata; class Amphibia; order Anura; family Myobatrachidae; genus Crinia; species Crinia signifera. Next base: position 290,290,626 of record NC_139218.1, on the reverse strand, counting down.
AATGAGGGAGGTTTTGGAGCTAGTGGGGCCTCAGTTCACTAGCAGGCCGGGACGCACTCATGTAGCAGCCCATCATGTAGACACCGGAGCAACTCGGCCCATTAGGCAACCAGCATATCGGCTGAATCCCGAGGTTCTCAATATGATGAAAAAAGAGGTAGACGAAATGCTGGCGCTTGGGGTCATTGTGCCATCAAATAGTCCCTGGGCCTCCAGCGTGGTCTTAGTGCCCAAGAAGGATGGGAGTACACGCTTCTGCGTGGACTATAGGAAGCTGAATGAGGTGACAGTGACAGACGCATACCCCATGCCCCGGGTAGATGAGCTGTTAGACAGGTTGGGGATGGCTCGCTATGTGTCCACCCTGGACCTTAGCAAGGGGTACTGGCAGATACCCCTTACCAGAGAGGCACAGGAGAGGTCAGCGTTCAATACCCCATTTGGGCTTTTTGAATTTACTGACATGCCCTTCGGGATGAAGAATGCCCCTGCCACCTTCCAGCGTACAGTAGATCGCATACTGACAGGGTGTCAGGAGTTTGCCCAGGCCTACCTGGATGATATAGCAATTTTTAGTGAGACCTGGGAGGATCATCTGCAGCATGTAGCCCAGGTTTTAGCAGAGATTAGCCAGGCAGGGTTGACAATCAGACCGGATAAGTGTCAGATGGGGATGGCAGAGGTGCTGTACCTTGGCCACAGGGTTGGGGGAGGCCGTATTCGTCCAGAACCAGCAAAAATTGAGGCCATTCTGAAGTGGCCTCACCCCACTAACCAAAAACAGGTACGTGCCTTCCTGGGCACAGCGGGGTACTATCGTAAATTTGTTCCTCAGTACAGCACCATTGCCAAACCACTGACTGACCTAACGACCAAAAAGTACACCCGAAACATTGACTGGACCCCTGACTGCGAGCAGGCTTTCTCCCAGCTTAAGGACATCTTGTCCCGGTCCCCAGTGTTAGCCGCCCCTGACTTCCGCCGGCGGTTCATTGTGCAAACAGATGCTTCAGCTTGTGGAATAGGAGCTGTGCTAAGTCAAATAGGGGAGGATGGGTGTGAGCACCCAGTTGCCTTTATTTCCCGAAAACTAGTTGCCCGCGAGATAGCCTACGCCACCATTGAAAAGGAGTGCCTAGCCATCGTCTGGGCACTAAAGAAGTTGCAGCCCTATGTGTATGGGCGTGAGTTTTCAGTGGTAACCGATCATAACCCCCTTAGTTTTCTACAACGTACAGCTGGAGACAATGGACGGTTACTGAGGTGGAGCTTAGCCCTACAACTGTACAACTTCTCTATTTCTCACAAAAAGGGTAAAGATCATGGAAACGCGGATGGCCTATCCCGTCAGCAGGAACCAGACCCAGTGCCACCTAACACCAGGAGACCAGCCCTTGCCATTACCCAGGACACCAGGAACATGGACTAAAATGTGGGGGAGGAAATGTGAAGGAATAATGTGAAGGAATGGCATTGGCGATAAAAGTGAATTGTGACATCCTCTACTCCACAGTAATTAATGTACATTTTAGCCCTATTGTTCCCTATGTATGTCTGTATTTCCCAGGACTTTATTCATGTAAGCATTATACCATTGATACCATTTGCCCGTGCCCTTACAGGAAAAGGGTTATCATAAACTGTCCTCCCAAAAGGCAATCTATTTACAGGAAAGAGATAGCAGAGGAACCATCTCCACAGGGGGGTTTACAATTCTTTGTAAACCTCTGGGCTCTAGCAGACTTTGTGGAACCAGACACAGCAGGGGTTGGGAGCAGCAGTTGGACAACTGTGGATTGAAGGTGGGATATACCTTATGCTTGAATCCACCAATCAGGAACTTGGGCAACCCCACAGATGATGCGATCACCGTGGGAATTTGAAATGTTTTAAAAAGTGTTTTTTGGTCAGACCAGACAGAGCTGAAGGAGAAGAGAGGAGGAAGGAGGTTAGTCGCAGTCTTAAGGTTCAGAGGTATGCTCTACCTGTGTCTTGTGGAACGCCTCATCCTCGCTTCTGTGGAGTTGCCAGTGTTTTGTGGACTTATACAGTTTTCTGCTATCACAGCTGTGTGGATAAGTGATAGTTTGCCCTGTGGAACTGATCTGGGACTGTGACTATACAAGGACTGTCTGTTTGGGCCTGCTACCTGAATATCTTTCTACTCTGCAATTTACCTTTGCCACTGTTTATTGTCTATTTGTGCGTGCTGTGGAAAATAAACCGTTCTTCTGGTTTCATCTGCTCGGTGTCTGAGTGATTGAAGAACTCGTATCCTCACACTCTGCACTGTCTCTCTGCACCCCCCACCCACTCTCTGGTCGCGGGCATATCCTCGCTGCTGTCCCCCGCTCCCAGTGTCCCTGCCGCTCCCCGGGAGTTGCATGTAGTAAATCGCATGCGATTTATCACATGCAAAACTTGGCACATGAAGTGCCATCGCATGTGATCCCACCCGGGGAGCTGCTGGGACAATCGGGTCTGACTTGTCCTTATGACAAGTCGGATAAAATGAGTAGTACATGCAATATCATGTTTGGAGATGACAGTATTGATTGGAAGTTTGTTCCTGGGCTGAATGAGACTTGCATAAGAATGCATTTTGTGATGTTACAAATTAAAAGTTGTGTTTGCCTGTATATGGGATATGCCTAGCAGTCGATATATTAGAATATCAATGCCTTACATTCCAAAGGAAGAAATCTCAACAGTGGTTAGGTAAGTAAACTTACCCTCCCCCTGCCCCCTAACCCTCCCTTCTAGCAGACTCATCTCATTGGAGGGGTTAAAGTGAGGGGGAACGGATTGGAACTGAGTTCCATCACCTCTAATGGTGAGGTGGAACATTTTAATCTCCACATTGGCCCTGCACAGTAATTCTCACAGAAAAGCATTCTAGTTTACAGGGGGATGCCAAATACCCTACCACTGGTCCTGTCTCTGCCTAATAGGGGGGAGGGGAGGGGGTGAAATTAGGTGGCATATAGAAATGAGTTCCCCACCTCTGCATGACCACTTTATGCCCTGTTCGGGGATAAGAGACATGTTTAGGGATTAGAGAAATGACAGAATAAAGTATATACTGAAGTGAGAATGTTAAATGAAAATGAAAGGGTAAAGAAGTTTAATTATTTCTCCATTGTAATATAAAATTATATTTCAACATTGCGTTGCTCTTTTTAGTAACATAAGAGTGAAGTAGCCATAAGCATATTTCTTGTTATTACAATTTCCTTATAGAGTTTTAATAGGCCTCATTCCATGAAATTTGCCTCGTAGCTTATTGTCTACTGTAAGAGAATATTTGAAATACTGTTGAAGAGTACTACTGCAATTATAAGTCCTGTCATTTTTGATTTACCAATGGCAAAATGGACAGTGAAGAAAAAAAATACATAGTGCATTAATTAATGTATAATTTAATTCATCTTAATTATGTTAGTTAGCAGCTTGCCTATCAGTGCACTTTACATTAAAATGGCATAACAGAAAAATATAAAATTATTTAAAAAAAACAGCCAAATATTTATTACATCCACGTTACCATCAAAAGTATATAGATAATTGAATGAGCACTTATCTTGTGGTGTGGTACAGGGCGGACAAATAGTAAATGTGTTGAAAGGAATGTTTTTGTGGTGTAGAATGAGGGGAAGGCTGAAGAGGTTAATGCTTTTGTTGTGGTTAGTGAATATAATACTGGAACGGTATAGTATGTATGTTTGGTCTATGATATGTAAATATCTGTGTCTAAACGCTATGTGTAGCAATTGTAATGTGCATGGATGTTATCAGATGAAGAAAAGCTGTAGCAGACCGGTTCAAGGGGACAAATCCATTTATTGAGTTATCACTATACTTCTCTGTGGTTGGTGGCAATAAGTGGCCATGGTCTGTTCTTTTAACCCCTTCCTGACACAGCCAGTTTTTGCCTTCCTGACAGAGCCCTTTTTTTCAAATCTGACATGTATCACTTAAGTGGGGATAACTTTTTTTTGCTTTTACTTATCCCAGTGATTTTGAGATTGTTTTCTCGTGACACATTGTACTTCAAATTAGTGGTAAATTTGGGTCGATACAGTCTGTGTTTTTTTGTGAAAAATACCAAAATGTCGTAAAAAAATGGAAAATTTAGCAATTTGCAAAATGTTAAATTTTCTGCTTGTGAGACAAATAATCATACCACTCAAAATAGTTAATAACTAACATAGACCATATGTCTACTTTATGTTTCCATCATTATTTCAACTTCCTTTTAATTTTTTTGGACACTAGGAGGCTTACAATATGAATAGCAAATTCTCAAATTTTCAAGAAAATTTCAAACACTGATTTTTTTAGGGACCAGTTCAGTTCTGATGTGACTTTGAGGGACTTGTATGTGAGACACCCCCATAAATGATGCCATTTCAAAAACTGCACCCCTCACAGTATTCAAAACAGCATTTTGGAAGTTTGTTAACCCTTTAGGTGTTTCACAGGAATTAAAACAAAGTGTAGGTGAAATTTCAAAATTTCATTTTTTTTGCAGATTTGCAATTTTAATACATTTTTCTAAGGAACACAGTAGATTTTACTAGAGAAATGTGACTAAAAATTGATTCCCCCAATTCTTTTGTTTTCATAAATATCCTATATGTGGCCCTAGTGTGCACGTTGACCAAACCACAGGCTTCATAATAGAAGGAGCACCTACTTGATTTTGGAGCCTCCTTTTTATGAGATTATTTTTTAGGCACCATGTAGGTTTCTAGGCACCATAAGATGCTAAAATTTAGGAACCCCCCCACAAGTGACCCCATTTTGCAAACTACACCCCTCAGGGAATTCATCTAGGGGTATAGTGTACATTTCAAACCCCCAGGGGTTTCACCAATTTTGGTACAACTGGGCTGTGAAAATGAAAAATTACATTTTTTTACACAGAAATGCAGTTCTGGCTCAAAATTTTTCATTTTCACAAGGAATGAAGGAGACAAAGCACCCCAAAATCTGTGCCCCAATTTCTCCAGAGTACGGCAATGCCTCACATGTGACCAAAAAATACCATTTGGGTGCATGGCAGGACTCAGAAGGGAAGGAGTGATTTTTGGATTTTGCAGCTCAGATTCTGGTGGAATGTTGGTGGGTGCTATGTCGCATTAGCAAGACCCCCCAAGCACCAATACAGTGGAACCCCCCCACAAGTGACCCCATTTTGCAAACTACACCCCTCAGGGAATTCATCTAGGGGTATAGTGTACATTTCAAACCCCCAGGGGTTTCACCAATTTTGATACAACTGGGCAGTGAAAATGAAAAATTACATTTTTTTACACAAAAATGCAGTTCTGGCTCAAAATTTTTCATTTTCAGAAGGTATGAAGGAGAAAAAGCACCCCAAAATCTGTGCCCCAATTTCTCCCGAGTACGGCAATGCCTCACATGTGACCAAAAAATACCATTTGGGTGCATGGCAGGACTCAGAAGGGAAGGAGTGATTTTTGGATTTTGCAGCTCAGATTCTGGTGGAATGTTGGTGGGTGCTATGTCGCATTAGCAAGACCCCCCAAGCACCAATACAGTGGAACCCCCCCACAAGTGACCCCATTTTGCAAACTACACCCCTCAGGGAATTCATCTAGGGGTATAGTGTACATTTCAAACCCCCAGGGGTTTCACCAATTTTGATACAACTGGGCTGTGCAAATTAAAAATTAATTTTTTTACACAAAAATGCAGTTCTGGCTCAAAATTTTTCATTTTCACAAGGAATGAAGGAGAAAAAGCACCCCAAAATCTGTGCCCCAATTTCTCCCGAGTACGGCAATGTCTCACATGTGACCAAAAAATACCATTTGGGTGCATGGCAGGACTCAGAAGGGAAGGAGTGATTTTTGGATTTTGCAGCTCAGATTCTGGTGGAATGTTGGTGGGTGCTATGTCGCATTAGCAAGACCCCCCAAGCACCAATACAGTGGAACCCCCCCACAAGTGACCCCATTTTGCAAACTACACCCCTCAGGGAATTCATCTAGGGGTATAGTGTACATTTCAAACCCCCAGGGGTTTCACCAATTTTGATACAACTGGGCTGTGCAAATGAAAAATTACATTTTTTACACAAAAATGCAGTTCTGGCTCAAAATTTTTCCTTTTCACAAGGAATGAAGGAGAAAAAGCACCCCAAAATCTGTGCCCCAATTTCTCCCGAGTACGGCAATGTCTCACATGTGACCAAAAAATACCATTTGGGTGCATGGCAGGACTCAGAAGGGAAGGAGTGATTTTTGGATTTTGCAGCACAGATTCTGGTGGAATGTTGGTGGGTGCTATGTCGCATAAGCAAGACCCCCAAAGCACCAATACAGTGGAAGCCCCCCACAAGTGACCCCATTTTGCAAACTACACCCCGTAGGGAATTCATCTAGGGGTATAGTGTACATTTCAAACCCCCAGGGGTTTCACCAATTTTGATACAACTGGGCAGTGAAAATGAAAAATTACATTTTTTTACACAAAAATGCAGTTCTGGCTCAAAATTTTTCATTTTCAGAAGGTATGAAGGAGAAAAAGCACCCCAAAATCTGTGCCCCAATTTCTCCCGAGTATGGCAATGCCTCATATGTGACCAAAAAATACCAGTTGGGTGCATGGCAGGACTCAGAAGGGAAGGAGTGATTTTTGGATTTTGCAGCTCAGATTCTGGTGGAATGAATGGTGGGTGCTATGTGGCATTAGCAAGACCCCCGAAGCACGGTGAAATGATGAACCTAATAATCCATAGATGTGTGGTATATTTTAAAACACTCCTTTATACATAGGCCGGGTTTGTCGGGGCAAGTTTCACAGTGGAAAATAGTTTCCTTTCTTATTCCCTTTTTATAGCAAACTTTGCCCTTTTTTTGTGTCCTGCCCTTTCTTGCAGTGGAGGGGATTTCGTTAGGAAAATGCTGCCCTGGTACAATACGGGGGCCAGTACTAGAAGTACTGGGGCCCTCTGCCTGCTGGTTCCCAAATATTAGGCCCTTTATGACTTCCTCTTGAAAGTGCATAAATGTCCCCCTCTGGCTGGTAGAACGGAATAGCACGTAAGCGTTATACAGTGCCATCTGGATGATATACACGGCCAGCTTCTTGTACCAGATTTTTGTTTTCCGCAGGGCACTGTACGGCTTCAGTACCTGATCTGAAAGATCCACTCCGCCCATGTACCTATTGTAATCTAGGATACAATTAGGTTTTGAGGTGTGGGTACTGGTACCTCGTACAGGGATGGAGGTGGTACTGTCTCCATGAATTGTTGTCAGTATAAGGACATCCCTCTTGTCCTTATATTTGACCAACAACATATTTTCGGTGCATATTCCCCTGCTTTCACCCCTTCTCATTACTTGGGCAATGTGCGTTTTTGGGAGGCCTCTTTGGTTCTTACGCACAGTACCGCAAGCTGCTGTACCTCTTGAACCAAGGGCCTTAAACAGGGGGATGCTAGTGTAAAAGTTATCCACATAGAGGTGATAACCTTTATCCAGGAAGGGGTGCACTAAATCCCAGACAATTTTTCCACTAACACCTACGAGGGAGGGGGGGCATTCTGGCGGTTCAATTCTTGAATCCTTCCCTTCATATACCCTAAACCTGTGGGTGTACCCTGAGGTGCTTTCACACAGCTTATACATTTTTATGCCATACCTTGCCCTCTTACTGGGAAGGTACTGGTGGAATTTAACCCTTCCTTTAAAATGTATAAGGGACTCGTCAATACAAATAAATTTTTCAGGGATGTACATCTCTGCAAATTTGGCACTGAAATGATCAATGACTGGCCTGACTTTGAATAGCCGGTCAAAGGTGGGATCATCTCTGGGTGGGCACAGTGTATTATCGGTGTAATGTAAAAATTTAAGGATTATCTCAAAACGAGCCCGAGTCATGGCCATACGGTAAAATGGGGTGCTGTACAGAACATCTGTACTCCAATATTGCCTAATTTCTGGCTTTTTTACTATGCCCATATGTAACACCAGACCCCAAAACGTCATCATCTCTACTGCATCTACAGGGGTCCACCTAGCAAATGATGACGTGGGGTTTTGAGCAATAAACTGCTGGGCATATAAATTAGTTTGGTCCACCATTAAATTTATAAAATCATCAGAGAAAAATAATTTGAAAAAGTCAATTTCTCTGAGACCTGCTGAATCAAATTGGATTCCTGGGATGGCCAAAAACTCAGGAACCTGGGGCTCAAAATTCTGGTGGTGGGGTCCATACGGGATCAATCATTTGGGGGGGGTCTCAGCTGCTCTACGGGGGCGTCTTTGAGGGGGTCCCTCATCAGCAGAGGAGGAAGAGGAGCTTAAGGCGAATCCTTCAAATTCCCCGCTTGCATCACTGGCTGTGTCAGAGTCAGAGTCAGAGGCAAGCATGGCATATGCCTCCTCCGCTGAATACATTCTTCTGGATGACTGGGTTGACATTTGGGATGACATTTGGGATGACATTTGGGATGCCATTTTTATTTTTGTGTTTCTGTAAGTGTAATGTTTCAACACGTGTATAGTGTAGGGGGGGTACAAACTTTATTTCAACACGGGGGGTATGTAGTGTGTAGTGTGTATGTAGTGCAGAAAAAAAAATACTTTATACAGGAATTTGATCCCAATAAAAAAAAAAAAAATTGAAGGGGTTAAAAAAAAAAAAAAAGGTCCTGCGCCAAAAATTGAGCACAGATGTTGGTCAGTAACGTCCGTCACTGAACAGCGCTCAAAGGCAACAGGACACCCACAAAAACAACGTGGGTGTAAAAACAAAAAAAAAAAAATGTAAAAAAAACTGCAGAAAAAAAATGATATCAACCTGTGCCAAAAATGCTGTTCAGTGATTGTACGTCACTGATCAGCGGCCACAGGACACCCACAAAAGCAACGTGGGTGTAAAAACAATTTAAAAAAAATTTCCACAGCACTCTCCAAAAAAAAAAACAATTTAAAAAAACTGCAGAAAAAAAAATGATATCAACCCTGTGCCAAAAATGCTGTTCAGTGATTGTACGTCACTGATCAGCGCTCAGCGGCCACAGGACACCCACACAAGCAACGTGGGTGTAAAAACAAAACCCCACTGCACTCTCCCAAAAAAACAACAACTGCAGATCAGTGATGCAGTGATGCACCACTGATTAGCAGTGAGGGGCAGCAGACACACAACCTGACAGGGTATATATATAAAAAAAAAAACCTGGACCCCCAAAAAGTTGCTGATTAATTAATTAAAACTGACCAGCACAAAAGGGGGGGGCAGCAGGGGGGGCAGCAGGGGGGGGCAGCAGGGGGGGCAGCAGTCAGTTGCACACGCAGCACAACCTTTGGTGCAACTGACAGGTATATATATATAAAAAAAAAAAAAACCTGGACCCCCAAAAAGTTGCTGATCAGTTAATTAATCAGCACAATCAGCACAAAAGGGGAGGCAGCAGGGGGGGGCAGCAGTCAGTTGCACAGGCAGCACAACCTTTGCTGCAACTGACAGGTATATATATATATAAAAAAAAACCTCTGCACCCCCAAAAAGTTGCTGATCACCTTAGATATAGTGATCAGCACAAAAGGGGGTGCAGCAGACACAAAATATAGCACTCTCTATCACTCTCTATCACTCTCTATCACGCTCTATCACTCTCTATCACTCTCTATCACTCTCTATCACTCTCTGTCACTATCTGTCCCTATCTCTCACGATCTGTGACTCTATGACACTGCTGCAGCAGCACACACAGAAGTCACAAGATCCAGGAAGTATCCAGCTGCTGGCAGCACGCTACCAGCGGTGATCAGCGGTGATCAGGTAAGTTTCAGGCAAGGATCAGGTATGTATCACGACAGATTGGCACGGTGACCGCTCTGCACGCAATTCCAGACCGGAATGGCGTCTGCAGCGCAGTCACCGTTAGTTTAAATCACGCGCCTTGGCTGTGATTGGTCCGTGGGACCCACGGACCAATCACAGCCTTGGGGGCAGGTGGGGTGAGGTGTCGTCGTCACCGATGACCCCCTCATGCCCCCTGATGCCCGGCGGTGATTGACACCTGTGTTACCGAGCGTCTGATTCGCCGGTAACACAGGAAAACGCTGTGAATGGCTGTTCACACTGAACAGCCAATCACAGCGATCGCCGACGGGGGGGCCGCATCGCAGCCCCCCCTGGGCATGCAGGGACATGTCTGCTGTCAGGGACAGCAGACATCGTCCCTCTGTCACTGCGTCTCGAGACGCAGTGGCACTTTGAAGTCATGACGTATATATACGTCATGTGTCGGGAAGTACATCCCGGCCATGACGTATATATACGTCAAATGTCGGGAAGGGGTTAAGGAACATCCTTTCAAATATAGTAATTACTATACTCCCACTGTGTAGTTAAGGTGATGTGAAACTTGGTGGGTCAGCATAGTAAGGTGAATCTTTGAGGGAGAACATTTTTCTGTACATTTCTGGATTAGAACATCTCCCTTGCTTGATCTATAGTCTACATACCTTGGTTGACTATGTCCACTTAAAGGTGTTTGCAAAGGGTGCAGTACAATCCAGGATCACAAAGTGGGTACCTAAACTTTCTTACCCAAACCGGTGCTGTGGATTCATTGGCTCGTGCATGTCAGCTGGCAAATCATGGGAGAGTATTACTGTAGCTGCAGTCTGGCACATGTCCGATCACTGTTCCTATGCTGCACATATGGTAAATCACACATCCAATCCACTGCTAGAGCTCCCTACTTAGGGGGAAATTTACTAAAGGAAATTTGTAAAAAAAAATAGGTGTATTTGTATACAGAAATACACTTATTTTTGACATTTACTATCCCGAAAATACGGCAATTCGTAGTCGTATTGATGTGCTATCAATACGAATACGAATTGCCGTATTTTCGGGATAGTAAATGTCAAAAATAAGTGTATTTCTGGATACAAATACACCTATTTTTTACAAATTTCCTTTAGTAAATTTCCCCCTTAAACTGCTCCTTGCCACATGTACTTTGCCAGTGCAAGTATCCTAGGCTGCGTTGTCACTGTGTCAGAAGCAATTCCCAATGCCTGAACTCCACTTCTATAACAGTATCTACATTTATTTACTGAGTGTTTCTATTTTTGTGGATTTGCCCTTCAAACATTCTGCATGCAGTCTTCAAACTACATACTATCTGTGTTCTGAGTGCAACTGACTGTCCAAAATATTTAGCAGCCACTTCAGATACACATGTAATAGTGTTTTCACAGACAGATCCATCCAGTACTAATTTAAGCACTCATTTTAAGCACTTACTTACAAACAACAAACCTGACAGTTTGTACTGGCTAAATGGACTCAATTTGGAAAACAGTCCCAGCCAGCAGATTAATACTAAAGTCTGTCAAATAGTCTAGAGAAATGGGAATTGGCTGAAAGACAAGTGATGCAGGTCCTTCAGGAAATGTCTACCTGTATAGGTGCATACGCACTGTACAATTTTTTTTACCAATTTCGTTAAAAGACATTGATGACCAATTTCCCTTGAACCCAGTGCACCGGACGAGAGATGTTGAAGAAAGACGAAAGATCTAGCTACAGTTTATAGGCTCTATTTGAAAGATATCAAAATTGAGCTGTATGCACAGTTGACAAACAACCTTGATGAACAACTGGCTGATATGCGCATCATCATTCGTCGTTCGTCGCATTCACACTGAAAGATATTTTAAACAATTTCGTTCATAATGGCCGAAATTAACGAAAATTTTCAAAAAAATTGTACAGTGTGTATGCACCTTTAGAATACTTGATTGTTCCAGTACAGTGTCACAAACACTTCAAGTAACATCTAGCTCCTTAGCACATGAGCCGAAATAATGCAGACACTTTAATCAATATGGAATCCAGTTATTTCGGACAGGTGGGATGCTGGACAAATTCTGGTGTATTTATTAAAGGGGCAGTCATTTATAATGCAAAACCATGTATTGTAAATTATTACCCCTTTAAAAAAAACATCTGAGTTCGCCAGGTATTCCACCAGACTCGCAACACATTACATCTCGTACTGCGGCTCAATATACTTTCCAATTCCATAGATTGCTGCATGTATGGCAATTGTTGTATTTAAAAAAAAAGACTTTCTGATACAATCAAGTGTGAACTTCAGATACACATGTAATAGTTTGTTTGCACAGACCCCAACGCTCATTTTAACCACTCACTTTAAATGAGTGCTTAAATACTTGAATGTAGCTACTAGAGGTCTTCCTTCCAAATCCAATTTTTTTATATAATAAGCTTCATTTCAGATAGAGAGAGTACTGGAGAAAGGTGAAATAGATACATTTGAGAAATGTATTATTCTATGATTCCAATCATTATCTTCATCTACTGATGAGCCTATGCAAATCACCTGCTTCAAACTTTCATCTGAGGAAAACAAAGGTGTGTTCACTATAAATTCTGTTTATATATTGTCCGTTCGGGGCATTTGAAATCAATCATGTTCTAAGAAGCCAGAAAACTCTCACACCTAGCAACACCCAGAGAGGCTTGTTTTGGTGTGACTATGAACTTACTGATGATGACTGATGAACAGTGATTCATCCTAATTGTGTTTCCCTGGAGGTGAATCACAATATTCAGCCTTCTACTGATTTTATTCATTCTGGAGCATCACAGATGTTTTTGTTACCTTTAAGAATTCAAAATTCCATCTGTTACTTTGTCAACACCTCTATATCTTACTGCTGTTGATGGAAGTTGCATTCAAGGAGGACATTTCATTCATCAAACAGCAGCTATTAAATTGAAAGTAGGATTGTTACACACTGAAGGAGTAATGTCTTAACTCATTTAACATGCTTCACATTCTGTGGTGTTGGGTAACCCATGGTTTCAAAAGCATATACTGTACTGTAGACTGGTTAGCTCAAGTTTTGTCTTGGAATGAAGTGTGCAAAAATACTATCTCCAATGTGTACTACCCAATTCTACGACTCACACACTATTAACACATGATTGGGGTAAAATTACTAGAGCTTCTACAAATAAAAAAGGTGATGTTGCCCATAGCAACCAATCAGATCCTATAATTTTCTGCAATAGAGAAACAATTGGTTGCTATGCGCAGCTTCACCTTCTTTATTTTAGAAGCTTTAGTAAATTTAAACCAAGGTACCTGCAGCAGCTTCTAAATCCATACTGTCCCACCCGATTACTGCGAACTGTGGATGAAGGACTTACAGTACAGTACCTAGAATATCCCGTAATTCATCTAAGGGTCCAGCTTTTAGCCATGTGGCTCCTACTCTATGGAACTCAATTCCCAGCACAGTTCGAGTGGCCCCCACTCTAAAATCCTTCAAAAACAGACTTAAGACTTTCCTGTTTACTCAAGCATTTCCATTATTCCCTTTAGTATCTCCATAGTCTCTGTCGTTTATAAAAAGCTTTTTTGTACTTCATTGTTCCTATCTGTTAAGCACCTTGAGTCATACTGGGGAAAGATCACTATGTAAAAAAAAAAATATTATTATTATTATTATTATTATTATTTTTAATTATTACTATATGTTATAGCCAAGATAGGAAATATCAATTATAATCGGTAGATGCATTTGAGATTTTCTTCTGATGACGAGTTTTAATTCAGTTAATCGTGTTAAGTGCAGTAAAAATACATATATCTGCAGCAGGGTCAACATGCATTGGATTGACATCTGAAGGTTGACATGGGCTTAGGTCAACACAAACACTCGGTCGACATGGGCTATATCGACAGTCAAATGGTCGACATGGTGTTTTTCGGTTTATTTTGAGCCGACAAGTGCCGACAGGCAGTAGTTTATACCCTACCATCCACTAGGACATTAAAATAAGCGTAGTGAGGCACCGTGCCAAAAAGCAAGGTGAGTGCAGCAAGCCATACAAGGGGACATGTGGCAACGATAAGGTGTCCATGTCAACTGTGTCAACATTCAGGTATGTTTACCTTTTGACTGACGACCTAGCCCATGTCAACCTAATGGTTGTGTCGACCTAATGATGTGTCGACCTAAGCCTACCTGGAAAGGTAACAGGTGACAGGCAAAGTCAACATGAATGTTAAAAGACATGGGCGGGTTGCATTAAAGGAAAAATGCGGTAAAAACCCTGCTATCTGTGTTTTTACCACCATTTGTTATGCAGGAAAACCCGCACGTCTGTTTTTTTTTTCTCTGGGGGGCTTCTTACCTCGACCTGTCACATACAGACCCCAGCCGCTCCGCAGGGACCTCTGCCAACCCCCCCCCTCACCTGTGTCAAGGCAGCTGTGCTTCCCAGACCAGTGACCTCCTCCTACCTAGCCCCATACATGCCCCTTTTGGGTGCAGGAAGGAGGAGGCAGAGCCCACCCCACAGCAGAAGGCAGCAGCTTGTTAGGAGGAGGGAGGAGCCTCCGGGGACCCGCTCACCCACCGCTGGATGCTTTACAAGTGGCAGCTCTAATTGAAAGTGCTGCCCTTTGCAATACTAATCACATATGTTAGAGCATATGCGATGGGTATTGCTGCAATAGCTGGCAGAGGGGGGGCAAAGTGGGGCGGCGGATGTTAGTGCATCCCCCACAAAGCCTGTAACAGATGGCCATACTCAGATGTAGAATATACCATAGGACTGGTGCAAATTTAAATGGTCTAAACACTGGTAGCATATGCAACAATAGATATCACAGCATGAATAGATGCTTAAAGTGGCTACCTCAGTCTTTGGACACTAAAGTCGTGTACACATGGGGGCGATAGGGTCTGAAATCGCTGGAAATATGGTCGGTGGCGACCATATTGCCAGTGATGGGAGTGTGCCCCGGAGATAAATCGCGGGTGCGCGCTCCCGTTTTCAGCCCCATTCTAATCGCTGGTCGCAGGAGCTGGTCAGCACCAGCTGATTACCTCTGGGACTCCCCCGGCAGAGGTTCCTTTTCATCAGCCACCATCTCTAGTCGCTGATAAAAAGGAGACACTGAGCAATATATTGCTCAGCAATGTATTGCTAGCAATATATTGCTAGCAATATATTGCTGAGCAATATATCTCCCCCCGTGTGTACGGGGCTTTAAGCTTGCCATATTAAATAGAAACTGCTGCGATTGGTTTTGCGTGTGACTCAATAAGTGAACTGCGTTACGTACTGTATGTGATGTTTGTGTGTGTGTGTGTGTGCATGTGTGTCTTTATTTCTGGTTGTGTTATTATACAATGATTAAATCCACAGATCTAATCAAACATATTAGTAAGCATGTACAGGGTTATTTCATGATATTTAATTCCAGCACAGTTCAAAACCATTTGTATAACTTTCTTCCAACATTATAGAGATATTTATTTTTAACCTGGCTTTGCACCATGATAAATAATACATTAGATATTCCTTTATAGAGTAAACTTGATTCAGATAAATGTCTGTGCTCCGAGGGTCAAGTTACAGAGAGCAGAAGTAAATCAGCCATGAGATTGTTCCTGAAGTAACAGTGTTGTATTTGTACTCAAGGTACATTATGCCTTCAGTTACATCTCCTTTCAGGCTAACACATTGAATTTAATGAAGTTGGTAAAGTGTGAATAAGAGTTATATTTTAAAATGACTATCAAGCATTTCCATGCTCCAGTGCCATGGCAGCTTTCGTTACAGCTGAAAGCTACCTGCAGAGTTGTATAGATTTGTTTTGTTAATATACTGCAGTGCTTCACATGAAATCTGAGGCTGTGTTTTCATAACTTACAGTATGTCGCCAGAGGCTCCTAAATTAGGGAACTCAAACCTACCGTATATGCTATTTCTGATAAGGAGCATTTAGTGAACAAAATAAAGCTGCATTAATGTGTCAGGGTTCAGGGGTAATAATGGAAGTAATGGGGCATACAGTTATTAGGGTTGTAATGAAGGCAGGTTTCAGTAGCGCACGCAGGGGGGGTTTCTGAGTACCCAGAACCCCCCCCCCCCAGGAGTCTAAGATGAAAGCTGAGGGTCCCCTCTTTCCATGGGTATAAGAATTGTAGAAATCGGCCCTTGGGAACCGGAGATATCTGACTTTAAAGCAGTGGTCCCCATCCAAGCCTGTTAGTTGTTATTCCCAGTCAGATATTTCAGGTTCTGTCTGACTTAAAGTTTTTCTGAGGGCATATTCCAAAAGCTGGGACTCTCCTCCTTTGAGGGACACTAGTAGCTTGTCTCTACTGTTCCCAGAACCAGAGATATCAGCCTTCCAGCAGCTGGTTACTGCTCCAGCTCCACACACCTGGTATGTAGTATTATATACTCGTGGGCAGATTGCTCTGCCTCCTGAACTCTGATCCCCTAGTCCCCAACACCATTTGGTAGGTGGGATTCTGTAGTTTTGAATTCCATTCAAATCTAAGAAATCTATTTTCCGGGAACTGGAGATATCTGCAGTCAAGCAAGCTGTCCTCCCACCAGAAAATTATGAATAATGAGCCCACTCCACTATACACCCCCCTCTGCATATTAAACATCCTCTACCCCCCTGGAAGTTATGTGTCAGGGCCCCTTCATTCAGCCCAATGCCCCTTTCTCCCACTCCATCTCTCACCATCAGTGCAGTAAAGGGGTAATTAGTGGAAATTACTGATCCAGGCCCTACATGCTGAGCGGTTGATATAATACCCCCTACCACCCGCAGGACATCAAGGCTTCCCCCACCCCTACCGCTGGGGGATCGGTAGGGGCCCCAATACATTGCTATGCCCAGGGGTCTACACTGCTGTTGACGCCCCTTATGTATGTATGTATATGTATATATAACCTTGCAATCCTCTCCTTCCGGTTTGGACATAAGAGTCAGCACACCACCAGTTTAGATATAGAAGTTTAGTGAATAAATTCCATAAGCATAGCCAGAGATGTAACAAAAAACGGCATCTACTTATCCAAGTCACAGGGAGCTCAATCCAGCATGTATATTCACTGCATGGCCCGACAGCTGTTTTGGAGCATTACCTCCTTCATCAAGGGCTTCAAGAGCCCTTGATGAAGGAGGTAATGCTCCGAAACAGCTGTCGGGCCATGCAGTGAATATACATGCTGGATTGAGCTCCCTGTGACTTGGATAAGTAGATGCCGTTTTTGTTACATCTCTGGCTATGCTTATGGAATTTATTCACTAAACTTCTATATCTAAACTGGTGGTGTGCTGACTCTTATGTCCAAACCGGAAGGAGAGGATTGCAAGGTTATATTATGTGTATGTGACAGCACCCACGTACTTAATGTGTAAAGTGTGCGGTTTTTTCATCTAAAACTCCTATGTATGTATATATATATATATATATATATATATATTTTTTTTTTTTAATTATTATTATTATTATTTATATACATTTGGTCTATCTATAATACTTTAACTGACCCGGCATATACTGGGTCACCTAAGTGTCCATCTCCGTGCTTTGCTCCGTCCCTCTGGAAACCCCCTTCTGAAAATCCTGCGTTTGCCACTGGGTTTATTTACGGAATATATTTTAAATCATTTTCTTTAAAAATGTAATGATTTTCTCATTATGTTATTTGTGTATAGCAGGCTTTCCCACCAACAGTGCAGGTTTTGTAGATATCCAGGCTTGAGCACAGGTGACTTAATTAGTACCTGAGTGATTCTGATTGAACCATCTGTGCTGATGCCTGGATATCACTAAAACCTGCACTGTTGGTGTGCCTTGAGGACCGTGGTTGGGAAAGCCTGGTGTATAGGGTTGGACTGGCCTGACTGTCTGGAGCACCTCCTCCTCCTCCAGGGATAAGGGAGGCTATTTAGACCTGATCACTGCTGGCCAATTTAGCAGAGCCCTGCAATCAGATAGTCGCCGCCCAGACAGAGTGAAAACCGCCTGTGTAAGTCTGCAAATGGTTTGTGTAAAATTACGCCGATTGGCGGCTAGCTGCAAATCCACACGCAATTCACTCACCATTGAATGATTTTCCATTTTGTGTAATCCAGATTCTACTCTAATTTTGCTATAGAAACAGGCTGATCGAGGCCAGAGCTGATGTCAGGGCCTAATGACATTACTAGGCCTACCCTACTCCAGTCGCCACCCAACAGCATCTCTTCTCCAGGAATTCCTGAAAGTACAGTAGGTAAGAATTGTCTACTGTTTTGTGGGGCTGGTAGACAAATACAATAATGGCATAGGCCTACATGCTACTGAATCTTTCTGTAGTTGAGGATGTAGGTAAAGCCGACAGGTTTATTTATGAAGAGGGGAAGGACAGTTACTGTAAGATCGCAAAAGTTTGATGAGATATACAGATGGAGCCGCTCTCTTTTAGCGGGGGTCTGGTGGTCGGATTGCCAACAGCCAGTCCCTGCCAGCCGCCGGAAGGGTACGCATCCCCTTACAATGGAGCTCCCCGCCGGTCCCAAATGCTTAATCCCACCTCCCCACCCCCAACCCTGCCTGTCTGCCTGAAGAGATGGGCAGGGTTCGTGTCCCCCACCGCCCAGAAACTAGGACACGCGTCCCAGTCAGATGGAGCACCATCTCGCCAGCAGGGGCATTCTGGCGAGCCCCGGCGCTGGCTGAGAGGCACTCCATTTATACTGTACCTCCTGGTAAATAATGTAATTTTAGACATACTGTACATACTTTTAATACAGCTATACAGGACCCTGCAGAGAGTGTATAGCAAGGGTATTCAATATGCTTCCATACAGCTGCTCTGGAACTAAACATTCCTGGATGCGCTACCTTAGTTTTAATATGTCTTAATGCAAGACTTTGGCAGGGCATAGTGGGATATGTAGTCCCAGAGCATTTGGGGGCATTGCATGTTGAATATCCTGGTATCTAGAATAAACAGTAAACTTCAATGACTTAAAAATACATATTCCCAGATGTAAAAGGGGGAGGCGTATACCTGTTCTAATAAACAAATCAGACCTATACAACAATTTTAAAAGTCTGCACCACACTTAAGGTAATTAGTGACACCATCCTTTCCAAGTTTAACCAGACAAACTGGAATCCAATAAATTAGTTAAACTGCCACCTGAGGTGCTGTCAAGACAAGACCCCAATCATTCCTGTTTTACTTAATAACCCTCTCATTTGTCTTTATGACCACACAAGGCCTCTCCAGTACATCTGTGCACTACAAAGGAATAGAGATAAATGTACATGTATTGTACTTTTCATTTTAATTTTCAACTGCTCAAATTTCCCAAGTACACACATCTCATGCCAAAGGCAGTAAAAAATCCAGAAATCCAGGTTTGTCCCACAGACACAAGCCAAAGTTAACGACCGCAGTGGCTATTGGGTTCTAATAGAGAAACAACACCAACCTGGACTTGGTGAATAAAGGAGTAAAATACTGGAAAGGGCCAGATACCAACAGCTGTTGCAAGGGTGTATAGTGAAAGCATGCCTTTGCAATCAGTCTAACTAATGCTGGCCACACATCAGACCAACTTTCCTCCAACCATCCAACTAGTTGGTTCGTTAAACTGAAAATCTGGTACTGTATGGGGGCAAATGCCAATAAGCCAATTTGCTCACAAACGCAGGAGAATGGACAAAAACAGTCAGTGAAATAGTTTAAATCAAATAGGTCCAACTACAGTACATTGCCTGAGTGACAGTTGTTGTCCATTTTCCAATTTGGGAAACAAATTACTTGATTACAAATTATGTTTGCTCCTATCCAGTACCAGTTTTTTATTCCATCCAATCAACTAGTTGGATGGTTGGTGGAAAGTTGGTCTGATGTGTGGCCAGCATAACTAAAGGCCTTATTCTAGTTCACTCTTTCTGACAAAATCCTTCTTAGATGGACAAAACCATGTGCACTGTAGGGGGGCAGATGTAAAATGTGCAGAGAGAATTAGATTTGGGTGAGTTATTTTGTTTCTGTGCAGAGTAAATACTGGCTGCTTTATTTTTAAACTGCAATATAGATCTAATTTTGAAGTAAAACCCCACCCAAATCTAATTCTCTCTGCACAAGTAGCATCTGCCCCACCTGCAGTGCACATGGTTTTGTCCATCTAAGAAGGATTTTGTCAGAAAGAGTGAACTAGAATAAGTCCCTAAGCCACCAAATGCAATGGGTAAGGTCAGGCTCCAGTTCCCGTGTTCTGCAACTTGTTTCAAAATTAATTTAAGGCCATGCATTGACCCAAACTAATCTGCTTATTTATTGTATTAAAGAGGTTAGAGCATACAGTACAGTGAACATTTATTTGCATCATCATAATTACAATATTTACTCTGCTTAGTGTAGACACTGGCAATTGACCATGCTTTTAGAAAATCAATTTTGGGTTACACATTTAGTTACCACATTCTGAGCTGCCCAATCCATATGCCAGTATTGATTCTACATCGTTATGTAAATACTGCTACAAGCCTATCCTTGGTTTACTGTATATGCGTGAATTTAAATGTTCTAAG
Source organism: Crinia signifera (assembly GCF_055691185.1). NCBI lineage: Eukaryota > Metazoa > Chordata > Amphibia > Anura > Myobatrachidae > Crinia > Crinia signifera. The sequence continues at coordinate 290,270,179 of NC_139218.1, read as the reverse complement.
GACTGAGACACCTACTTTCAGCATTCAAATTTGCACCACCCCATGCTATGTGAAGATTTTCAATCAGTGTATGACCTCCAATGAGACTGATGAAACGCATGAGTTTACAACCACTTCAGTTACACACACAAACACGCACCAATATAGAGGAACTTCCCTGTCTTTTCTGCAACCCTGATACTTTTTCCAGAGATGTTGGCTGATGTTGCTAAGTTTGTATACCATCCCTTGTGGTGTCATATAAATAAAGGATGATAATAATAATAATAATAATAATAATAATAATAATAATAATGCTGCACCTACAGTAACATATCATCATATCATTGCTAACACATTAGAGATAACTTAAATAAATTACTGTAAGTTACTGCGCAGTACATATACACAGATAGATTATCCTTTATCCATATATACAAAAACTAAAATATTCCAAAAACTGTCGTTTTTGTAATGTCCGTTTTTTTTTTTTTTTTGCCTAACTGTCCGCCCACCATTCCCCAAATCCGATGCTGGGTACTGGCCATTTACTTTGGTCAGTGAGATGTCCTGAACATAATGCTACCCACCTGTTCCCAATCCCAATGATGCATTGCGCGGGAGCACTATTGATGCACGCACCCTTGCAATGCATCAGGGATGCCTCTGAAGCCAGATGCTGTGGATGACTGGTACACCAGTTTAGTATGAATTAAAAATATTTCAAAACCCTGAATAATCCCTTACCCAAAATGCTCCAGGTCCTGAGCATTTTGGGTAAGGGATACTCAACCTGTATTACCAAAAATTCATAGGTATACTGTATGAAGGTTCACTCTGGGCAGAGGTGCTATGATAAAATGTATGACATTAAATATTCTCTAATAGTAAAACCAAAACAAAATAGAAATGGAACTTCCCTTCTGTAGTGATGCTGCATCTAGATCTTGATGGGAGCTTTAGACATCAATGGGCATCAACATAAGAAGAAATGTATGCAGTAGCGTTTCGGGAATGATTGGTAGGGTACTTAGCGGTGGCTTTCTATTTCTACTTTGCTTGCTGATTTCACAATAACAAATTTGCAGTTCACTCATAAGCGTGAAAGGGTTTCCTGAGAAGCCTCTCTTCCCTACTCAATTGTTGACCTGAGGTGTAATTTTGTTGTAAAGAATAATTTGATTTTTAAAGAGATTGGCTTATCAGTTAGCCAAGGTTTAAAGGTTTTTTTTAATACACACAAATGTCAACATGAAACATGAATCATTTTGTCACAATTTAAACGCCAAGTTTTTTCTCTGGCGAAGGAGTAAATAACCATTCACAAATGCGATTGATAGAATTTTGCTACAGTATAAAGGGTAAATATACTAAAATGAGATCTCTATTGAAGATAGGATGCTACCCATAGCAACCAATCAGATTATATCTATTTTCTTATATAATGTGCTAAATAAATAAGAAGTAGAATCTGATTGGTTGATATGGGCAAAATCCCATATTCAATAGAACTCCAGTCTTAATAAAGTTACCCCTAAATGTTCAATCACAGATGTATGCAATTAACTATCTAGACCAGGGGTCCTCAAACTATTTTGCTCTGGGACCCCAACAGACAATAAAAATAATGACAGGACCCCAGCAAGTTACTGCAGAAGGTCTTCACATCACATGTGTAGTCAGCAGACAGCACATACATGGCACCATTGTGGAGGCACAAAATGATATGAGGAGTCTAAAATAACAGACAATTCAACAGATTTCCTAGACTCCTTGAATCACTGACTGAGATTAGAAAAGTCATCAGCCTGATGTCAGCAACATGGAGTCGCGAGCCCATGCTGAGAAGGTCGGGACCCACTTTAAGTTCAGGACCCACAGTTTGAGAACCGCTGATCTAGACCCATGATTCCACTTATTTCCATCTGGCTTTATACTCTAGAAAATACAGTTTTACATAAAAAGAGGAAGATTTTATGGGAAAAACACATTTGCATTACAATATAGTTAAAAGTAAATGTCACAACTCAGCCTAATCAGGCAGATCCTTGTTTGTGCACTAGTTGCTCACCCGGGGAAAATCGGTAAACATATTATAACATCCACTGCCCTTGCCCTCATCCAGTACAGTCTTAAAGTCTTACGAGTTTTTGCTAAATTTGCGTTTAACTTGGGGAAATACTGTAGAATCGTATGTAGCCAGCTTCAAAATGTGATAAAATGGAGAGTGATAAACAACAGCCAACCAGCTTCTAACTGTCATGTTAAAGACTGGGTTTGAAAAATAAAAGTTGTGAGCTGATTGGAAGAACCATCGTAGACTCCATATGCCAGGAATTTGCCTGTACAAGTTTGTTTCCTGAAGCTCAGAGACTTCTCAAAAATGTGTGAATCGGATGGTTCTCCAATCCAATTGAAATGGCTATTTGCAGTATTTGCAGCAGGATTGTGAACATTTTCTAAAATATGCAATGTGGGAGAATCGTATGAAAAAGTGGGGAGACCTTTCTGAAAAAAAAAACTGCATTAATACAAGTGTAAAACTGGATAGCAAAATCAATTTGCATTGCAAGTTTTCCAGGAAAACAGCAAATTGCAGCTCGAAAAAGACAACTCGCACCTACTATAACTAGATTGACCAAAATATTTGAATATCGATCAGGAACAAATAACTTCATAAAGTAGCTTATTAATAATATGTACAACTAGTTGGCCCATGTGAATGTTTTGCATGCAAATAAAATACGGTTCATTTTATAGCGAGGTTGGTGGTTTGTAGTAGGATGAGAAAGAAGAACCTTCACCTCATAGAATGTGCCACAATGTAGTGTAGAGAAATGTTTTCCCAGAGCCTCCTGGTCCATCAATGAAGTAACAATTGGAAAGAACGGAATGTAAGACCTCATCTGCTATTGCCTTCTGTTCTTGGTTTAGTCTATTGTAAGTGCTGTGTCTGTGTTGATGTTCCTGTTCCACATTGTATAACTCATTTGGCTGTTGTACCACAACAGGTTCTGGTAAATGGAAGTGGGTACACGTACTGCCATGTTGTTTAAAAAGGTGTTGCAATTCTTGTAAGGCGAGATTGTAGAATTCCTGGGTTTGGTGTTGTCTTTGAAAATCTTTGGATAACGCATCCCAAAATGCTTCCCACTAGTAAAGATGGCCATACACTGCTGTGATGTTTTGCAGTAGTGTACGGCCACCCGATACCCCGCGAGCACCCAGGACCTTCCCGGGCAGCAGGGACACATGCAATCCATCACAATTTGTTGCCCCAGGTCGGGTGGTCAGACGGGCAGCAGGTCCGACCACCGACTCAGGTCTGATGCACACGGGACTGTGCATCGGACCTGAGGGGACATCAAACTGATCTTATTTGGGCCGATTTGATGGTCCTTTTCATCAGAATCGGCCCAAATCAGCTCAGTTTATGGGGGCCTTTAGGTATATTGGCAGGTGAACAGAATATGCAGATGGTCGTGAAAAGCCATCTCAACTGCGGTTTTTTAACTTCAATTTTTTTTAAACGCATAATACAATGTGCAATTCTAAATTAGCAATTTGTCAGAAGCGGAGCACTCAATCTTTAAAATGGTACCTCATTTATCGATTTTGTATGAAGGAAGAAAAAGAATTCATCACCAAAAATCACCTTCTATAAATAATATATATATATATATATATATATATATATATATATATATATATATATATATATATAATTGGTTTAAAAATCGGAAAGAATGTATTCCAAGATCTATACAGGTATTCTTTTTTCTGAAAAGAATATCCCGTGTTTGCACAGCTGTCACTTCAATCTTCCCTAGCCAAAACAAAATAAAAATCTGTCTAATGTAAATATATTTTTCAAGAAGATATTGCCACCATCACTTAAGATATGAAGAAAACATTTAAATTACCTAGACAGCTTTCCACAGAGGGCGTTAAATTTACCAGTAGTAGTGACACAAATGTTATAAAAATAAGAACAAGTAGCATAAAAGTAAATACTCAGCAGTATGTGGATGGACACATGGCAAAAAAATATTAATTTATAAATCATTCTGTAGTAATAAAAGATGACATACAGATGAAATGGTTTATAGGCCCTACAGAAATGAACCAATAAGATTTACTATACTTTTACACAACACCTGTTCTTACATTGTGTAAATGTTTTTTTTTATTGGTTGAGCTATTAAAGTATTAACTTTTTTGTTAGAAAGATGTTGCAATCTACAATTATGGGGTCAATTAATGATTGCACAAATGGGCCAAATGTAATAGGGTGTGAGAATCAGAAAGTGAGAAATTTTGGGAGAGTTTTACCATTTTTTTAAAGTGGCCTTGAAATCACCTGAAAGGAGGAGAGAGAAGGGGGACAACTTAAAACTCGTTCTTATTCAGTGTATAGTGCTGAATCAGACCTTTAGACTGTGCACAGTAAATGGTCTAAAGGTCTGATTCAACACTACACACAATCACCTTACAGCATGCTTTCCATAGTGAGGTGTACAGTACAAGTTGCATACCTCCCAACTGTCCCATTTTCCGTGGGAATGTCCAAGTTTATGGGGATGTTCCCGCATCCTGCCCAGGGCCAGCAGTGTTCTGCAGCGGGGGGCATTTGGGAGTCCCTGGGGCAGAGGGGCTGTCCGGTAGCTTACAGAGATGCTAGCTATGTCCCCACAGCAGCAAAAAATGGGGACACGGCCTTGCGGAGTTACTCGATTTGTAGGCAATTCCCCCTTGCCACTAGGCCACATCCCCCTAATTTCAGGAGCACGCTGATGTCCCTTCATACCTGCATTCAAAGTTGGGAGGTATGAAGTTGTACTGTACACTTTATTATGGAAAGCATAAGTGTTAATGTTTGTGTATCACCACACTGTAAAGAAACTTGTTTCTTATAGCATACCCTCCAACTGTACCGATTTAGCCAGTACAGTACCATTTTTAATGGTCTGTGCCGGCTAAATCTAACTGTACCGATTGTACCGATTTCTGAGAGGCGGCTCCTCTGACTCTGTGAATTGTAGTCTTCATCTGTTTGCTACACTGCCGGCTGCTCTGAGTGGCCTGCCAAGACTACATTTCCCGGGTTGCACTGCAGGGGGACTTGGGGAATCAGCGGGACGGCAGTCCTCCCCTTTCTTAGGCATTTCTTCCCGGAACCCCTGCACCTCGTCTCCGTTCCCAGGGGAGTGCAAAGCCATTGCACACCACAGAGCACAGGGGGCACTGTCGATACAGTATTTGAGTTGATGGGCGGCTGAGGAGGCCCTGGGGGGCACAAGAAGCAGGTGAGTGTGCTAACATGATACCCGGGTCATCCTGGGGCCCCGGGTATATGATCTTAATTGACGCCAATACACATTTGGAAAGGGGATTTGGTCACACCCCCTTTCCAATGACCATGACCAAATGTACACCAATTTCTGCCCTCCAGGTGTTGGAGGGTATGTTATAATGTCACACAACATAATCAAATAAACATTGGCATAATTATATTTATTATACTATTGTTGTTATAAGATCTGTAGCCTTTTTTAATTAAGTATTCAATATTATGTAGAAAAAGTTATGTCATGCAAAAAATGCCCCTAGCAACTGTATTCCGATGCTAAAAAAACCTGTTATTATTATGTTTCATTTTATATTACACTCAAGATCAGAATCAAAATATTAAGATGTAATTATTTTTTGTACAAACATAACTGCATTTCATCATAACTCAAACAAACAAAACTGCTATATTAAGGTACTGCTTTATTAAAGGATGGTGATATCTGCCATTTTATGAGCTTCAATATATTAAATCAGATTAGAGGACTAGGGATCATGAACATTAAAACAAAAAGGTTTAAGGTGAAGCTGTACAAACTGCCAGAATTCAGAACGTTACATGCATTTTATAAATCAGCTTCTAAACTTATATCATTCAAGCTACATAATAATTTTATTTGTGTTTGTAGATTATGTGACACTGCAGGTTCACTGGTATAGTAATGGAAGGCAGGTATATTTCCCTCAGGGTTTAAGACATATGTGTTTTAAAACCCTGGGAGAATTGCTGGTTCTGCTGTGAGCTATTGGGCTCTTTAAAAGAACCGGTATAGGGTCTAGGGGTGAATGGCTAAAGAGAGGGAGGGTTCACCATCCATTAAGCCCAGTTCGGCTCTTTGGGCTGTTAGCCTGACTGAAGGTTAATCACTACCTTCACCTGGGGAGATTTGCGAATAAGGCTGCTAGACTGAGAGTATGGACCAGATGCACTAAGCTTCAAAACTGCTAGAGTTATAAACAACCAACCAATCAGCTCCTGCCTGACATTGAAGTGAAGTGACCAACAGCCACAGCAGCAGCACAAGAGTGAGTTTACTAAGATGGGAGTTCTATTGAAGATGGGATGTTGCCCATAGCAACCAATCAGATTCTATTTATTATCTTCTAGAAGGTCATATGAAAATGAACCAAGTAGAATGTGATTGGTTGCTATGGGCAATATCACATCTTCATTAGAACTCCCATCTTAGTAAATGTACCCCTAATTCTCTGATACATTGAACATTTCTACTTATGAAACTTTGATTAAAAATATGTCAAATCAAATGGTGGTCTCACGGGCAGATTTGGCCTTTTCAAATCATGTTACTGTGACCTATCAAGAAAATATAACAAACCACATAAAAAATGTGCAAGTTTCTGTGATAGGTGCATAACCAAAATTGCCTTGTCTTATTCCCTGACAGATCACTGGAAAGGTCCATACCAAGTTTTACTGACTTCCTCAAAGGATGTGAAAGTGAAAAACTCAATGTGGATATACACCTCTCATTGCAAGAAAATAACTCTGAGGTAAAAACTGAGCCCAGATAAAGTAATGGAAATTTACAAAGGGTCAAGTTTTGTGGATCAGCATTATTTCAGTGATAAACCAATGATTTTGCATGTCACTGTTACGAGCCACACTGGCTGTTCTCCTTCCTGCAGCACGGGTCCCATAGTGCGCGACTGTTGCAAAGCAACCGGGATGTCATAGCACTTCCGGGCCCAAACTTCCCGTTGCTTCTGCCGAATGCTCTCCTCCTCCGTGGTGTCCTCTCCCGTAGCAGTTGCCAAGGGGACAGAAAAATTCAAATCACATGCACTACTCAGCTGCGGCTTGATTAGTGTCTGGGCTGGGCTTGCTGGGGGTTGGTTCATGCTCCTTTATAGCTTGTGCATTTGGGCTGAACAGACGCCGGATATAGGGGGGTATTCAATGTTCGGGTCACGGCAGACGAGCTTGCTCGCCTGCCGTGACCCAGTCCCGTTCTCGGTCAGCTCGACCGAGAACACGCAGGTCGGGATTTAATGTCCCGCCTGCAGCGGGACGAGAAGGGGGCGTGACCGCGAGTTGCGGCCGGGAAGTGACGAGCTGCAGCCGGCAGCTCGTCACTTCCCGGCTGTTCTCGGCAGAACGAGCCCGACAGCTAGAGATGTCGGGCTCGTTCTGACAGGAAACCCTCTTCAATGCTGTCGGGGAAGACAGCATTGAATAGGGCCCGTCGAGCATCTCCCCCACGGGAGATGCTCGACGGCGATTGAATCTCCCCCATAGAGTCCTGTTTGGAGTTCTCTGTTGCTTTTCTGTCATTGTGTCCGGTCCTGCTATTTAACTCGTTGCTGCCAAGCTCTGGAAGTTTGCCCTTGGTTACCACCACCCGCTAGTTTATACCTTACTAACACAAGTACCATCTATCTATCACCCCTCATTCTTGCTTGATAGATTAGTGAGCATTACAGTTACACTGGTACTTATGTAGTATCTGGGCGTCCGATTTAGAAATCGGGTCGGATCGGTAGCATCGCATCGCATGCGACCAAATCGTATGCGATGCGATGATCCCGATTTTTCCATAGGATTCAATGTTAACATAGAATTCAATGGGAAAAAGGGGTCCTTTTCCTTTCCCCACTATCCAAGTGGGCATGGAGTTGAATATAAACCTGTGGCGAGCGTAGCGAGCCACCGAGCCCGAAGCGTGGTGAGCGTATACAGAATACTTTTTAAGAAATCTGCGTCCCCTAGCGGGGCTCGCTTCGCTCGCCACGCTTCGGGCTCAGTGGCTTGCTGCGCTCGCCACGCTTTATAAAATCAACTCTATGCCCACTTGGATAGTGGGGAAATGAACAGGACCTTGTTAACATTGAATCCTATACAAAATCGCATTGAATCAAATCGGACGCGATTCGATGCGATTTTGCCGAAAATCGCGTCGAATCGCATCTGATTGCATGCCTTAAGGTAAGGCATACAATCAGAAAATTGGCAGCCAAAATACTACATAAGTACCGTTACACTCAGCTGTCCATGCTGAGACATTTCTCAAGTCCAGGGTGCCTGCAAAGCCCGTGGCTGTAGGCCACATATTTCCCTGTATGTATATACCTTGTTTACTGTGTGTTTACCTTAAATCCCAGTCCTTGTGTGTGTATATCACCTGACCAGCACTGGTTTTATTGATATTCTTTGCTTTAGAATGTTAGGCTACATGTGTCAGTCTCAGTACATCCTTGTTTGTTCATCACCCTCCTTGTTTTCCCTGCACAATTTCTAGTATCCTTTTCTATACTACTGTAGTCTTGGTTTAGCTTTCTCCACCATTACCTTCCACCGGTAGCTCACCTGGGTCTCTCAGGGTTAAGTCAGCACTGCCACCTGACAAAGTATGTCCTGGTGGCATACTAGTACAGGTAGACGTGTAAAGTCTTATGGGAACAGGTCTGTTATAGGTAAGAAGGCTCACTGGTGTGCTCTGTAGGCTTAGGCCGGGGTTTCCCGGGTGACTGCCCAGAAGACTTCAGGTAGATCATCAGCTGGCACTCCGTACAACACATGTCATTTGTGGGCATCTGTCTAGTCTAGAGATGTGCAGGCTCGGATTCCTCAGATCCGAGCCAGCACGGACGTCATCAATCCGGGCCCGGATACGAGCAGCGCTCGACGCTTCCCGCCTTACTCGAATCCGGGCGCACGGGCAAAACGTCATCGCCCGGCGTCGGATTCTCGCGAGATCACGGAACCCTTAAATTCCGCAACCTCGCGCCGCCATCTTCCCTCCAATCTCGGAGAAGGGCAGGGAAGGGTGTGCTGCTGCTGTGTGTGGTCTCTGCTGGGGCCTGTGCTGCTGTGTACTGTGTGTCTGCTCAGTGATCAAGACATCACCATTGCAAGGATGACTGGTGCTGTGTTCTGTCTCTCCTTTGTGCTGGGGCCTGCCTCTGCTGAGTCTGCTCCTGTATAGTCAGTCACAGTGTGATAGTCCACTGGTGCTGCTAGTGCCACTGCCTGCCCTGTCTGCTCTCTGCTGTTGCCACTGGCTAGTGCCTACCAGTACCTATTGCAGTATATAATTTCAGTGTGCTGTTGCCCCTGGCTATCAGTACCTATCACAGTATATAATTCCAGTTTGCTGTTGCCACTGGCAGTGGCTACCAGTATTTTATTTATTGCAGTATATAATTCTAGTCTGCTGTTGCCACTGGCTACCAGTATTTATCGCAGTATATAATTCCAGTCTGCTGTTGCCGCTGGCTACCAGTATTATTTATCACAGTATATAAAAATCCAGTCTGCTGTTTCCACTGGCTACCAGTATTTATCGCAGTATATAATTCCAGTCTGCTGTTGCCGCTGGCTACCAGTATTATTTATCACAGTATATAAAAATCCAGTCTGCTGTTTCCACTGGCTACCAGTATTTATCGCAGTATATAATTCCAGTCTGTTGCCACTGGCTACCAGTATTTATTGCAGTATATAATTCCAATCTGCTGTTTCCACTGGCTACCAGTACTATCAGTCCAGGGGTGCCCACATGTGTGCTGTATCCATCCAGGGGTGCCCACATGTGTGCTGTATTTGTCCAGGGGTGCCCCCATGTGTCCTGTATCAGTCCTGGGGTGCCCGCATGTGTGCCGTATAATTCCAGGGGTGCCCCATGTGTCCCATATCAGACCAGGGGAGCTGCCCTTTTTTTTAATGAAAATAAAATTAAGGTTTTTTTTTTTTTTTTTTTTTACTGCAAGGGCTGTTAAATGCGCTGTATTCCAGGGGTGAGCCAAGAGTTCTGTATAATTCATGGGGTGTTGCTAAGTAAGGTGTGCTGCTCTTTTTTATAATTAAAAGAATACACATTTTTATTTTTACTGCAGGAATTTGTCTGCCGTATAATTCCATGCCTGCCGCCATGTGTGCCGTAACAGTCCAGGGGTGCCGCCATCTGTGCCGTATAATTCCATGTGTGCTGTATCAGGTCAGGGGTGCCACCATCTGTGCCGTATAATTCCTAGGGTAAGCCAAGTCTGCCGTATAATTCATGGGGTGCTGCCAAGTGTGCTGTATTAGTCCAGGGGTGATGCTGTGTGCCATATCAGTCCAGGGGTGCTATTAAGTGTGCCATATCAGTCCAGGGGTGATGCTAAATGTGCTGTATCAGTCCAGGGGTGATGCTACTTGTGCCATATCAGTCCAGGGGTAATTCTAGGTGTGCAGTATCAGCCTAGAGGGGATGCTAAGTGTGCCATATCAGTCTAGTGTTTGTGCCGCACACTTGTGTGGCTTATCATAGTTATCCAGCTACCTCGGTGCAACCTTTTGCCCTAAAAACAATATTGTAAGGTGTGAGCTGTTCAGAATAGACTGTAAATGAGTGGAAATGAATGTTATTGAGGTTAATATAGCGTAGGAGCAAAAAAAAAAAAAAATTCTGCGATTTTAGCAGTTTTTATGCTTTTTTAACAAAAAAATCAGAACCCAAAACCCAAGAAATCCAAACACAAAACACTTAGGAGGTGTTTTGGCAAAACCCATTAGAACCCAAAACCTCAAGGTAATCAGAACCCAAAACCCAAAAAGTGGCCGGTGCACATCTCTAGTCATCCCTCAGCCTCCTGCTGGTCATCTCTTTGGGAGATTCTGCTAGGGTCCTTGTCTCCCTTACGGTGAGCATAACAGTCACAGATTTACGAAGAGCCAAATTACATGGATATCGAATGTCAAACATGATTCCGCAGACCAAATCATGACTTCTCATCACTGGAACAAACTGAATTAACTTAGTAGTTCATTAAACCAATACACTTTGAAAAATAGTTGTACAGTATTTCATGTGAAGCTTTTGTGTTATTTTAGGGGGAAAAAAGAAGCATGTGGTTTCCCTAACCCACAAAAGCATTCAATCATTCTTTTATCACTTAAGCACTGGGACGATACTTGTAGAAGATGACTAACTGGTACAAGAGTAGATGAGTATTGATTATTTACCACCCCATAATATAGCTGGATTCTACTGGACAAGTTGAAGGAGCTGCACCTGGGTCAAGATGTGTATATGGGAGTGTGTATATTAAAGTTGTAGTTTATTTAATATTTAATATTGAAGTACTGGCATTTAGGAAAAGCTTACTGGGACATGTACACCATCTGTAAAATACAATATTACTTCTGCTTTTTACACAACTGCTATCAACCCAGCACCCTCTACCCAGGGGTGCAGGAGAGAGCCTCTGGATTTAATTTGTACAGTATGCAGAGTCAAACTCAGTCTCACACAGTTATACAACTTCCACATATAAAATGAATCAGCACAGTCCCCTGATGTGTCTTAGTCACATTGCATTGCTGTGAAATGTACTAGAAGAGTTGCAAAGTACCTGGTGCATGAGAGGGTATGCGTGACTTCAGACATAATGTATGAGGACACATCTGTAACTGTACCAACTAAGGGCCCACAGTAGGATAATTATTCTTGGATTTCAAGGGTTTCATGGCTAAATACAATAAGTTGTTTTTCAGAGACTTTAGGATGGTTTACAGACATAATCAACACAGTTCTCTATGTAGCCATGATAGGCAGTGAAAAATGCAGGATTTCTAAAGGGAGGGTTTCAAATGCAGTCCACACTTTCCCACTCTGCAGAACATTGGAATAAGTAACAGAGTCTGGGGCAATGGTAGAAGAAGGGCCTACAAATAACCTTGGACATTAATGTAAATATTGGTGTTTTTATACACTGGGTATTGTATGGAATACAATATTACTATTTAACACTATAGATACTATCTAGTATAAGATGTATCAATCATTTACTGTAAGATACAGTATATAAATAAGTGGTCAGGAAATGGTTAAACATACCATAATAAAGAAAAATAGAAACATAATAGAACCAGTATTGCACCTTCTAAGCTCATATTCTCCCACCCCTTGGCAAGGCTCCTGTTTCTTCTTCCTCATAGTTTCTCTCTGGTCCAATGCACTGACTGAGAACTCAAATCCTCACACACAAACACACAATCACACACACACACACACATGCACACAAATCATACTTTGTAGAAGAAGTTGCTGCCACTGAACATGTGATGCAGCTCTGCTCTGTCCCTTATATTGCATGATGGGTTGGCAGCTCCAGTACTTGTATTATATACAGTTGCTATTGTTGTCATAATTTTAGCCTTTTGCCAAGAGGAGTAGGGTTTAGGAGCAAAATGAAACTCCCCCTGCATTTGCTTATGATAAGCATAGTTATCTACCCCTAGGTTCTTTGCTGTCTAGGTTGCTTTTGCCTTTTTTAAATGATTGCTACTAACACATCAGCGAAACTCACTGGACACCGTATTGTTAAATTTACTTCTAGTGGTGAACTGCATTTATATTTTAGGAAAAATCATGTTTTGTGTCAGCATTACAAAAGTCTAACAAATCAATCTTTTAGCTTTACAATTTTTTTACATAAATTTTTATTAAAATTTTGTTCCATTTCCACGAAAAGGGAAGGGATACAGAAAGAGAAAAGGAGGAGAGGGAGGGGGAACAGGGAGTCCTCTGACATAAGCAAAAATAACAAGACATAAATGCATACAATAAGCGTCTCAAAGACATAATACATTTCACAGTTAAATATAGTAAGCTGAAAAAACAGTGGAGGCAAATAAGTAGTAAGATATTCTCTGATAAAAAAATCAATACTCTGTATCAAGTAGGATATCAGCACCTTCTAAAGAAGCAAAACAGCTATACCATTTGACTAAAGAGGATTTTGTATGAAATGAATAGGGTAGGCCTTGAGTCTCCATTTCAAAAGGCAAGTGAGTTTTACGGATAACTTTGAGCAACAATAGAGGAGAAGGGTCTTTCCAATGTTGAGCTACAGATGCAGCGGGTCTCTTCTTTGTAGGGGATGGCGGAAGATTCGCCATCTGCCATCCCCCGCCAGCCGTCGTAAGGGGACGTGCGTGCACGAGATGCGCGTGCCTCGCCTTACAATGGGGCTCCCCCGGGTCCCCACTGCCTCGCCGAGGGTCGCCCCGGGTCCCCGCCGCCTTGCCGCCCCCCCCGGAGCGGAGACGACAGGGTTCCCGTCCCCTTGACAACAGGAAAGTGAGACGCGTGTGCGTGTGAGACGCACGTGCGTCTCAGTCAGATGGGGCACCTCTCTGCCGGCGAGCGCCAGCGGCCAGATTCTGGCGCTGGCAGAGCAAGAGTGAGAGATGCTCCATCTGTATTGCAGCCTTAGTGGCTATGCAGCTATGACCTAATAAATACTGTAGCAATCAGCTTGCGAAAGGCTTGTGGTGAAAATATGAAAAAGAGCCATAAAGGAGACTCTTGGAGAGTAGTTTTGAGCATTTTAGAGGCAAATGCAAAGACAGCATTCCAAAGGGTGCGAATCACGGGGCACAACCAGAACAAATGGAAGATCTCTCCTACCTCTGAGCAGTTGCGCCAGCAAAATTGGAATTGATCAGGCCAAATTCTATGTAATTTGGTTGGTGTAAAATACAACCTATGTAGGAGTTTGAAGTGCATATCTTTATGATTATTGTATTTGAACATAGTATAAGAAGATAAATAAATAGTCTCCCATTGCTGCTGTGTAAATGTACAATTTAAATCTGCCTCCCACTGAAGTTGAGCTGAGGATTGCTCCTGTATCAAGTTGTTTTGAAATATAGAATACCAAAATCTGATGGAGCCTCTACTGTTACAGGCAGACAATTTAGAGAGTTTGTTAGGATGAGGTAAGGATAGTAGACCTGAGGATCTAATTGAGCTTGTTAGCCAATGTGGTATACGTAAATACATAAACAATTCAGTATAGGGGAGGTTAAATTGAGATTGTAGTGTTGGAAAGGGAATAATTCTGGAACCAAAAGCTTAGGTCAGCAAGGGTAGTAATACAGCAGGAGACCCACTTTGAGATATTCAAATCTGGGATCAATCCAGCTAGAGCTTCTAAAGACATTTTTCCGGGAAGGCAATGAAATGGCTTTTGGAGAGATTACAATAGTATCCCATGCCTTGACGGAGTCTGACACAGTACGTGAAAGAGTCTGTATAGGGGGTCTGCATTGTGTTGGAATCCATAGTAGATCTATAAGGATAAAGATCCTTTTCCAAGTCCACCTTTTGTTAAACACCCGTAGGTAATGATCAATTGCTAATTTGGGCAAATAAACATGCATGTGATATGTCTTTCAATCTGAAACCTCCAGGCCTCCTAGTTTTCTAGACCTAGTTAAGAATTTACATGCTATACAGGGTGGCTTACATTTCCAAATATATCGGATTATGACAGAATGCGTTTGGGCAATACATTTCTGCGAAACCAGGTAAGGGATGGTGCGAATAAATACATCAGTTTTGGGAGGATGGACATTTTATATGCCGCAATCCACCTAACCATGATATCTCTAATACGCTCCATCATTTTAGAGTGACTTATATTGGCGAGAGCAGAGGTGAGAAGATAATCTCCGATGTTGTAGACAGTTTGTTGGGGATATTGATGTTGAGATATAGTATACTATCTTTTTTCCAACTGTATTTAAATAGATATTTTAGACTAGCCAACTTGTCGGGATTTAAATTAAATGGCAGGGCTTCTGTTTTGGATGTAATAAACTTGCAGTATGAGGCTTCACTGTAACAGTTAAGCAAGTCTTGGACAGAAAGTGTGGATTCAGGGTCTGTAATAAAAATGAGGACATCGGCTGAAAAGAGGCTTCATTTGTGTTGCGTGCAATTTATCTGTATCCCTGGGAAGAGAGGAGAGTGACGCAACAGAGCCGCCAAAGGTTCTATGGCTAGTCAGTACATGAGGGGGATAGGGGACAGCCCTGTTGAGTGCCAATGAAGATTGAAAGCCATAGCTAAGCACTGAACCAGACAGTGAGTTGTACAAGACTAGTATCGATTATAGGATTGCTCCTTTTAAGCCTGCTTTCAGGAGAACTTCCTTAAGAAAGCCCCAATGAAGTAGATCAAAGGCCTTCTCAGCATCTAGAGAAAGATGGCTTCTTTCCCCTCTTTCGTCAGATAATTCACCAATACAAACACTCTTCTCTTATTATCAGAGGCTTGTCTGCCTCTGACAAAGCCAACTTGGTGTTGGTGTATAAGAGGAGGCAATCTATTAGCTATAAGTTTACAGAAGATTTTTAGACCCAAATTTAGGAGTGCTATGGGTAGGGTGGATTGGGAATTAAAACCAGCCCTGGAAATATCTTGAAGCAGCCCTAATGGGGAGAGGTCTCTCAAAAGTCCATGTGCATATCTACCAACATTGTCCATAGCTAAAGAGGGACCCATCGAGCACCGTAGGTGCGTGCCCGATTTTGGGGGGCATGGCCTAGCAATACAGGGCATGGTCTATTTCCACAAGGCCATGCCCCATTTTCACCACTGTGGGGGCATGGCTAGCATCTGCTCTTGTCTCCTATAAAAACATTTAGGGCAAGGAAGCCAATCCCAGGAATCTCAATCCCAGGATTAAATTGTATTCTAATTAAGCAAAGGTATAGGGTGGAGGGTGGTGGGGGGAGTTCTCTGTATAGACTGCCTAGGCTGGGGCAGCATCTGATCTGAGTGCAGCAATAGGTGAAAAAATATTGCACATGTGCAAAGTAATCCTGGAGATCCTGGGATTCAAATCCCAGCGTTTTTGGCCCAGAATTCTAGAAACCTCCTAATCATGGGATTGGCTTCCCTAATTTAATTTGTTTTTCATAGTACTGAGCAAAGGGCTCAGCGATATCCGCTGGGTTATGGAGCAACTTCCCCTCCTATGATTTTATGACTTTAATCCTGTCTCTAGTCTGTTTGAGTCTACTAGCTAGAAATGTGCCTGAGTTTTTGCCTAAAGAATAAAATCTTTTTTTGCAATTTCAAGTATGCATGTTTCATTCGGTTTAGGAATAAATTATGATGTTGATTACGGATAGACACTAGTTCACATTTTAGAAGTCTTGAGGGATGGGCTCTATTTAAGGATTCAACTTGGATCAGCCTCTCCTCTAGGTATGATTGTTGTTTAAGATGTCTGTGCAGTCTACCTCCAATTTGAATTGCAGTGCAATGTGTGACAGCTTTTAAAGCGCACCAGTGATTCAGGACAGACGTGTCAGCAGGGGAGTTTGTTGCCAAGTAAGAGGACAATGTAACAGAAATAGGGGTTATCGTATCTGCGAAGATAATAAATATTCAGGGAACCTCCATGGTCATGGTGGGGCTTTGGAGGTATAAAAGTCCCATAGCCAGGTAACCACAGCATAATGAGACCATACTACCGGGCAGATATCGGACTTCTGAGTAAATTGCAATGTTCACTTGCAATTTGAGTAAAATCAATCATGGGAGTGGAAGTTGTGGACCTGGGACAAAAAATATATCCTTAACAATTGGGGAGCGAATACGGCAAGCATCCAGTGGCGGAACTACCGTGGGTGCAGGGGGTGCAGCTGCTATGGGGCCCGGCGGCTGGGGGGGCCCGATGGACAGCTAGCACTTCCCTGCACTGTGCTAAGATATATATATTTTTTTTTAGGGAGCCGCGGCCGCCGCAACTGCCTGTGTGTGTGAAGCTGCTAGCTGCTGGAGGGAAAGAAGCTGAGCGGGGGTGCGGGACACGAGTCCGGAAGAAGCACTGTGGGAGAGATTGTCTGTAGTAGCGCTGCTGCCTACTGCCTAGCTCTGACAGTGACACGTTGACGCAGGCAGTGGGGACTGACAGCGCGGGGCGGCAGAGGGAGGAATCCTGCCTGGCAGTGCAGTATGGTGGTCAGTGGCTGTGTTTAGAGACGCACAGCCGCTCACCACGGCCACCACCTCCCCCAGCCTCACGCTGCCGCTGATCTCCCCACCGCTTACACCCTCTGCGGTCCCCGGCAAAACTCTCCGTGCCCCCCCCCCCCACTAGTGAAACAAACTTATAGTGATAGCGCTGCGGCATTTTAAATCTGCCGCTGTCCATTAACTAATCACTGCTCACGGATCAGAAGGCTGATTGGCTGCTGATCCGTGAGCTGTGATTTACTTCAGAAAAGCGGCAAATTCAAAATGCTGCAGCGCTGCTTGAGGTTAGAGCAGACAGTACTAGGGGGGGAGTAGCAGCAGTCTCCTGTTGTATCTGGGTCCACAATACTGTCTGAGACACCAGTCCCATGTGGCCACCTTTTGGTGGCCCTGCAGCAGCATGCACACTTGCCGCCCCCCCACCCATGCCCAGCAGTAAGTTGACGGTGCGCAGATCTCTCATACTTCCGCACCTGTGATGCAGAGAGGAGCCGCGTGGAACAGAATAAGAAAGCATATTGGTAAGTTTGTAATTGTCGCGTAATGTGTATTAGGCTTTGCGGTGCACCATGTAATGTGTATTGGGCTTTGCGGTGTGTCGCGTAATGTGTAATGGGCTTTGCGGTGTGTCGCATAATGTGTATTGGGCTTTGTGGTATGTCGCGTAATGGGCTTTGCGGTGTGTGGTGTAAGGTGTGTCGCGTAATGTGTATTGGGCTTTGCGGTGTGTTGCGTAATGTGTATTGGGCTTTGCGGTGTGTTGCGTAATGTGTATTGGGCTTTGCGGTGCATCGTGTAATGTGTAATGGGCCTTGCGGTGTGTTGCGTAATGTGTATTGGGCTTTGCGGTGTGTTGCGTAATGTGTATTGGGATTTGCGGTGTGACGCGTAATGTGTATTGGGCTTTGCGGTGGGTCGCGTAATGTTTAATGGCATCGCGGTGTGTCACATAATGTGTGAGGGGCATTACCCTTGGAGGCGAGGCCACACACCTTCTTATATAATGTGTGCATTCTTTATTTTTAAAGTATCTATTGGAGGGGCACATTGTTACTGTTCCCACTAATGATGGTCACAAACGGTGTGCTTTAGTAGAGACCTGAGTTAGGGGGGCCCCATTATAAATTTTGCTATGGGGCCCACAAAGTGCTAGTTACGCCTCTGCAAGCATCGTAAAGGTCAAATTCTGCTAGTAGGAGTTGTACAGGATTTTGAGAGAGGTTTGGTGAACTATCTTTGGATGATGATGATTTTTTGAATCAATTTTCTTTTATTGAAGTATTACAGATCAATGAAATAGAGGTACAATGTGTACAGAAGTAAAAACACAGTTCACTTAAAACAAGGTCTTTGTCAACGGTAAAAGACAATAAAATAAAATAGGATAAAATAATAATAATACTCGTGACATTTTCACCGTGGAATAGCATTCCACAAAAAGTCAGTGAACTTACAGGAAAGAAAATAAAATACAAAGATTATATATAATGGGAATCACAAGAGGAGCCCGGGTCCACGCCATTTATTACCTCCACTACACGCACTGTCACACCTGAAAAAGTGGAGTTCCAAAGTAAACAGTATTCTATGAGATTGAGGGGTCCTGTGCACATACCCTAGTCTCCTACCATAATGTGTTTTTAAAACAGTTTCCAATTTGGCTTTTTAATGTTGGAGATAGGGTGTCAATGTAGCTCTCCCAAGTGTCAAAAAAAAATTCCAGTGAACTTTTCTTTTTGTAGAGAAGCTTCAAGCCACTCCATTCGGAAAATGTGAAATAATTTGTTTAAGAAAAGTGAGAACGGGGGAGCTGTAGGGTGCAGACAAAGTTGAAGAATACACTTCTTAGCAACTGCGGACAGGGCGATCAGCAGTTTTCGGACCCCTTGCGGGACTCTCGTCCCCTCTGGCATAATGCCAAATATTGCCCATTCCGGTGTTATGGGGAAACTAGACACTAGATGTTGAGTAGCATGTTTCCAAATTTGAGCCCAAAACCCCCGAACAAAGGCGTAACTACCATAGGTGCAAGGGGTGCAGCTTCTATGGGGCCCAGAGATGAAGGGGGCCCATCTTTGCTGTCTAAGTGTATGTTTTACATACATTTATCACCATCAGTTGCTAACGCCTCTGCCCCCGAATTATTGGACATTCCCACAAGCAGTGGTACAATTCTGCCCTTTGTGCATCGCAAGGCATGAGTGGTCGTCAATTTGCCCCATCAAAAGGCAGGTGACAAGTATGTACGGTGTAGTATATTTAAAAACAATTCTGTGTAAGAGGTTGCAGGGACCAGCTTCACAGAAAGTTCAAATGATTTAAGAAGTATTTTGGTAGTTAAAGAGGGGAAGTGGTCTCTCCATTGTGCCAATAAGTCATAATAAATAAATAATAAGTCATCATATTGAATAGGAGTGCAAAGGAAATTGTAATGTACAGAGATTGCCTTGAATTAGGAGTTCTCCCTTTGTAATAGAGAATCCAGGGGGTTGGTCAAATCAGATAGGGAGAGCCTTCTGGAGAGACCAGCCACATAATGTTGGGCCTGGGAGAATGCCAAAGGGAAGGACTGTAGGAATGGGAACTTGTCCACTGCCTGTGTGAATGTAAGTGGTTTCCTCGTATTAATATTGACAAGTTGTCCCACATTGGTTATCCCGTGTTGCGCCCACATTGTGAATGGATAGTATGCATTGCCATCCTGGAAGTTCGGGTTTGAGACCAAGGGAAGGAAGAGCGACACATACGGGTTTAACACTTGGTTATGGCGCAATATGTGCCAGGCTTTACAGGTGGACATTAACAATGTGTTAGCTTGAATTAGGGCAGGTATATCTTCATCATGTGAATGTAGAAATATAATTAAATTAACACTATTCAGTAAAGATTACTCATTACCAGGGTTAGAGTACGTATTTCTACCATGTATCCAATCACGGAGGTAGCGCAAGTGTGAAGCATGGCAGTATTTTGTTATATTGGGTAAATTAATACCCCCAATGGAGCGACATTGCTGCAGCTTAACCATGCCAATTCTCGCCCCTTCTACCTTGCCAGATGAATGTGTGGATAATCCGGTCAATTTCTACGGAGTCTCGGTTGGTCAATATAATTGGAATGGATTGTAACGGGTACAGAATTCTAGGGAAGAGGATCATCTTGACTAGGTTAGCTTGACCTAGGTATGATAAGTTAAAATGTCGCCATCGTTCAGTGTTGTCTCGCATTCCCCGTATGATACTTTTCAAATTGAGGTTGCATAGGGTATGGAGATTTTTGGGGAGTTGTATACCAAGATAAGTAATACATTTTGTG
Organism: Crinia signifera; assembly: GCF_055691185.1. Taxonomy (NCBI): domain Eukaryota; kingdom Metazoa; phylum Chordata; class Amphibia; order Anura; family Myobatrachidae; genus Crinia; species Crinia signifera. The sequence continues at coordinate 290,249,759 of NC_139218.1, read as the reverse complement.
GGCCAATTAATGGGGATTTCACTAAACCAAGCTGGGCGGGCATATCCTGGTTTCAAATAAAGTGCTATGGATTTCTCAAAATTGACTTCAAAACCCGAAATCGAACCAAATTCCTTGATAAGGTCCATCAGCAGTCCCAGAGTCCTCCTGGGCGATGATATGAAAAGTAGAACATCATCAGCAAAAGCAGATATTTTAATTTCTTCCCCTCTCAGCTTAATGCCTGTGAACTGTGGCCAGCTCTGCAACACCCGAAGCATGGGATCCAAGGCTAAATTAAAAAGTAAGGGCGAGAGTGGACAACCCTGTCTTGTACCCCAGGGAAAGCCCAGTTTTTTGCCTATAGTTCCATTAACCAATAGTGAGGTGACAGGCGTGTAGAATTTTTTTATCATTTGTTGGAATCTTGGTCGGATGATGATGTTTTATCTAGTTTACTATCTGGGACTAAGTTAAAATTAGTCCCATAACTACCATAACTGCTAAATGACCCTTCCGGACCTTGTATATATTTCAAATAATTTTCATAGGAAAACTAGTTGTCAGGAATTAGGAGCTCACAAAGAGACAATTGTTATATCTTTATCTTCCAACTTCCCCTCTAATATCAAGTAGTGACCATCTTTATCAGCAATTTGAGAAGTTAATTCATAATGGACTGAATTATGAAAGAGAATAGCTACTCCATGTCTTTTAAATGGGCCATTTGCAAAATTCCTTGTAGGGTAATGGTTATTATGTAGCATGAGGGGGGGGGGGGGTTAGATGAAAAATGAGTTTCCTGGAGTGCAACGACCTTGGCTTTTTCCTTATGAAAGGACTCTAAATCAAATCTCTTATTAGGAATTTAATCCATGTACATTTAAACAGTAGAACTTAACCATAGCAAGGCAGTTAAGACGATATTCTGTAAATATGCATCAGACATAAAGACTGGATTCCAACAGAGGGGAGGGAAATGAGGGAGGGGAGAACAAAGAAAAAGAGCAGGAAGTTAAAAGGGAAAAGGAAGAAAAAAAATATAAAGAAACAAAAAAACAAAAACAAACTGAAATAACCCAACAAGTAAAGCTATAGTGTTCATCACCTAAAAAAACATGGCTACAAAACAGAACACATTAGGGGTGGCCTCAAACAGGCAATAGCAATAGCACATTAGTTTAGAGATACATTATCAATAACCTGACCGTGGGCCCAGACAACCATGAAACAGTGAGCATTAATGTTCGTAACGATAGCAATGGTATTATAAACAATTTTGTCTAATTTGCAAACATGAGCACCATTAAAGGAGTCTACAAACTAATAACCTCCAACACATCTTCAAACCTATAAAGAAGGATACCAAGATAGAAACAGAGTTGGATAAATCGATAGACGCTACCCCCTGGCTCCATGGGCTAGTTTTACAATTTTTCATATTGTGAAATATAATTCTTCATTACACTTAAAATTCTGAATTTTGCCAAATTTATAGTTTATGAGCAGACATGGGGCCCCAATATTCAATTAATTATTTCAGGTGAATTGTTTGAATGAGGACTGAGAAATCAAAATGCTAAATTTAATACAATATTATGTAATATTAGGGACCAGCCCTGACTTTGCATTGGAGCACTTTGGAGAAATATATGGTGATATGTCTTTTAAAATTACTTTGAGGAAAAAGAATACATTTTCAAATATGTAAAAGGTATCAGTAAACAGGGCTTACATCAATATTTCTGGAGAAACAGATAATACATATCAATCTCTACATAGTATGAAATAAAGTCAATTGTTGTGATATATCTTTAACGGTTTAGCCAAGAAAGTGCTTGGATGGCTGTTTGTTTGATTTGCTTCACTAAAAATCATAATGGCTCAGCTCCCTTTTGTCATAGATTAATGAAATATACACCTAAACCTTCCTAGACAAATGTTCTAAAGAATTGTGAACACTGCATCAAAATACATCCAGTGGTTCTCAAGATTAGCCAAAACAAACAGATAAAGTGCCTACTAGGGATTTTATTTTATACAATTTTGTGGATAGAGAAATGAGGCCAATTTTTTAGAACAGTTTTGAAAATAATGCTGATCTTTTACGCACTCACAACAGCAAAACTTATTATATAGATAAAACATCACATCATGCATATACACCAGCCTTATTATTATTATTTAATATTTTTTAAATCACAGCAATGTTAATTAATAGGACCATAATATAAATTAAATCTAGTGACAACAAAAAGTGTAAAACAACCCTGTTATAAAGGGATATGGTCACTAGGTTGACCCTATGTAGGTCAACATGCATTGGGTCAACAGTGTTGGAAAGTAGACACAAACAATAGATCAACAATGGGAACGTCGACAGTCAAAAGGTCAACATGAGTTTTCACGTTCTTTGGAGCCGATGTCTGCCGACAGGCGGTATTTCATGCCCTACCATCCACTACTGCATGGTGAGAGAACAAAATTAGTGTGCCAAATGCAGCATGGCACTGAGCCTGAAGCAAGCTGAGCTGAGTACACTTTGACGGTGTCCATGTCGACTATGTTGACTTTCAGGTCTAAAAAGGTAAAAAAAAAAATGTGACAGCCAACCTTCCCATTGTTGACCTAATGCTTTTGTTGACCATCTGACCCTGTCAACCTTAGCCATGTAGACCTAATTCAGTTGTCAACATAAGCCCTGTCAACATAAGCCCCATCTTGGCCTAAATAATGGCTATGACCCATACCCATTATAAAGGAGTTCACTTGATGCAAAATAACAATAGTAGCTGTTAGTGGGGATACATGCTCCTCTTTGATGAATACAGGTGGTGTCATAGGAACTGATTCAGAGATGGCTGTAATCCCAATGTTCTATGCTACTGAATCAATATTGGCAAACTGCACAAGTTCCACGATCGTATTGCGCAAGTGTCCTGGTGCCTCTGCTATCCTGCTGGCAATGAAGATTTAGATGCTGAACGATTGACAGAAAGCAACCTTTTGGGGGTGTTAACGGCAAAAAAGCAGTTGTGTCATGGCAGTTTTCATTGCATTCATTTGCCGATAGAGGCAAACTCTTATCTACAAAAACATGTTGCTGGCATTGATGATGCCGTGTCCAGTCTACACATCCAAAGGGCTATCTTTAATGCTTGATGTTCTTTTTTCTTCACTATAGGCTGAAAATGTTTATGCAATTGCGAATGATTTCCAGTGGTCATCTCTTTTCATTTCTGGGAGTCAGCTTCACTTTCTGATATCAACAGTTGTAATTAGAAGAAAATTGTAGTTTTGTAGTTGCATTAGTATCGTACCGTATTAGTTTTGTAGTTGTATTAGTATCGTATCTGAATCTGGTCCACACATCGGCCCCTCGTTTTAGTTCACTCGCAGAGGCAAATTCCTTCTCAATTGGACAAAAACTTTGACAAAATGATCATTGTTAACCAATAATTGTCACAGCGCCAACTTCTTGTATGATCCACTTGTGGAGTTAAATATCACAAACATCAGGTATTTATGCTGTGCAAATTAAGTTTTAATGGAAACCATTCACAATCTTAGAAAATGTCTTCTAATGTTACGTCTACCATAAGTACCAACTAAAGTTTCAGAGATCTTGGATAAAGTTCTAATTAATCTTGCTACACATGACTCCATGATACCACAGCACTGATTGGGGTAACAGACAAGACTCTGGACTAATTGTAAGTTATTTCTACTCCTTGTGACCACTATATCAGCATGGCATTATCCTCTTGGCAGCTTAGCACTACGATTATCATTCATTACTAGATTTTCTCCCCTTCAAGTGCTTTGATCCATATTTTTACTGTCTACCTTTATGGTGGTATTGAATGTAAAACCACCATAAAGGGGTCTTGGTTGACAGTTAAAATATTTATTGAAATAGAGCAATGTAATTTAATGTTAATCTTTTGTGATTTTTTTTTTTTTAAACAATCTTGATACATTGTTAATTTAACTAATTGCTACATTTCATTCAAGCTTCTAGGTCACAAAGTAATTTTGTTTATATGTTTGTATTTATATTTATCTATGTGATCCGCCCAGCGCTGTTTCTATTTTTGTATCTGGACCTGCCAGTAATGCTGGCTGTTAGAAACATTTAATTGCAAGTGACTGTATGAACCATATTCATTTGGGATATTTTTCCAGATTAATTTACAAAAACCTATAATCTAATCTGCATTTTGTATTTAGTGGTTTGTATCTAGATACTGTGTATATAGTTTTTCATATGCGCTCTATATACTGTGAGTTAATATAACTTTTCTTTTTATTTTCAACTTCAAGATATACCATATTTATCTTTTTGCAGAAGAGGAAAATGACACTATAATATAAGAATAATGGGCAACTTCATATGATGTATACATCTCTACTTTGCCCATGTCTCTGTATATTATTTATGCAGGCAGAAATGCCTTTTGTTCGGCAGAAAACGGAAATTGGCCTCAGAGAGTAATTTACATTTTGTAGAACAAACAACTTCTAAACCTTCTCTTGCCCTGGAGCATTTACTGTACTGTACCTTCCAATATTCTCTTACCACTAAACAAATCTATTTAAACATATTGAAATACAAGCCTTAAGTGTGCCTTAAACAACATATCTTTGTTTAAAAAAAATAAAAATAAAAGCACAATGTATTGTATTTATTTTGAAGGCAGTAAAATAAATATTTCATTATATAGATAGATTTTTTTCTACAATAAAATACGATAACCCGCAGACATAGCTTTAAATATATATAGATTTTTCATGTCTCTTTATAACAGTTGCTTTTGAAAGTAGTCCTGAGTGTACTCAATATTTCAAAGTAATATCCAGGTATACAGACAAAATGTAAACACATTAAAAACAAGTATGACTAAAATAGAGTTTGCAACTAAAACACAGCCCCAAGTACCATTTTCAAATACTGCAAGTTTCTATGAGATAATATATTTGGATTATATAAGTAGGTTCTACTTCTCTGTGGGAAAATTATATTTAATTACTCAGAGACTCTCATGAAACACAAAGTAGTAAATAGTTACGTAGCATATTTGGACAAGGACTCATGAGCACACCTTAAATTTATAAAGACGTAAGAAGAAACATTTGTTTATGTGATGATATGAGAGCTTTTTTTTTAATTACTCCATTAAATGAATAAATAAATCATGACTGATAGAACAATATTTTATTGACACAAGATGTTTAACACATTAGCACGACAGTATCAAGATCCAGACTCATTTGGCTTGATAGAACATTAAGGCATCAAAGTGCCCAATTAAACTTCCATACAGTATATCTCACACTGTGGCAGATGTATTAATCTGTCCTTAACGTTTTTAAAATAACAGGTCCCGCTTCTACTGCATAATGTGGAGAAGCGGGCATCTGTAGCGGCCAAATGTATTATTTTCTGCCCTGCCGATAAGGAGAGCCGTTATTTCCAGCATTAACGACTCTCCTTATCAGCACCCCCAGCGTCCCTGAGCATGCGTGAATCCCAGCTGGCTGTAATGGGCATGCATGAGATCTCGCTTCTAGCGAGAGATCTTGTGGGCAAGCCATAGCTAGCTGTTCCTGCAGTGGGGGATAGGACAATGCTAGCCCTGAGATGGCGAAAGTGCTAATCACTGGGGAGGGGGGGGAGGGGGATTGCAGGGGGCAGCCCCGCCAAAAGTATCTCGACGGCTGTCACTAGGTATGCTAGTAATACATTGGCGAAAACGTAATCCCCCCATTTAACTAGCATTAAGTGCATTTCTGCACTTAACGCTAGTTCATACATCTGCCCTATAATAATTTTCAAAACAACTATACATGTATATACTGTATGTAAACACCACTAATGCCAGGAACAGTTTAATAATATAATTTACAATAGATATTGTACCTCTTAACCTTTGATACATTAAATAATTATGTATAAACCTACTGTATGCTATGATGTTGTGCAATACATAGTTATTGTACCCCAAAAAACAATATAGGGTGCATAGCATCTATGTGTTTAGTAGAAAGCTGACAATTTAGGTGCTTGGCAAGTGTCCTTGATACCCCACTTTCCTAACAATGCTTTAGACAATGTAAAATCAATATACAATATATCTGCAACAAAAATTAGTTTTGCAGTGCAGATTTTCATGGAATATTGAATGCTCCTCTGCAGGTCAAAGGTCTGAAACCCCTTCAGTCTATTGGCCTTTGAGATACAGAATTTTCCTGCTTTAATTTTTACCTACAAAATAATTCCTCCAGTATCTTTATGTCTTTACTACTTGACATCCACATAGCCATTAAATAAATCCTTACACTGATGCCCCGTATTCTCTGGTATTTAATTAAAATTACTCCAAATTACTCAACTTCACCCACAAAGTAATTAACACCTTAATACATTTAAAAGGTAATCTAAAATCCGCTCACTACTATCACTCTACCTTTGTGTTACCTTATCTCTCTCCAGCCAATAAGACATCCTATGCCAAGAGAGTAGGTGCTGCTAATGGTTGTCAGCATTATTTTGTAAAACCATCATGATGTATTTTGGTTTTCAGTGTCATTAAAATGGTTAAATCAGGTAAATTCATGTAATTTGGAGACAGATCAGTCTTTTTGTTCTGCACACCTATGCTTTGCAGGTTATTACAATGGCAGCTACAGTTCCAGAAACATGGGGGTAAATATATTAAGATTGGAATTGTATTTCATATGGGATATTGCTATGGGTAACCAATCAGATACTCTCTATTATCTTCTAGAAGGTTCTAAATAAATAAGAAGTAGATTCTGATTACTTGCCCATGGGAAATTTCCCCCATGCTGTCAAATGTGATAGCAACTAATACCTCTTTTACACCAAAATCCTTAGTCGGACCCTGGTCTTTGAACACAGGAGTTTCCAGGGTTGGACCCAGCTTCATACCCCATTTACACAGCACTTCGACCTGGGTCGGTCATGCTTTTCCCTATGTATGCCAGGGGATGCAGGGGTTCCATGTTTGTTGCTGTTAGTAAGGTGCGCTTTACACTTGTCCCCATGGCAACCCCAGCAGCAAATTCAGCCTGCAGGCTGTTTGGTCCCCTTGTGGCCACCATTATCAGTGGTAAGCAGCCCCAACATTCACACGTGCTGTCACATCACAGAGTGACAATGCACTTAGCCCATCAGCAGACAGCACGCATTTATTGACCAGTCAGCACACTGCTTATCTTATTGTGTGTCCCCGTGATGTGTCCCTTACCACAACGCTCCTACAATGTGTGACAGGGAGAACTAGAGTGACAGCGCTAGTGTGCAAGAGATCCCGCACTGTGTGCTCAGTGACAGGGAGGAGATGGTGCCCTGCAGTTTAGTCTAACAGGACAGCACTATTACTGGCAGTCCTGGGTCCTGACAGGTAACCCTGCCAGAGGGAGAGAGAGCTGAGCTGTCAATTAATGCCTCAGAGTTGCTATACAGCACCTCAGGGCTACCCCATTTTTAACCCTTAAAGACCACCGATATCAGTCTGCACACTGTGCACATTTCAAGCCTGATTCAAAGAGACCTCAATACTCTCCTGTATCTACTGCAGCTACAAGGATACGATAAGTACATACACCTGTACCATACACCTGTGTATACCTGCCTGTAATTATGTGCTACATCTGTACCTAAATGCTATATACTGCACACCTGTTAACCATTTCAGTACTACTGTTAACTCTATGCTCATTACTACAATTAAACCACATTCCAGGTTAAGCTTCCAAAAATGTTTGTCGTCTAACAACACCACATTCACCGCTATGTGCTCTGCCAACAGTTGCCAGGGGGGGAGAAACAATTGGCCCATCGAATTAACCAGATTTGTGCTCCCTGCATCACTTCCAGACTCTTGTGTCACCTCCAGTCTCCTGCCTTCTGTGTGACTTCAGACTTCTCTAGAGAAAATACCCAAGTCAGTAGTTCCCAAACATATTTAAACGGCAGATTCCCAGTATCAGATTTTTTCACACAGAAACCCTCTAGGGCCTAGACAAGATTCTTACTGAGAACTTAAGAAAAAATATTACATTTAATGTTTATTTGTCAACCTTAGGGTTAGCTATGTGGCTAGGGACATGGTTCACTTATATTGACCAATTTGAATTTGAATTACTTCTGATCCACTAACCCATAGTACCCCTACAAGTGTCCCAAGGCACCCCAAGATGCCACAGCACACAGTTTGGGAACCACTGCCCTAGTTACAAGGCAAGCAGTAGCCAGTACAGCTGCTGTTAGACTCCTGCAGTTGTAATTTACATGGATATGTACTCAACTTTTACATTCTCTATATTGTAGTCAGTTAATGATGTATATTGTAGATATTTAATGAATGGTGAGCAATTAATGAAGACACCCCATTTTCTAGATCTTCATAAGGGTCCTTTGGAATAACGCTGAGGGGAGGAGTATGAATTCTCATAGTAATTTTTCAATACTGCAGCTATTTGGGTGTCTGAATTAGTAAGAGTTCTGTCTTTTAACCCCTTACCGACGCAGCCTGTTTTTGCCTTCCTGACAGAGGCCTTTTTTTCAAATCTGACATGTATCACTTAAGTGGGGATAACTTTTTTTTGCTTTCACTTATCCCAGTGATTTTGAGATTGTTTTCTCGTGACACATTGTACTTTAAATTAGTGGTAAATTTTGGTCGATACAGTTTTTTTTTTTTGTGAAAAATACCAAAATGTCGTAAAAAATTGAACATTTTGCAATTTGCAAAATGTTACATTTTCTGCTTGTGAGACAAATAATCATACCACTCAAAATAGTTAATAACTAACATAGACCATATCTAAACTTTATTATTACATCATTATTTCAACCTCCTTTAATTTTTTTGGACACTAGGGGGCAGCAGAGTCAAAATTTTGACACATAACACAGTAAACGCTGCTTTTGGCTGTTCACGTTTGAACAGCCAATCGCAGCGATCGCCGATGGCGGGGGGCATCATTGCCCCCCCTGGGCAATGAGGGAAGATGTCTGCTGTCAGGGACAGCAGACATCGTCCCTCTGTCACCGCGTCTATAGACGCGGTGACAGTTTAATGTCATGACGTACATTTACGTCATGTGTCGGGAAGTACATCCCGACCATGACGTAAATGTACGTCAAATGTCGGAAAGGGGTTAATAAAGGCTGGACTGCTGTATATTGTCTGGATCCCTGCAGCAGGTTAGTAAGTAGTTTGCCCACTTTGTTTACGAACTTATAGAATTTGGAATTCACGTTAAATAAACAGTAGTTTGCAGGAATCTATGACTTGCAAACTTTCTTTGTTCTAGGGAATAGGATTGCCACCTAGCAACAGCTGGTGGGTAGCTAACAGCTGGTGGGTTGTAGTGCAAGCCTCCCGACGATCGCTGGAGTAGTAAAAGAGAAAAGAAATTTCACTTACCTACTCCACAGCCGGGGGAGCGGGCTGATGCCTCCGGAGCCTGAAGGCGCGCGCGCGTGACGCGCGCACACGCACGCACATACTACCCGGCTCCGGGGCTACTGCGCATGCGCGCATATTAATGAGGCGCATGCTAATGAACTCTGTGACGCGCTCACGCTGGCCACGTGAGCGCACAGAGTATAGCAGCTACAAGCCCGCCCCCTGCTCAGATTTTACAGAAGCTTACGGATGGCAATCCTTAGAACATGAATAATAGAATATATAACACCACGTAGTACTTGTATACAATCAGAGACAAGAGACTGAATGATGCTGGATGAACATGTTTAATAACTGCTGCTCGACAACAAGAGCGCAATGAACTATCTAACCCATAGGGTAATTCGACAACCAACGGGAATACTATAAGTTACGACGATCAGTAACAGAAACTTCAAGCGGTGCTTCGACGAAGCAGAACGGATTTCTTGGGTTCATTTTTGTTGCTTAGCTGGCTGCGCCTGCTGTTTGCTCTGATTCTTTGGAGCGCCTGTAACCAAAGGAGAAAGGAAACAGTTAGCATTGCAGCAAGTGCAACCACCAGACCAGACCTAGCAAGGCAACGGGTGGGTTGGGTGGGTCACTGTTGCTAGGTGGCAATCCTATTCCCTAGAACAAAGAAAGTTTCATAGATTCCTGCAAACTACTGTTTGTTCGTCGGGAGACTACCACATACCTGGTGGTTGCTCTAAGGAACTCCACCTTTTGGTGATCAGATGGTCTCCAATAGTGCCTCACAAAGGTACTCGTGGAGGACCATCTACACTGCAAGGGCAAACCCTTGGCTGCTGCAGAGGTAACTGCGGCTCCGCAGAGGGAGTGCCCTTTGAATTGTGATGTGTCTATACCCGCATCCCGCATGACCGACACAATCCAACCCCGGATTGTTCCCGGTCTGGCTGGGCGAAAAGGTTTATGACACGTAATGAACAGTTGGGAAAGTTCACCTCTTATTGGTGCTGTCAAGGACAAATATGCCAGATTGATCTCTAATTAGGTCAAACTCTACTAAGGGCCTGAGGATAGAACTTGTCTTTGTGTGCCCTTTGAGGATGATGTGAAAACCCGCTGGGGTTGCGGTCATCCATGGGTCGGAAATGTCTATTAACGACAACTCGGCTTCTCTTGCCGCGAAAGCTAAAGCCATCAGGGAAGCCAGTTTTCTCGATAGGCTAAGGGCTTCGGATGTAGAGGGAATGGTGGCTAAATGATTGAGAAAAAGTTCAATGTCCCAGGTGGTTGAGTAACGTGGGCGTGATGGTCTAGATAGGAAGATACCCTTGAGTAAGCATAAATATAATCTATTCTCTGAAAACCCTGGGATTAGAAGGGTGAGCGCGGAACCATACGAACGTATGGTGGCCGAGGCTGAGCCTGTGTCATATTTATGTGATAGGAAATCAATTGCTGAATTCACTGGTGCTGAGGAACGAGAATTGGGTAAGGTGTTTTGCCAGGAAATAAACTCTTTTATTATGGCGCTGTATCTAGCTTTGGTTCTGGGTCTCAGTGAAGCATTAATTAGTGCGGTCAATGATGCTGAGAGGTCTGAGTGTGCTAACAACCTAGCAATGTTGCCATCCACATGCATTGTGGCAGTTTCTGTAGTAAGTCCTGGGTACCCTGAAAGCATTCTCCCGAGATCTCTAGGGGGATCTTGGGGCCCTTCCGTAGTTGGCTGATTAAGGGGAACCAAATTCTGGATGGCCAGATCGGGTACACTAGGATTATCTGGGGTACCCTGTCCGCCCTGATTTTGTGCAGTACCCTCAACAGCAAGGCTGGCGGTGGGAAGGCGTATGGGAGGATTAGGTCCGTCCAGGGGAATGACATGGCATCTGTCTGGAATGCCGCCTGGGACCATATCCTGGACACAAAAGTCGGAACCTAATTGTTGTAAGGTGTAGCAATTAGGTCTATTCCTGGCTGCCCAAAGGCTGTCACGATCTTGTGAAAGATCTCTGGCTTTAGAGTTGCTCTGTCTAATGTGAGACGAGTTCTGGAGAGAGAGTCTGCCAACTCGTTTAACTCTCCGGGAACATATATTGCGGATAACTGGATGGATCTCTGAACCGCCCAGTCCCAGATGTCTATTGCCTCCTGGCAGAGAGGTAAGGACCTTGTGCCGCCCATCTTGTTTATATAAGATACTGCGGTTTTGTTGTCCAGACGGACTTGAATGGGAATATGATGAGCCTGCGGGGGAACTAGGGCCGCTAAGTCTAGTCTGGATGCTCTTAGCTCCAGGAGGTTGATATGGGCCTGTGAGTCCTGCCTGGACCACCTGCCCCTCACGGCCTTGTCACGAGTGAAGGCTCCCCACCCCGTGAGTGACGCGTCTGAGGTTATGATGATAACCGGTGTAGGGTCCTGCAGGGGTCTGGGGGGAGGAATGGGTATCACTGTCCACCTTTGTATCTCCTCGCGAACTAACGGTGTGAGCCTGATCTTGTGTGACCAGGTAATGCCCATCCTGATAAGAAATCCTAGACGGTTCTGAGAGTGTCTGCAAATGAGGGGTGCGTGAAGAAACCCCGGGTCTAGAGCTCTCATTTTCCCGATGATTTTTGCGAGGTCTCTCAGGCTGAGCCGACGATTTATAATGTGGGACACGAAGGCTTGGATGTCTGTCCATTTCTCTGCCAGTACTGCGATAGAGAAAGAACGGGAATCTATTACGAAACCCAGGAATGTAATTGATTGGCAAGGTGTTAAAACTGACTTGGGATAATTTATTGAGAAGCCTAGGCCGAGCAGGAGTGATATTATTGTGTCTCTCTGGGAGAGTAGTGTCTCCTGCTCTGAGTGTACGACTAGGAGGTCGTCCAAATAAATTATACATCGGACTTGCTTCTGGCGAAGGTGTGTTACCACCGCCTTCATGAGTCGTGTGAAGGTGTAAGGGGCATTGGACAAACCAAAAACCATAACGGTCCATTGGTAAAGGGCGCCGTTCCAAAGGAACCTCAGGAATCTCCTGTGATTGGGGTGTACGTGTACTGTGTGAAAGGCCTCCTTGAGGTCTATTTTTATGCAATAGTCGTTATGTGTCAAAAGGAAGGGTACCTCTGTTAGACCCTCCATTCTGAACGTACAATGTCTTATGTACTGGTTCAGAGATTTGACGTTCAGAACTGGTCTGTAGGAGCCGTCCTGTTTCCTTACGGGAAAGAGGTGACTCGTCCAACCTGTTTTTGACGTGTCTGCCAATTCTATCCTTCCCTGAGACAAGGCTGTGACTAAAACCTTGTCTAAGAGAGGACTGGCGTTTGTTGTGCATGGGATTCTCTGGCGCGGAAATCTCAGCAGCGGAAGGTATAACCCTTGTTTTATAATTTTTAACAACCACCTGTCTGTTGTAATTTCTCTCCACCGGTGTATGGCCTGTGAGAGGTTGTGCTTCTGGTACACTCACCTTTTCCTCTGTCTCTTCTGGGGAAGGAGGATGAAGGAGCTGCACTTCTGGCATTCCGGGACCTGGAGTAGCCTCCTCTGTGGCCTCGGGTGGAGCCTCTATAGTCACGGTAGTCTCGGGTCGCACTGCTGGCAGTGGCAGAACGACCCTCCTGACGAAAGGGCCGTTTGGAAGACTGGTGACTTTTTAGATCCGCAAACGACTTGCGTGCCTTATACCGGATCTTGACTTCATCTATGAAGTCAGGGCCGAATAAATCGGAGTCAGTCAGGTTAGGGACCTCCGCTGGTTTGGGCGCTAAGTCAGCTAGCCCTGCTCTGGACAGCCAACGGGACCTGCGGGTGTTGGATATGAACTCAAAGGTCTGCCCAACCATAAGGGTGGCTCTGCTTATTGCCTTCAGGAGTGCTGCCTTTGATGCCACTAGCGAAACTAAGGAGCTGCTAGTGGTACCCTCTTTCTCTGCCTTGTTCAGTACGAACAGCAGGGGGCCTGCAGCGTCGGAAACCTTCAATTGGATTTTCCTGAGCAGCTTATCAATTGAGTCGCTCTGGGTCTTATCACCAATAAGTGAAGATAATGCTGGGTCAATATCGGGGGGCGAAAAGGGCGGGGATATCTGGGATCCCTGTATGGTTACGCAGAACCATCTCATCCTCTTTAACGAGAGATGTCCTGAAGGCTAACTGTGCAAAGTTATGGACTTCAGACTTTTCCTGTAAGGCCCAGTGAGAGGAATACATTTTATTTGGGGGTAAGACTCCTGCTAGTGCCACCCTGGCCATCTGCAGGTCACTATATTCGCCGCGCTTGGAGGACGCAGAGGTTCTAGTCACCTCCTCAGACTCCCAGTCTACTGAGGCCTGGCTGCGTTCATCTTGTACGTTAGTTGGACTTAAGGGGCGATGCTTACTTGCCCCCTTACGTGAGCCCTGAGACCTCTTATACTTGTCTGAGGCTCGGGGAGTATGCCCGTGGGCAGGAGACTGCGGTTTATTGCGTACCGCTGAGGTATTCCTACTTCGGGCAATACCTGGGAATGAGACGATTAGTCCTGAACAGGCGTCTCTTTTGGAGCTTTTGCTCACGTCTCCTCTTACTTGTGCTTTTTCTCCCCTGTAGCGATGCTGAGCTGGAGGGGGAGTCGCTATCCTGAGGTGTACTGTCTGCCTCAGAGCTGTCCCTGGTGTCTGCAGACCTGACAGGGTTAAACAGCTTTCTTCTTTTAAAAATGCTGTCCTCAGATGAGGAAGTGTCACTAGGCAGCCTCTTTCTGTGTTTGAGGCTCCTAGCGCTGGCTGAAGGGGACACAGGGAGAGTGTCTGTAGCAGAGACAGACACAGTGTCCTCCATGTTCAGCGCTGAGGTAAAATCTGAGCAAGGGGCGGGCTTGTAGCTGCTATACTCTGTGCGCTCACGTGGCCAGCGTGAGCGCGTCACAGAGTTCATTAGCATGCGCCTCATTAATATGCGCGCATGCGCAGTAGCCCCGGAGCCGGGTAGTATGTGCGTGCGCGCGCGCCTTCAGGCTCCGGCGGCATTAGCCCGCTCCCCCGGCTGTGGAGTAGGTAAGTGAAATTTCTTTTCACTTCTCCTACTCCAGCGATCGTCGGGAGGCTTGCACTACAACCCACCAGCTGTTAGCTAGCCACCAGCTGTTGCTAGGTGGCAAGCCTCCCGACGAACAAATACTCATTATAGTGTAGTTGGGCGGTTTGATAAGCTGTTTTATTATTCAGAGTAGGGAACTGTTTAATCTTTTTTTAAATAATTAGTTAGTTCGGTCCGTAATTCTAAGTATTGACTATTTTGCTCTTTTTTAATCTTGAGACAAACGCAATAATCTCTCCTCTAAGGACAGCTTTCGCTGTCTCCCAGTAGACTATGGGGTTGTTATTTTCATGTTTGGCATTTTCCAATTGAAAGTGTGCCCACGTTTCTCAGAGTCTGTTGCATAGAAACTAAGCCATGATCAGATAATATGGGGGAATCAATTGAGGGTGAGGTTGTTTTTGAAAATAAAGGTTCAGCTATTAAAATATAGTTAATTCTTAACCAAGAATTATGGGTAAGTGACAGACATGTAAAATCGTTTTCTATAGGGTTGTGGGTTCTCCAGGTATCTTTTAAATTGAGTGACTTCGCTATATATGGGACACCTATTTTTGGAAGTTTTATAGTTTTACTAGGTATTGTGGACTTATCTAATAATGGGGAGGAGATTAAATTTAGGTTGCCACATAATATTAAAGTTGAGGGATAGTAAGTGTATAATTTCACCAAGAGGCTAGTAAAGAAGACTTTGCTATAGTGGGTGGGTGCATAGACATTGCATATATTTAAAGCCACGCCTTCGACTACAATACCCAAGATAACAAATCTACCTCCAGGATCAGAATGGGCCGATGTTACTTGTATATCAAGCATTTTTTTCACCAAAATAGCTACGTCACAAGATTTGGAATTAAAAGAGGCTGAACCCAGAACAACCCACATTTGGAGTTTTTTAATCTCAGGAGCTATCAGATGGGTCTCTTGAAGACATATAGGGGGACATTTACCAAAATGGATTCGTAGAAAAAAGGTGTATTCGTAGGGAGAAATACACCTTTTTTTTACGAATTTGTATTTTCGGGATTTACAATCCCAAAAATACAACAATTCGTATTCCTAAAGATGGAACATTCGTATTTGTAATTACAAATATGAATGTCTACACCATCGATAGAATACGACAGAAATCACCATTCAAAAGAATGGTGGTTCCTGATGTACTAAGCAGCCGTACTGATAATACGGCTGCTAAGTGGTGTAAAACACCCACGCAAATACGACAGGAAAATACACCTTGCTTTCCCTGTCGTATTTGCTTTAAGCCTGCACGGATCAGTCTGATCCGTGCAGGCTTCAGTGTAAAAAAATAGAAAAATTAAAAAAATGAAAAAAAAAAAAACGGCGTGGGGTCCCCCCCACAGCCGAAACCAGCACCAGGCTGACGGAGCCTGGAGCCGGTAATTAAAAATCAGGGAACCCGACAAATAGGGGTTTCCCGATTTTTAACAACCAGCCCCAGGCTCCTGCTCTGGGGCTGGTTCCCAAAATACGGGGGACAAAATGACTAGGGGTCCCCCGTATTTTAAGAACCAGCCCCAGGCACAACCAGCCAGCAGGGTAATGTCACAGCCGGGGGACACTTATGATATAAGGTCCCGCGGCCAAAACATTAACCCCCTGGCCGGTCAGCCTGGCCAGGGGCCCTGGGGGAGTGGGGACCCCCCCAATTAAGGGGTCCCCCCCCTCCAGGACTTACCTGACCAGGCTGAAGCCTGGTGCTGTCCCCGATGCCCCTGGGCAGTGGGCATCGGGCTGATTCAAGTGTAAAAAATAGATGAAACTATTGTTTTTTACTGTGGCACTACAAGTGCCAGCAAGCTGGGACTTGGAGAACCACAAGTCCCAGCCTGCTGGGCATTAAAGGGCCCGCTGGCACTTGAAGTTCCACAGTTAAAAAAATAGTACACAAAACACACTGACACACATTTTAAATAAAACTTGAATACACACAAAGCCCACACATACTAATACTTACCTATCTTCTTTCCGTAGGTAGCCCTGGTCCTGATGTCCGGTCTGTGTCGGCGTTCTTCTTCATGTCTACGTCCTTCTTCATGTCGACGTCGCTGTCGGCGATGGCGTCCGGTGTCCGGGTCCGACGAAATCCATGGAGGAAGCTGTGGAAGGAAACCATACTCACCTGTCCCATCGCGACGTAGTCCAGGTAAGGGTCTTGGCAAAAAAACAAACCGACACGCGAAACCAGCCGGACAGCAGGGAGCCGCACAGTGTTTGTGTACATCGTGCGGCTCCGCCTCCCGAATGCCGCTATTGGCCGCCTTGCGGCCTAGCGGCTCCTGATTAGCCGCTAGGCCGCAAGGCGGCCAATAGCGGCATTCGGGAGGCGGAGCCGCACGATGTACACAAACACCGTGCGGCTCCCTGCTGTCCGGCTGGTTTCGGGTGTCGGTTTGTTTTTTTGCCAAGACCCTTACCTGGACTACGTCGCGCTGGGACAGGTGAGTATGGTTTCCTTCCACAGCTTCCTCCATGGATTTCGTCGGACCCGGACACCGGATGCCATCGCCGACAGCGACGTCGACATGAAGAAGAACGTCGACACAGACCGGACATCAGGACCAGGGCTACCTACGGAAAGAAGATAGGTAAGTATTAGTATGTGTGGGCTTTGTATGTATTCAAGTTTTATTTAAAATGTGTGTCAGTGTGTTTTGTGTACTATTTTTTTAACTGTGGAACTACAAGTGCCAGCGGGCCCTTTAATGCCCAGCAGGCTAGGACTTGTGGTTCTCCAAGTCCCAGCTTGCTGGGGAGGCTTGCTGGCACTTGTAGTGCCACAGTAAAAAACAATAGTTTCATCTATTTTTTACACTTGAATCAGCCCGATGCCCACCGCCCAGGTGCATCGGGGACAGTACCAGGCTTCAGCCTGGTCAGGTAACTCCTGGAGGGGGGGGACCCCTTCATTGGGGGGGTCCCCACTCCCCCAGGGCCCCTGGCCAGGCTGACCGGTCAGGGGGTTAATGTTTTGGCTGCGGGACCTTATATCATAAGTGTCCCCCGGCTGTGACATTACCCTGCTGGCTGGTTGTGCCTGGGGCTGGTTCTTAAAATACGGGGGACCCCTAGTCATTTTTCTCCCCCGTATTTTGGGAACCAGCCCCAGAGCAGGAGCCTGGGGCTGGTTGTTAAAAATCGGGGAACCCCTATTTGTCGGGTTCCCTGATTTTTAATTACCGGCCCCGGCTCCTTCAGCCTGGTGCTGGTTACAGCTGTGGGGGGGACCCCACGCTGTTTTTTTTTTACATTTATTTAATTTTTCTATTTTTTTTACACCTTGCAGCCTGCACGGATCTGACTGATCCGTGCAGACTGCCAGAAACATTCGTATTAGCGGCCGTATATATGGCCAGCTAATACGAATGGTTACACCATCGGAGGGTTATAAAGCAGCCGTATCTGACTGCTTTGTAATTTCCCCTCCGGAACACGACTTTGCATACGACTAAAACAGTCATATGCAGCCGTAGGGGAAATACCAATACGAAAAACTAGGTTTTTCATATTGGTAAATTTCCCCCATAAGGTCTAAGTTAGGTGTATTTAAATAGGTAAGAAGTTTCCTTCTTTTGGCAGTGGTGTGGATTCCCCTGATGTTGAGTATGCCTATTTTAAGCGACATTTAAAAGTAACATATCATATAAATTCCTCACTATCCATAAATCATGGATGATTAGGGAAAGAAGGAGGTGGGAAGACACATGAGGATAACATCAGACAAATAAAAGCAAGCAAACACTACCAGTGAGCAGTTATTGGAATGTAAATTGTGAACTTTGAGTTGAGATACAGGTATGGCATGAGATCCATAAAAGAGCACATGCCATAGATAATAGAAAAAAGCGGCAGGCTTTGTTTGGCCAGCCCAGCCAATCCCTAAATTAAAAATATAGCTTTATGAATTTTACATGTAAGTCAGCTATAGTAAAACAGGAAAAAATCCATGTTAGGTTTTTACTAACAATCAAAACCATGAGAGAACATATATTTTTGAACCCAGGACACAAATAGTCATAGCAACAGGAACAACAGTCGACGTAAACATTCACGTTGATTTGCGGAATAGAAGTCTGGTACAATTCACATCAATTAAAAAGTGGTCATCCTTTTGAGACATCAGCAACAGT
The DNA here is from genome assembly GCF_055691185.1 of Crinia signifera. Classification (NCBI taxonomy): domain Eukaryota; kingdom Metazoa; phylum Chordata; class Amphibia; order Anura; family Myobatrachidae; genus Crinia; species Crinia signifera. The sequence continues at coordinate 290,231,103 of NC_139218.1, read as the reverse complement.
GATATCAGCTACGTCACATCAGCGATATCAGCTACGTCGTGCCTTGCCTTTTCGTCAGCCAGGAAATCTTAAGCTTCTTTAGCAGAGTGTAAATCTTTGAAGCTTGAGCCTGTAAAGCTTCTTAGGCAAGCAGGGTACATCAAATAAAGTTTGCGGTTTTCTTTTGCTAGAGATGTACATAATGGCGAAAAAGAGTGTCTGGTTTTGGACAGTTCAATCGAGAAGTTTTGAAATATCTGCAAGGAGTGCCCCTCCCATTTTATGGGGTTCATTTTCCTTAATGCAGCCCATATTATTTGTCTATGTAGAAAGTTGAGCACCTTAAAGATAATCACTCTCGGCCTCGTTTTCTCCTGAGGTTTAAAAGTGCCCATTCTATGTACTCATTCGATGACTATATCAGAGCATTGTGTAGTTATATTGAGCAGAGAGGGGAGAGTGTTCTTTACAAAATGCTCCAGCTGTGGCCCTTTAATTGTTTTGTGGGGCACCAGTGAGTCTGAGATTGTTGCGTATTGCTCAATTTTCAGCATTTTCAAAACTGTCATTAAGACGTTTGTTTTCAATCTCTAGTTTCTGGACAGCTTTTTGTAATTCAGAGATACAGTATTGTCCATATTTTGGCTGATATATGTTTCAGCAGTGTTTATTGGGGTTGTCAGCTTATTTATCTGTGCTGATATATCAGTTAATGCTTTCTGCAGTAAAGGTTGCATTGCCTTGTGAATAGCTGAGGCTAAATCCTTTTAAGATAGAGGGATTGTACCTGTAATATTTGTTGAGTTGTCCTGATCTGTGCTGCATTCAGTGATTGCTTTTTATGCATCCGGGGTCACACGGACATTATCTGCATGCGCCTCCATGTTATGTTCCCCTCTCCTCTTCTCCTGCCGCTGTGGCTGTGGTGCAGGGGAGGCTTTTGCCGCCGTAGGTGGACCCAAGAATTTGTCCATAGTTGCAGGGAGTTGGTGGGGTGAGCGGGACCTGTCTCCCTGTAGCGCTGACAGTGTTGTGGTCAGTTGGACTGATGCAGGCAACGGAGCAGCGGAGAGAAGCTGCTCACCTCTCCATGCTGGAACCGGAAGTCTGGTGAGTAGTGGGGGTGCCGGACGGCGCCCCGACAGTCGGGATTCCGACAGTCATTACTCCGACATCGGAATCCCGACTGCTCCCTTGTGGGGGTCCACGACCCCCATAGAGGGAGAATAGGGGCTTCATTGCGCTCCCCCCGCTGTGCAGTTAGGATTCCGACTAATGACTATCGGAATCCCGACTGTCGGGCAAATATACCACACACGAGTAGTGGTTGGTTGTTTTTGTGTGCTTAATGGCCTTTCATACACAGCACACTTGAGCACAGATGATTGTTGAACTTGGGTCAGATGTAAAACTCACATCAAAAACGTGTTCTACTTGAAATTCATAATATATACAGATTTATAAAAATTACAAACATGAAAACACCAATATCCATATGTGAAGGCAAACAACAATCATAATTAAATTAACCCGAGACCATTGAAATGAATGTGGATTTACGGACGTATTCTATCGATGGTGTATTTATTTGTACTTTTGGAACCACCAGAAAATATGAACGGCAAAACTATTTCAGCCTTAGTATATTATAGGATGTGTGAAATACGAACGTATTTCACATCAAAAGGGTATGAATATGACATTCGTACCCATTCGATCTTAATAAATGTCCTCCTATATTCTTTGTCAGAGATGATCTGGGAGAAATCATGTTGGGAAAATGTGTAGAATGAATATTTCAGACTTTCTTTAATGACTGCAGACTTCATGGAACTTGAACAAATGTACTGTACACTGTGAGTCTTTTTTTTAAGTGAATCTTTATGGAGAAACTCATGTAAACATGGGGAGAACAAACAAACTCCACAAAGTAAGGGTGGGAATTGATACCACAAATAGTATTGTTAATCAGTAATATTAGCCATTACACTATCGATGCTCCCACAATGCATATTCTTTGAGCTGTTGGTCCTTACACTACAAACTCGTAGATGTTACCCTAAGGAAAAGGGTAACTCAAGAGCTAGTTGATGTTTTCAGTACTAGTAAGTATAGATACAGAAAATGGTTTCTTCCAGCTGACCAAAAGAATTCATGTTATGAACTCTATTTAGAGGCTTTCTTTTTTGGTCTTCTCAAAACTCCTTCAATAAAAATGTTTTAAAAGTTATAAAATAGAAACAACTTAAAGAAAATTAGAATACAAATGTTTTATAAAGTTGCATCTGGCTTCAATTTCGGAATATCAATAAAAACCTCTACATAATACTATTTATTAATGTTTTTGTTTACTTGTATTTTGTAAAAGCTTCAAAAATACATTTTGGTTCAATATTCTATTATGTAGATTCTGTAAATTGTATGTTCTGATTCAATTAATAAACAGAAAAAAGAGGAGAAAGTCAATATTTTGTTATCATCGTTACACCAACCATTACATTGTATAAAAATGTGTGATCCAGATGTCAAGCTTTATAACAACATATGTGAGGCCTTAGGAAAAAGCAGGCATACATTAGCTAATTATGTAAATTATTCAGGAGTTGTTTTCATTTATCAAAATGTCAATTATGCATCTGCATTTAGTGTTTTAATTTACATTTATTTTCATTGGGAACAATCAAAAATTTACAATGAGGTAAAGATAATGGTTTCTCCAGCACAAAAATGTATATGTATATCTACAAGCATTGGCGATTGGCACTCAGTTAAAAGGCAAAACCTGAAATGGCCTTTTAAAACAATAGCCAGAGCTGCTGGATACTTGCCATTGCCTTCAGAACACAATCTGTTACATTCGTACCACAATCTAATATATTGTGTTTTTTAAATTTAAACTATTCTAAAAATATAAATTGTAAATTAAAATAAACTAAAAAATAAGTATTTCCTGTATTACCCCCCCCCCTCTCCCCCCCACACAAACTGCTCTTTTATATAACTGAAAAGGCAAATAGAAAGAAAAATATATAAATATTTTTGGGTCATTTTATAGCAGGCCAAGCTCTAGGGTTGGCATTTGTTATGTGGCTATGATGCCTTGATAATATGAAATAAAGTAGTATTATCCAGATGTAAGAGGTGACACCATTAATAAGGTAAACTACTCATTTATGAAGCTCATTAGAGGCATTATTAAGAGTGTGTGATACATCAATACTAGTATTTTCCATTAGAAGTTATAATTTGCGTAACCCCAGCACTTCCGCTGGACTTGCGCTAGTTAGAACACAAAGTATAACGCATTTTTCGGTATTTGGAACACATCAATCATCCGGTCGCCGGAACACAAACGGCCGGGTGTCTGAAATTACATGATGCATTGATGCATGATTACGGGTGCAGCCATCACTGCGCATGTGTGTCCCATAGTAATGACTTGTATTTATTTGTTTTTTACATTGGCTGCATCATGGAGGACATTTAATAGGATGCGCTAGTTGAATCTGTGTGATATTTAGGCAACAAAATGGCTTTTTCACACATTTTGGCGAAATCGCTTACTTAATAGGGTGCGCTAAGTCACATAAATCGCACATTTTGTGCGATAAATCACACTTTTTCACTTGCCGGTTTTAATTTGCATTTTTTTTTGGCATCCAGATGTTTTCACATTGAAAAGTATACAAATCGCTTATTGAATGGAATGCGCTAACTGAAATTTCATTTCTAAATCGCCAATGATGCAAACCAGTTCCTGATGGGTGAATTCACCCAAAAGCAACTTTGTACAAATGCAGAAATGGTTAATTTTCACACAGGTGTCCACAGTTTTATTCATAAACTCCCCTACATATACCCAAACTTTATTAAGGACACCTGTGAGGGTTTGAGAGGTGGAGATTGTGCAGAGTGGTGTTGAGCTGGCTGTTCGTGACTTTGGTCGTTTGGAGGAGCTGCGCAGGAAGAGGTAGGCTGCTGTTCACGAGATCCAGGTACCCCGATTACTGCGTGCTTCACGTATGTATCGTGCTAGGCTGTGCCTGGACTCCCTCTCTGATCAACAGGTTGTCAAAATGTTTCAGCTGAACTGTACTAACCTTCTGAACTTATATGAGCAGGTGATAGATGATTTGGTCCCTTATGGGGGTGCCAACTATGCAGTGTCTGGGCTGCAGAAATTAATGTGTGCCCTCTACTTCTTGGCCACAGGCTCCACTCAGGCTTTGACCTCATGGTCGTTGGGGTTCTCACAAGCCACTTTCTCTAAGCATTTAACTCAAGTAAGTTTCTTGCTTTCAAGAAGTTGTGGCGTACACATATCAGATTCCCACGTTGTGAGTTCGCGTGGCAGGACCTTAAGGTGGCTTTCTATCTCAGCATTCCCAAATGTGCTAGGAGCCATAGATTGCATCCACATTGGGCTTTGGGCATCACATGTGAGGGGACACGTCTAAGTCAATCGACGTGGGTGGCACTCTCTTAAGTGCAGGTGGTATGTGAAAATACTCAGTGTGGTTGCATTTAACACTACCCTAGCATTATCAGTGTGGTTGCAGGCTACCCAGGGAACTGCTATGATGCCTATATACTGCGTCACTCAGCCCTCTGGCACCAATTCCAGGATCACCAAATGCTGGATACTTGGTATGTAAACTTTAATTTATGTAAATGATTGGGCACTATGCATAGTGCTATTATGTGTTCATTTACATACTATACATTTATTGCACTCCTGTGTAGTGTGAGAATAGTGTGTAAAGTATACCTAGAAATGTATCTAACCCTCAATCACTTGTAAAGGTGATGTCAGTCTGGATAAATTATGGGTATGCTTGTTTATAACACCATTAATTACCAACAGTAAGTGTACCCTGTACTATAGTGCATGGTTTTTTTTACTCAGAAGTGACACTTTAGTGTGTTGTGCCTTCTGATATGTCCAATATATAGGTGTAATCAGTCGCTTTTTTTACCATACTTCTTTAAATATCTGTGTTTTCCCCTTGCTCATATAAAACAAATGGACATATGTTACCATATACTGTACTGACCTCATTATTTCTTTCAAGGTGACTCAGGATATGGGTGTCTCCCATGGCTCATGACACCTCTGCATTCCCCGCAAGGCCCTGCACAGCACTGCTATAATAAAGCACACATTGCCACCCGCAATGTCGTGGAACGCACCTTTGGGGGGCTGAAAAGTCATTTCAGATCATCAGGTATACTGCTTTACCACCCAGCAAAAGTAGTGATGATTGTCCAGGCTTGCTGCATGTTACATAAAATTGCCCTCTCCCAACCACTTTATGTGTAGGATAGCAATGCAGCAGTCGTGCAGGAAGCTGAAACTACCCAACCTACTGTACGGTAGTTAGGGGTACGCGGGAGGGGGATCTGATGCATAGGGAGATCAAAACGTGGTATTTCTCAGGTAATTGCATTTCTAAACTATACTATCATGTAGCTTTTGTGTAAGTGTGTTTACATACCATAAACCATTTGCCATACATTATTACCAATATTTAGGGGAGTAGTCAGAGCCCAATGAAAGAACCTGCTTACCCTGAGGTATCCCTTGGTGATGACATGCTGGTAAGTACATTTTTACAATAGTGTATGGCAATTAAAAAAAATAACCTAAAACACCAATATATTGTAACACCCTCACTGCACAATACCATCGTGGATTACACCATTTTAGTTTATTTACCCAAATCTCTACAATGGAAAAAACCACAGACACTTGTTACTGTAAAAAGGAACGTCTTTACTAATGTAAGCAATGCTTGGTTTGTGCAATTTCTGCTCCATTAAAGAACACATTATGCATTCCATAACTGTACTATAACAAAAATAAACATTTCCAACTTTCAAAATCATTTTTTGGGACCCTGTGTACGTGCACAGCTCCCCTTTGCCCCTGATCCCAGGCCACCCCTGGTTTGCACACTCCTACGTGGGAGTGTTGGTGAGCCACTCAGTGGTGTACTTCACACACTGCTAATTGTGGATGTAGCTGCCCCTAATAAATTTAGCTCTTGGTTATTTAAGTGTCTCTGCAGGGCAACCAATGCAGTAGTTTTTGCTGGTATAGCTTGTGTTTGACCATGTACACTCTCATTTAGGATGGCTACATTATTGTTTTGGACCCATAGGGCCTGGCTTATCTCGCACACATGTTTGTCCAGGGTGGTAGCCATTGATACTTGTGTATCCACACTTAAATGGACACTGTTGGCCTATTTTTTAGACGCTGAAAGATATTTCTAAGGTATCCTTGCATATTGTTTGTGTTTAAATGTATATAATGAGTATGCTAACTCATCTGCTGGAGATATTGTGTGGGGTAGTTCGGTGGGTGTGGTTTGCTGGGGTATCACCACAGTTGACGGCCTTTGAGTGACAGTTGTCAGTGTGTTCTCTTCTTCAGGTGAGAATGCTTTGACTGGTTAAAGAATTATTTCGGTATCTTCTTCCATCATTTCTGTTGTGTCTGATGGTTGCGCCAGTAGTTGTGATGATCCTGTGGAAAATGAGAAATGGGTAAGTATACCACCATAATTGTGTAGTATGTGTCATATTGCATTTAAGGTGCAATCTGTCCTCAATGCTGCAGCCAGGCTTATCTTCCTCTCCCGCCGCTCTAACTCTGCTACTCCCCTTCAACAAAATCTGCACTGGCTTCCATTCCCCTACATAATCCTGTTCAAACATCTCACACTCACATTCAGGGCCATCTCTAATTCCATTGCTCCATATATCTCTAACCTCATCTCCATTCATACACCCTCCCGCCCTCTACGGTCAGCTGACGACTGTCGTCTCTCCTCCACCCTGATCACTGCTTCCCATGCTAGAGTACAGGACTTTGCCCGTGCTGCACCCCTTCAGTGGAACGCACTCCCTCTCTCCATTAGACTCTCCCCGACCTTGCAAAGCTTCAAACGGGCACTGAAAACTCACCTATTCATTAAAGTGTACCCTTCCACTGCATAAACCAGCTGGTTCTCCGACCCCTTGCCTGTTTACATCCTGCTATCTAACCACCACCCCCTCGCTTGCACCTCTTGTAATCTGTCTGTCTCCCCTTCCTACTAGATTGTAAGCTCCTCCGAGTAGGGCCCTCTTCCCTCCTGTTGTCAAAGCCCACTTCTCTTCACATTTCACTCACAGCTCTCCTTTACTCCAACACTCAGTGACCATCTT